>NC_091946.1:17237852-17837852 GCF_041260155.1 Ptychodera flava | reverse complement strand
GGGGTTTCTGCTGGCAAAGTCAGTTGGTACATTAGCGACGCCAGTGATGTGTTGTACGTCAACGTGGAAGCGACTGACCAAGGACAGAAAGGTAGTCACCCTGGAACTTGTAGAGAACTCCCCTCTCCGTAATTTATTGTACGCTTGGACACAAGGGCGACTGTCAGTAAGGAGCTGGGTAGTGAGATCTGATTGGATAATGTATGGTGAGAAGTGTTTAACGGCCGCTCCGATACACAAGGCTTCAATTTCGCACGGGAGCCAGGTAACCTGGTGCCTTTTCAATTTCGCATTGAAGAATCCAGACAGTAGGACTTTGTCCCCCTTACGGCAGTACAAGGTAGCGGCTATACCACTCTTTTTCACTGAACCATCAGTAACTATCCAGAGCTGGTCGGTTGGACAAGGGATAGTAATAGATTTGTTGTCTTTAAGAGCTTCTTGGGCTTGTTTGAAAGAATGTGTCAGGTCATCTGACCAACTAATCTTCTCCTGTGATTGTCTGCCAGCAACAACACGATCAAGTGGGTCCATGAGATCCGCGTATCCCTTGAGAACTCTGCTGAGAACTTTGTACGCGCCTATGTAAGAGCGGAGTGCTTTGACAGTGGTAGGAGGAGAGACTGACGCCAAGGCGGCTATTCTGTGCGGACTTGCGGTTAGTGTGCCGTTTGACCAAATCCATCCCAATATTGTTGTGGATTTCGGGCAGACTTTGGTTTTCCTGGCCGACAGTCGCAAGTTATTGTTGTTCAGTGCAGTCAACGTGCGCTGCCAGTTATTCAGTACGTCTTCTGGGGTGTTTCCACCAATGTACAAGTCATCAGCGATTTTTGTAACACAGCCTTCCTGTATGAGCTCCCCAAGTACTCGGCACATGAGTTCCTCCAGACAAGTCTCTGATCCGGGCATCCCCATGGCAGAACGTGTGTATACTCGTACGCCCTTGAATGGCGTTACAACACCACAATATTTGGTGGATTTTGGTGAGAGTGGTATTTGGTAGTATGCTTGGTTCAGATCGGTTGTTATTATGTACTTCCATCTTGCAATGTCACGTAATATATTATCAACTTTTGGCATAAGTGATGGTTGTGGCTTGCTGTACTGGGCAACTTCCCCAAATGAGGTTACTAACCGGTTGCCCTGTCTTTGATCTGTCGTTTTGCAGGACGGGTTGCTATATCGTTTGCAACGAGAAATGGATTACCGGCCAGTACATCCACGTCAAGTTGTTTTACAACAAGAGCATCTAATTGGAATGTGTGAGGACCTCTTGTTAGTTGACAGTGGGCCTCCCCTATAACGTCGAGTGGTGTCACTCCATCAGCCTGGTGGGCCATCTGTGAGGCCGGGGTTACTGACATGCCAATAAGATGTGCATAGGACGCTCTTATCATGTTGGTAGTGGCACCTGTGTCTAAAATTAGCTTGATTGGGTGGCTGAGGTAGTAAGCATTTAGATATGGGGATTGAATCACATTCACTCGCAAAGCGGAGACCTGATCAAGTAGTGCTGTGGGTGTCTCTTCCGGAGAGATTTCATATTCTGCATCGCAGTCATATTGGTCGTCATCGCCGGTTACTTCATCAGACATTACAAGACGGGAACTACCCATAGCATATTTGTCCTTTGCAGGTACTAGTTTACATTCTCGCAGTGTATGTGTGTTAAAGCCAGGTCTTCCCGTCATCTTACACAGAATGCATGATTTGTTGGGCGAAGATTTTGGAGGTGCTCTGCGGTAGGGGTACCTTGGGTTACTAACATGCATTGGGCCTTGTTGGCGAGAGTGATTAAAAGTTTCGGTACGTAGTGCTTTTGAATCATCCATGCTGTGGAGTTCATCAAGCAATGATGGTAGGGCTAGTGATATTTCCGGTTTCAATGACGCCAGGGTTTTGTTACGTAGTTCTGAACCATATCTTTGTTTGACCAATTGTGGTAATCCAGGGTGGACTAGCAGTAACCATTGTAATACAATTGTATTTTCGAGTGTTGGGGTGAGGTCCTCATCTACTGTGACGGCTTTGCCATGATGAGAGATGCCACACTCTTTAGTTAAGATCTTCGGGATTTTCGTCTGTTTGTAATTTAATTTTACTGAGGTCAAGAAAATGGGCCCCAGTAGATTGAAAACCATAGTGGAGCCTAATTCTCTGCCAGATGTCGCTTAGAGAAGTAGATTGCTTGATAATCGAATTTCTCGATATAATAGAGCAATAATTTGCGATCTGGCCAAGCATTAGATCAAGCTGGGTATTTTTCTGAATAGCAGTTTTCCTTGATGACTCGGGGACGGACTCACCATCATCCTGTAGACCTCTGTGTGGATTCACGGCTGATTTCTGTTCCCACGTAAAGCCATCCTTCAGGAATGGAGCGAAGTTGTTGTCGAGTGATAGGATATACAGCAAATTCTGCTTCCAGTTCTCGAAGGAGATAATAGTTTCGTTCTTGGTTAACTGCCATTGTTTTGGCGCGCGTAGCGTGGACATATTGTCACGTGCAAAGTGGCGGGTTTGGTGTACTGTAGCTGTATGTTGCGCTTGATGTCCAATCCAAGTGATCGACTATACTGTACGGGTGATCGATTGTCAAATTCTTCGTTTTGTTGAAGATTTACACGCGGTCGTGGATCCTATTCGCTGCCACCACGGCAATAAAGACAAACCAATTCCGTACGATCGAACCTTTAATGGCGGACAAGGCAGAAAGTACAAAACAAGAGAGCGCAAACAACGAACAAACAAACAAAGGTCTATAGAACCTCAACACAAGTGAACGTGTGTTGGCGCACGACAGCCACAATGGGCTTCGCTGATCACTGCATCTCACACGACTTGACTAAACGCAGCAAGTAGTAATACGCAGATACTGGCAACCGCCATTTTGAAATGAAACAGTTTTTGGTCTCCCGGAAGTTGTTAATTGCGGATGCCCGCACATAGTGCATCATTTTTTGTCGCGTGCTTTTTAGTCTAATCTGGTAGCTGCCAATATTTCAAAACTTGTAAGAATGGTAGTTAAATTCTTGGTTAAATTCTAGCCACGTTCGCATCTTGAAAATGTGATAATTTAAGCGTTACTTCCAAATATACGTACGACAATTAGAAGTCACCCTATTGACAAAATTAAAATAAACAACACCTCTTTTTCAGAATTCCCACAGCTTCAATGAACTGTTATTATATTTCTATATAATACTTATAGCCCCTAAACTTGTAATAATAATAATAATAATAATAATAATAATAATAATAATAATATTATTATTATTATTATTATTATTATTATTATTATTATTATTACAAGTTTAGGGGCTATAAGTATTATATAGAAATCTAATAACAGTTCATTGAAGCTGTGGGAATTCTGAAAAAGAGGTGTTGTTTATTTTAATTTTGTCAATAGGGGTGACTTGTAATTGTCGTACGTGCAGCGCAGAATTATGCATCATACTGTACGGAGAGAGGGGGGATATCATTAAGCCAAGGGGTAATTAAATGCTTGTCGGAAAAGTGACACTAAGCAGTTTAAGCGATACCAGCATGCCTAGACGTTTAACTTTTGTGCGAACTTTATGGATACACGTTCAATCGGTTCAATTTAATTTTGTTTTTAGTTTTCTTCCATCAAAAGTCACGACTATGAAAAAGATTTCCAATATAAATTAACAATCTCTCTCTCTCTCTCTGGTATAATATTTCTGTGATTACTGGATTTTTACACTGGATATTTGGTCTTTCTAACCCAAAATATCCCTTTGATATAACTCATTCTGTTGATAACTGGATTTTAGATGGAATCTTTGAAAAACTTGTAATTTTTACTCCTGAATGGTTGCCATGGAAACACCTCACATTAAAATGAGTGTGATTTTATTTGGTGTGCTAATCAGAAAAGCCCTTATTATACATTTTTTACATCAATTAATAGTTCTTTAATAGGAATTAGGGAAAAAGTAACATTTTCAATCCAAAAATAGTTACCATGGCAACTCGAAACATTAAAATAAGTCTGCTTTTTGTGTTCTCTGACCCGAACTCCCCCACTAGATAATTTTCATATCAATCAAAGTAATGTTTCATGGAATATTAGAAAAAACTTAAATTTTCAACCCCTAAATGGTTACCATGGAAACATGGGGCAGTGAAATCGATATCATATTTGGTCTTTTCGACCCAAAATCCCCTTATGGTGAAATTTTCACGGATATTGAACCTATTATTATTCGCGTTATTATTTCTATATAATACTCATTATATTAATTATTATTGTACTTGGGCCTCAGCCCAAGTACATTTGTTTTCATTCCGTGGGAAAAAACTCTGTAAGGTATAACCATTTCTGGCTGAGACCAGGGAGGGCAAAATATCTTGGCTTCATCTTTCTTGGCATAATAAATGGCGTAATGATGTTAACTGAATGGAAGTGCTGCTCTCAGCCAGTTTTGAATAAGTGAGATGTGAATATTAATGCTTCTCTATCTGAGTTTTTGCCACAAAATCTCCTGAATATAATCAAAATGTGCATCGAAATGCAACAATTAATGCACCCTCCGTTTCCTAGGCGATGGCACGACCCTTGCTACACCCACTGGACGAGCCAAAGTGGGAGGGGTAATTTCAGTTTAGTCGAACAGGAGGGCTCGAGACCAGAATTTAACATTTAAACTTGAAACATGTTTAATCGCTGACAAGATGTGGACTAGTCTTAATCAAAGTGAAAGAGTGAAAAGGAAAGGTTTTATATCCCGGACACAATGAAAAACATTACGACTGGAAACTGTACCCCCAGTTGAGAATAGTAATGCCCACAGCGATGAAGAACACTTATCCTTGAGCTGAGAAAACCAGACCATCATTTCGAAATAGAGCTGCAGATTCGAGAAGCTCGTTCAAAATAGCTAGGTACACCCCTAAAGGGGTGGTTTCGAGTTTTGAGGGCAAATTTCGCCTCCTTCATATAGAAATCGTACGTTTTTTTTCCGGGAGAACACACCATTTGACACAAAATTTGCATGTAAAGGGGTCGCCAGTAAGCACGTGGTCAAATCTGGCATGAGAAACAATACGAAATGTTGGGTAAAGCAGTCCAAAATAAACTGATTTGAACTGTTGTGTTTTGTAATTTATACCACTGCAGTAACATTACCTTTTTTGACAACATCACACAATGTAATACGTTTTGAAACTGAATACTCCGACGTATTCTGTGTCTCCTTTGCTAAAAAATACGGTATGCCGATTACCATGTAAGGAGATGATGACGTCAAGACAGATTTACAGTGCGTTTGGTGCTGGATGGTGCACGAAGTTTTGTCAAGGTGGCTTGTGTATTTATTTCCTAAATGGGAGAGATTAGGGTCGATCTAAATGAAGGCCGAAGAATGTTATGATACTCTAAGCGAGCTGAACTCTAACGCGAATGGTTGGATAATTTGGAGGATGTCTAGAATGATTTCGTCTCATTAAGATTATTTGGCGGTCAGCATTGAATTTCAACTGCGTCACAAGTTTGCGAAATGAGTATTCCGTCTCACGGTCAACGAACGATATTTTAGAAATCTGGAGACATGGCACATCGCATTTTTGTTTTAGTATTTTATATTTTACAAAAGATTTAAGAAGCAATGATTTTGTCGAAAATCTGAAAAAAAATATGAAGATTTGATCGCGAACACATTTTCACGTTGGGGTCAACTAGCCCTGCGTACGATGCTGTGTGTGTTCCGCTACAGCTATTATCGCCCCGCTCACCACAGCCCTGCAAAGACCCGTACGTAGGGTAGGTGACTTCAAATCCATTTTGGGACTTGACGTAAAAAGCCAAATTACTGCCGAAATTCAGCGTTCTTGGGCCCAAGTCGTATCCCAGCCTACCTCAGCTACTCGATCGCTTCCAAAAATGACAGTCTTTTATTCACTTCTCGTAAATAACCGTCGATGTCGGCAACTCTCTCGCTAGCCCTGCGTACGTTGCTGTGTGTTAGCTGTAGCACATAGCATCGTACGCAGGGGGTCAACATGGGGTCGCAGCCATGCTACCTCAAAACTTATTTCTGTCTGCACTCAAAACTCAAAAGTGTCGGATATGAACCTGAAAAATCGATGCAATTTTGTCAAACTTCGGCGAAATTTCAGCCTATAGACAAAATTTCATCCAGGTAAGGTAAATTTACTGAAATTTGATCGACAAATAATCCTGAGCTTGAACGTGACAGCTCGCCTTCTCCGGAAATCAAGCATCCAGCTAGCTGCACATACACAGTTGCCCATATGGCCAGGTTTATGAGATTGTTTTCAAGCGACGGCGACAGACCGTACGGGGCTCTGGATATGAACCTACCGCCAGTGTAGCTGTAATAACTGTTGCGTTGTTTTTAGTGCCCACGGACGAAGTCCTGGGGGAGTTATAGGTTTGGTCAAGTCAGTCCGTCGGCCGTCCGTCCGTCCGTTCACGCAGATATCTCAGACATGCCCTGGTCAATGTCTTGCAAACTTTGCACAAGAATAGTACCCAACCCCATACAGATGCACGTCGATTTGTTTCACAATGCGATCGAATTTGGCCGTGTTAGAGGACTTTTAGTTTACACCTCCATAGACTCCCATGTATAAGGCCAAGAAAAATAAAAATTTAGTTTCTCATCGTATTCATATTGCCTAAAGGATGCAGTGACACAGTTTTTTGTCCCCACGGATAAAGTCCAGGGGGCTTAAAGATTGGGTCATATCCGTCCGTGAGTCCATCAGTGAGTCCATCGGTTCACGCAGATATCTCAGACATTTTGACAAAATATCATGTGACCTTGGTGACCTTTGACCTCAAATATACATTATTGTCCATAACTCAGTAACCACAAGTGCTAAACCTTTCATATTTGGTATGATGGGACACCTTATGACGCCACAAATTGTACTCTATTAATTATGCGCATATCTAATTTTGAGCGAGCCAATAGAGCTAGAGGTCTGATTTTTGGTATATAGGGATAAGTTAACAATATAATTTGTTTGACAAAACGTCACGTGACCTCAATGACCTTTGACCTCAAATATACATATTTGTCCACAACTCAGTAACCACAAGTGCTACACCCTTCATATTTGGTATGATAGGACACCTTATGACACCACATATTGTACTCCATTAATTATGCGCATATCTTATTTTGAGCGAGCCAATAGAGCTAGAGGTCTGATTTTTGGTATATAGGAATAACTTAGCAATACAATTATTATGACAAAATGTGACGTGACCTCAATGACCTTTGACCTCAAATATATATATTTGTCCACAACTCAGTAACCACAAGTGCTACATCCTTCATATTTGGTATGATAAGACACCTTATGACACCACATATTGTACCTCATCAATTATGCGAATATCTAATTTTTAGCGAGCCAATAGAGCTAGAGGTCTGATTTTTGGTATATAGGAATAACTTAGCAATACAATTATTTTGACAAAATGTCACGTGACCTCAATGACCTTAGACCTAAAATATATATATATTGTCCACAACTCAGTAACCACAAGTGCTACACCCTTCATATTTGGTATGATGGGACACCTTATGACACCACATATTGTACCTCATAAATTATGCACATATCTAATTCTGAGCAAGTCAATAGAGCTGGATGTCCGATTTTGGTATATAGGGATAACTACAGGGTAGAAATCTAAATATGCCCATCTAAATATTAGACATCTACCATCGAGAACAAAAGAAATTTGCTGTAATTTGAATATTTAAGGAGTTTAAGCAATTTCCACTATAAATAAAGAACCCCTGCCTCAAACTCCACAAAAGTTGCTAGACATATTTTGGCCGTTGTCATGCCATTGCTTCGTTTAATAACCAGTTAATCAAATGCCTAATTGACAGGAGGAAAGTCAAGACCATATTTGAATAGTAGTATATATTGTCCTCAAAATTACTCTATCACGGCCCAAGTACTCATTGCCTTCAGCAATACTGCCTTGTTTATTATTATTATTATCATTACAAGTTTAGGGGCATGCAGATTTACATAATTATCATGTTGCATACAATCGCTAAGAGGCTTAAGGAATTATATGAAATAATTAAGGCATTGGTCCTATTGATTGATTAGCAATGGTAAGTCTTACCATTCTCTGTGAAATGAAAAATGCCTCAAAACATATTTCTCAGTTCTTCCGTGGATGATATCTGTGCCAATCGATGCAATAGTCATAATGCTTAAACTGACATGAGCTAAATCACAAGTGTAGCGGCAAAAAACTATTACTTAAATTTTCAATAAAGCTACCGGGGGTTATTGAGCTTTCTGAAAAAAAATTTCTGCATTATATCTGAAAGACATGCGAAATTGATGTAATTTTGAGAAAACAATTCTTCACAGAACGACTATTCTTCTTCCTCGTTCTACCCTTGAATTAAATCAGTAGATTTCCTTTGATATAGTTATCTATGAGGCTTACAGAAATCATGTCGGGGCGTCAGATAAAGAGTGGAACGAGACAGTTCATTATATCGTTTACGTCACAGGACTCGAATTAACTTTTTCTCTGGTAGTCCACTTGGGCTACCATTTTCTGAAGTTGGTAGCCCAGTGACAATGGCGTGTAGCCCATGCATATTTTAGTTTAAGGATTTTTTTCATTAACAAGAGAAGAAAAATATATTTTTCAAGATTCTGCCCATGAAGTGAACTTGTTTGATGTGAATACTTGCGCACCTTTATATATAAGATTTTATTGTTCTCACTCTAAGCCACCGGCCCTTTGTGATACAGAGAAGTAAGTACATAGTATATGTTTGGTCATAGGTACATGTTCACCGATATACAAAGCAAAATGATCATAAAGATGTGACTTCTTCGTTCCTTTTCTTGAAGGCATAAAATAAAAAATTACAGATATTAGGAATGATTTCTACGTTTTCACTTGTAAAAGAAAAATAAATTTCTCTGTATTTGGTATAAGATAGTTATATTCTGGTATATATTTCATTCTTAGATCAGTATAATGTGGACAGACTAGTAGAAAACGAAATTCGTTTTTCAAGGAAATGTTGTTACATGTATACATGCCATATTAAGATTCAGGTTTCTGAAATCGACGTTGTAATTTTTTAACCATGGCGTCGTGCGGTTATTTGACATGAGTAAGATTTCAGTATATCAAGGTTCACTTTGTTCAAAAGCAAAATTTCCCATTTAATGCGGCTGTGAATTCGGCGTCTAAGTCGGCACGTCTTAATCCGAATTTGTGCATCAGCCTACTCGCACAGACCGCATGAAGCAACTTTGCGTTCGCTTTCTCTGTGTTGCGTCAAATTACTGGTCTCGCGTATTTTAGTCTAGTGATATGAGCTTGCGCATGAAATCAGTCACACCAAGCGCTGGATTGCTTTCTTGAGCACTCGCAGACCTCGACTGTTTTGTTATTGAAATTAGCTCAGTTCTGAAGAAACTGAGTGTCTACTCCAACAGCTTGATCTCTAAGCAGCAGTGGAACTTTCAGGAAATCATAATGAATATAGTTCACGGTGCTCTCTGTTCTCATGGACTGAATGATTGTGGACCTATCTGGCCGTGGAAGTGAGCTAACCGCTGTACACTCGGAATATGAAATATTGTTTCACGTCGTTCTGTGATTTGGTTCAAAATTGTCAGCTTTTCTTCAAATATAGAGAGGAGTAACAAAGTTTGGAATAGTACGTGACATGAGCATTGTAAAGATGTAATTTACACGAGAAGATATTAAAGAACATAGCTGCAACAGGACACAGTGTAAATGAAGAAAGTCTCCATGACAGAATGAAAAGGAGAGTGTAAGGATAGAAACTGTAAAAAGGCAGGTCAAGAGGCACAAAACCCAGCAGAAAACAAGACATTGAATTAATACCTATGTATAAGAAAACGTCTTACAAATATATCATCAAATGAAAAGCACAAAGATTGCAGAAATTACCATGGGTTCAAAATGCCAATTGACAGCTGCAAAGGTAGTCTTGGAACCAAAAGATTTTATAACTCCTACTAGGGAAAATGACCCTAAAACTAACCGCAAATAAAAAAAACAAATGGCGCTACCTAACTAAACAATCAACAATGCTGCGCATTTAAAGTCTGAAAAATAGTGCACTGAATAAAAAAACACAGTGAAAGCACATTGAAATCATGACAGTTAACCGCTATGATAGGTGTGCCAAAATTAGACATGAGGGCAATCAAGAAAAGTCAACGTTCGATGGAGATGGCGGTGGGATGTCTGTAGGAAACGATATCACTGAAAGAGCATCTGACTGTATGGTCATGACAGGACGACCACCTTGGGTAATTGACATTAGTGGGAACTGATTATTTGATATGGAATACCCGCTACTTCATATTGGGTTGGTCTGTCATCTGAAATAGACTCGCAACGTAGATTGTACAGAAATGCAAGTAAAGAAGGTCTAGTAGGTGCTATGCTCTGCTCTGTGAGTGTTTTTGGCTTCTCCTGGAAAAATATTGATAATTCGCCTCTGAAAAAGGAGGGAAGGGACAACGTGGCAAAGTCAAGGTCATCTTGATTCCCGGCGCTGGTTTTAGAAGTGAATTCATGAGTCCAAGGCACCAAATACAACACTTGGTCTTCACTTTTCCTTAAAACACCGGACTTTGGCTTTTTCTGTTTCATTTAATTGTGAACATCTTGTAAACTAGGGGCCTACCTCGTACTAGTTTGGCGTCCTTAGTTGTGTACTTGGACTCGCTGGACTCAGAGTCAGACTTGTCAGAGGGAGAAGAACCGGATGCTGGCGAGTCAACGCATGCATGGTCTAGGCCAAGCTTTTCTTTTCCTTCTGAGGTGGTAACTGATGTTCAGAAACATCTTCGCTCTGTTTCAATGACTTCATGGATTATGCTGAAATCTGAGGACTGGACTTGGAGTATTGTAGCTTCTGTTTTAGCTGATAATTATGTGCCGTAGCTTCCTCCAGTTCTAGTTTGAAAGCCAACTGAACGTTCTCTTTCGTAATGGAGTCCTGCAGCTGACGCTTGCTGCACTAGTCCGTGGGCTAGAGGGGGTCTACGTGCACCCCCCCCCCCCACAGGATAACAAACCTGTATTTTTCAGAACCCTTGGGATCCCTAGAATACGAAATGGAATTTTAACAGGAAAAATATAGGGACGCAATAGCTGTTATGGTCATGTTTTGAAGGGTACCGCAAAATCACGATTTTCCAAGCCAAATGCATTTTCGTCAAATCTGTCTTCTTGTAAGTCATGTGCTGAGCTCATTTTTTAACATAACCTCACTTGTTTGGTATCATTAGAAAGGAAATTTATTCTTCTTTAAGATGACATATTGCACTATGCAATATCTTCTACATTTTGTCAAATATAACCAAAAACTTACCCCTTACCCCAAAATTTAACATTGCAAATTACAGTAAAAACTCAAATTCTACCAATTTTTAGCTAGGCATAATAAAATATGCATTGCTTTGTCTGAAATCTGTTTTATTTGATACAGGGACATGTCAGAAATATGAAATAGACTTTTAACAGAAAAAATATTGGAATCTACAGCTGTAACAGTCATATTTTGAAGGGTACCGCAAAATAACAGTGTTGCAGATTTGCATGCATTTTTGTTAAAACCGTCTTCTATAAGTTATCTGCTGAGTTTGTTTTGGATATAACCTGGTTTGTTAGGTATCATTAACAAGATCATTTACTAATCTTTAGAATGACATATTGTAACATGCAATATCGTGTGTAGTTTTCATGATATATAACCAAAACTTACCCATACCCCAAAATTTTACATTGAAAATTTCAGTCATAGCTAAAACCAAATTCTACCATTTTTTTAGCTTGACACAAAAAATCTGGCCGTTTTTGCTATGAAATCTATTTTATTTGGTATAGGGACATGTCAGAAACATGAAATAGACTTTTAACAGAAAGAATATTAGGACTCTACAGCTGTTGCGGTCATATTTTGAAAGGTACCGCAAAATAACAGTGTTGCAGATTTGCATGCATTTTTGTGAAAACTGTCTTCTTATAAGTTATCTGCTGAGCTTGTTTTTGTTTTGAATATAACCTGGTTTGTTAGGTATCATTAACAGATAATTTACTAATCTTTAGAATGACATATTGTTACATGCAATATCTTCTATAGTTTTCATGATATATAACCAAAACTTATCCCATACCCCAAAGTTTACATTGAAAATTTCAGTCATAGCTAAAACAAAATTCTACCATTTTTTTAGCTTGACACAAAAAATCTGGCCGTTTTTGCTATGAAATTTGTTTCATTTGGTATAGGGACATGTAAGAAATATTAAATAGACTTTTAACAGAAAAACATTGGGAATCTACAGCTCTAACAGTCATATTTTGAAGGGTACCGCAAAATAACAGTGTTGCAGATTTGCATGCATGTTTGTTAAAACTGTCTTCTTATAAGTTATCTGTTGAGCTTGTTTTTGTTTTGAATATAACCTGGCTTGTTAGGTATCATTAGAAAGATAATTTACTAATCTTTAGAATGATATATTGTAACATGCAATGTTATCTACAGTTTTCATGATATATAACCAAAACTTACCCCATACCCCAAAGTTTACATTGAAAATTTCAGTCATAGCTAAAACCAAATTCTACCATTTTTTTAGCTTGACACAAAAAATTTGGCCGTTTTTGCTATTAAATCTATTTTATTTGGTACAGGGATATATCAAAAATATGAAATAGACTTTTAACAGAAAAAATATTGGGAATCTACAGCTGTAACAGTCATATTTTGAAGGGTACCGCAAAATCATAGTGTAGCAGATTTGCATGCATTTTTGTTAAAACTGTCTTCTTATAAGTTATCTGCTGAGCTTGTTTTTGAATATAACCTGGCTTGTTGGGTATCATTAGAAAGATAATTTACTAATCTTTAGAATGACATATTGTAACATGCAATATCTTGTGTAGTTTTCATGATATATAACCAAAACTTACCCCATACCCCAAAGTTTACATTGAAAATTTCAGTCATAGCTAAAACCAAATTCTACCATTTTTTTACCTAGACATATAACATCTGGCCATTTTTGCTATTAAATCTATTTTATTTGGTACAGAAACATGTCAGAAATATGAAATAGACTTTTAACAGAAAGAATATTGGTATTCTATGGCTGTAACAGGCATATTCTGTGGAGTACTGCAAAATCACAGCAGTGCAGACTCATATGTGTTTTTGTTAACTTTGTCCCATTGTAGGTCATCTGCTGCGCTTATTTTATTACATAACCATGTTTATTTGGTATCATTAAAAAGCTAATTTACTATTGTTCTAAATGACATATTGTTATATGCCATATCTGATATACTTTTCATGGAATATGACGAAAACATACCCCATACTACAAAGTTTATATCGAAAATTACGTTCGTAGCTAATGTCAAATTCTACCAATTTTCTAGCTAGACATAACAAATAAGGCAATGATTTATATGAAATCTTTTTATTTGGTACTGAGGAATGTCAGAAATATGAAATAGACTTGTAACAGAAAATATATTGGGACTCTACAGCTGTAACAGTCATATTTTGAAGGGTCTCGCAAAATCACAGTATTGCCAACTCGCTTGCTTTTTTGTTAAATCTGTCTTCTTATAAGTCATCTGCTGAGCTTGATTTTTTATATAACCTGGTTTGTTAGGTATCAATAGAAAGGTAATTTACTAGTCTTTAAAATGACATATCGTAATTTGCAATGTCTTGTTTAGGTCTCATTAAATAGGACCAAAACTTACCCCATACCCCGAGGTTTACACAGCAAATTACTGCATATCTGAAACTCTATCTTTTTTTACAATTTATTAACTTTATATACCAAAGGCAATGCTTGTATGCAATCTATGAAATCTGTGTTTTTGTTAAAAAAGTATGTCACAAATATGAAATTAACTTTTAACAGGAACATAATATGATTTTATAGCCTTTTGGATCATATTTGGAAGGGTACCCAGGTATCAGGGCAAATTTGCCGAAACACATACATTTGCAATATATGGGTTCCCCCTCCAAAAATGATCCAAATGGCTACTAAATTGTATCATCTTCCCGTTAAAAGTTAATTTTATACTTGTGACATATTTTTGTAACAAATAAATCAGATTTTAAACAAGAATTGCCTTTTGTATTATGTGCAGCAAAAAATGGTAGAATTTAAGATAAGCCGTAATTTGCGAGTTGAAGTTTTTGGGTATGGGGTAAAGTTTGACCATATTCCAGGAAAACTATGAATGACATTGTATATTACAATATGTCATCTTAAAGAAGAATTAATTGCCCTACTAATGATACCTCACAAGCCAGGTTGTGTCACAAAATAAGTTCAGCAGATGACTTACAAGAAGAAGAATTTAACAAAAAAGGTGCCAGTTTGCGGTACTACGATTTTGCATTTCCCTTCAAAATATGGCTGTTACAACTATACAGTCCAAATATTTTTTCTGTTAAAAGTCTATTTCACATTTCTGACATGACCCAGTACCATATACAACAGATTTAATACCGAAACAGAGCTATTTTTATCATGTCTAGCTAAAAATTCACGGAATTTGATCACGTTATCTATGACAGTACTTTCAATATAAACCTTGGGGTATGGGGTACGTTTTGGTCATATTCTATGAAAATATACAAGATATTGCTGTTACAATATGTCATTGTAAAGAATATTCAATTACTTTTAAATGATACTAAACAAACCCAGTTATAATCAATAACAAGCTAAGTAGACGACTTATAAGATGACAGATTAACAAAAACGCATGCGAATCAGGAATACTGAGATTTTGCTGTACCCTTAAACATACAGCTGTTACAGCTATAGAATCCGATATTTTTTCTGTTAAAAGTCTATTTCATATTTCTGACATGTCCTTGTACCAAATGAAACAAATTTCATAGCAAAAACGGCCAGATTTTTGTGTCAAGCTAAAAAAATGGTAGAATTTGGTTTTAGCTATGACTGAAATTTTCAATGTAAACTTTGGGGTATGGGGTAAGTTTTGGTTATATATCATGAAAACTATAGAAAATATTGCATGTTACAATATGTCATTCTAAAGATTAGTAAATTATCTTGTTAATGATACCTAACAAGCCAGGTTATATTCAAAAACAAGCTCAGCAAATAACTTATAGGAAGACAGTTTTAACAAAAATGCATGCAAATCTGCAACACTGTTATTTTGCGGTACCCTTCAAAATATGACTGTTACAGCTGTAGATTCCTAATATTTTTTCTGTTAAAAGTCTATTTCATATTTCTGACAGTTCCTTGTATCAATAAAACAGATTTCAGACAAAGCAATGCATATTTTTTATGCCTAGCTAAAAAATTGGTAGAATTTGAGTTTTACTGTAATTTGCAATGTTAAATTTTGGGGTAAGGGGTAAGTTTTGGTTATATTGACAAAATGTAGAAGATATTGCATAGTGCAATATGTCATCTTCAAGAAGAATAAATTTCCTTTCTAATGATACCAAACAAGTGAGGTTATGTTAAAAAATGAGCTCAGCACATGACTTACAAGAAGACAGATTTGACGAAAATGCATTTGTCTTGGAAATCGTGATTTTGCGGTACCCTTCAAAACATGACCATAACAGCTATTGCGTCCCTATATTTTTCCTGTTAAAATTCCATTTCGTATTCTAGGGATCCCAAGGGTTCTGAAAAATACAGGTTTGTTATCCTGTGGGGGTGCACGTAGACCCCTCTAGCCCGCGGACTACACGTATTATTGAATGAAGCTTGTGCAGGAGTAAAGTCTGGCGACCATGACAGAATCATGTGGTTGGTTTTCGGTAGAGCTTCGTGTGAATTGTCTTTGGCATGTTTGGGGCTGGTTACCTTGTCTTTGGAATTGTTGGCAGCGTGTTTCTTTCTTGCAACTGGTTTCTCGATACCTTCGTTGATTGATGGCGAGCGGCTGTCACTCTGCAGATTACACTGTAGACAGGTACATGTGGGTTATTCACAAGGAGAGCACAGTCTCGGCCAGGTGATCCCTTGTTGACGTTGATGGGTACCTTTGAAGATTACTAAGCTCTCCTCGGCAACAACAACAGAGAAGTAAAAACGTTACAGACAAACTACTCCGACTATACATGTACATGTAGCTGCTGCGTCAAGAATCCATAGAGGGCGCTGCACTGAACAGGCCCCTTGGCAAGAAAACTTAGTACGCTATCCTGTAAATTACACAAAATTACCGAAGTCAATTTATTACACAAATCCTTGTTTTCATGTTTGTCAACATGCAATTTCATCACAGACACACAGTGAATCAGTGAAAGCTTTTTCACCGTAAGCTTAATGGTGGGAAGAATATTCTTTCCGAAATGAAGTGTGGATGCCAGAAAAGTTTTTCGATATGTTATCTATGTCCGCCCGCGCCTCTGTACAATGAGGGCCTTATTTCGTTTTCAACGCAAGGCAGCCGTATGGTACATGAATTAATTCTGACATCTCTCCATAGTGATACACTTCGGGTACAGTCTTCTCATAATTACACCAATTTCTCAGAGACTTAGCAAGGCACCATTTCTAATCAGTTGTTGTATAATTACAGTGTTTACTTTGTGGTGCACTTGGTAAGTGTACAATGATATGAGAAGCACACTGGTATTGTATTGATTACAGCACCTATAATGGTCTCAAACGGAATTATTTTACGAAAATATTTGCCCTTTGATGATTTCCTGTGGGATGTAAACAAATTAGTAAAGCATGTACCAGAGATTAACTCTTCCTAAAAAAATTATGAAACTTTATCTGTTCCCATAGAATTATGTAGTACCACAAAGAAATATCAGATATATAAAGAAAAATCAGATATCAGATATAATGATATGATAACTTAATTCTGATAATAAACGATAATTTAAATCTCATCAGCATAATATCCAAATGATAATTGTCAATATGCAAGATGGTATAAAATTTGACAATTCATTTTTTGACATGTGATCCAAGTGTTTAGATGATATTCTTACCCTGTTTTTAGTAATGAAAATACTGCACGAGTTCCCTTAACGTCAATGCTATTAGCAAAATAGAAATGGTATTTACATACATTTCTACAAATGAGAAAAGTAGCCCCTATTGACAGCATATTTTCACAGCTAAAATGTCCGTTTTCATCTATTTTAGGGGAACATATACAACAGCAGAACGCCACAACCTCAGCGCCTGATCTGTAGGTACAGAAGTAATTTTCACTTGAAAGCCAACTGCAGAAAGTCCCCTCGCCACTCATGAAATTAACTTCTATACCTACATATCATGCAAGTGGCGTCCCCACATGTTGATCTTTCTGTGGTGTAATTGCGTGCATAGATATGTAGTAGTATCATGTTAATTAACTGTTGATTTGCATATTTAATGAATTTTCGTGATTAGGCTGATATGTCAAGAAATGGTACAACAAATTTCATAAAACTTAGTACAAATATTGAGCTCACATTGCTTTAACATTTGAATGAATACATTTTTCAGTGTCATTCAAATTAGTTGCTACGTTACATATTTAATGAACTTTCCTAACTAGTTGCTTATGTCCAGAAATACAACATCAAACATGATGAAACGTGGTACAGATGTTCATCTTACAGTAGTGTTATGACATGCAGAGATATATAGTGGTATCATGTCAATTAACTGCTGATTTGCATATTTGATGAGTTTTCGTAATGTGGCAATGTCAAGCAATAGTTCATCAAACTTCATGAACTTGGCTAACATTTCTTTAACATTGAATGAAGACACTAAGCAGTTTCACGTTAATTAATTTTTAATTTACATATTTAATGAACTTCCATTATTAGAGTGATATGTCAAGAAAATGTCAAAGTTTTTGACAAAATATCACGAAACGTCAATGACCTTTAACCTCAAATACACATGTTTGCCCGTAAATCAGTAACCGCAAGTGCTACACCCTTCGTATTTGGTATGATTGGAGACCTTATGACGCCGCATCCTATACATTATTAATTATGTGCATATCTTATTCTGGGCTAGCTAATAGAGCTAGAGGTCTTATATTTGGCATACAGGGATAACATCGGATAAATTTTTTTTGACAAAATGTCATGTGACGTCGATGACCTTTGAACTCAAATGTACATCTTTGCCAATAAATCAGTAACCACAAGTGCTTTACCTTTAATATTGGTATGCTGGGTGACTTTATAACAACACATCCTGTACCTCATTTATTATGTATATATCTAATTTTAGGTCAGCCAACTGAGCTAGAGGTCTGATTATCGATAAACAGTATATAACTATGGGTTAAACTTTTTTTACGTCACGTCACGTGACCATTATGGCCTTTGATCCCACATTCGAATCTGTGTCCATAACTCAGTAATCATGATTAGAGAGTTATGACACAACATCCTATTTCTCATTAATTATGCACTTATCTAATTCTGAGCTCGCCAATTTTAGTACAAAGGGATAACTATGGGAGGAATTTCGATTGTTGTCATTATGTGTTCGATTTCTTCACAGAAACGCCTTAAAATGGCGTTTGATTCTTCAAAAATGTCTGACCGCTACATCAGGCTGTCATGACCAAATATCAAATACATCGGTGCTAAAACGTCCCCTAAACCACATAGAAGATTTATACCAAAGCAAAGACGTAGAGATATTGGCAGAAATTCGAGGATACAACAAATCGAATGATTGAAACATTTGACATACGTTTCCATACTAAAGTTGCCACTTTCGTTGTCTTTAGAGTTCCATAATCATGGCCAGACTACTACTTTGATTGCAGGGCCATAGCCTGACCAAATCGAGGCAACAGCTGGGATTTGATAACTTATATAAGTTATAAATGTGACAGTGCGGGAAATCGAGGGGGCACCCTCTTCCCGTGCAGTCTTCGGCCCTGAATGCCTCCCTATTGTTTGCGATGTTCCTTTTCGGGTTCTCAATTTTACTGAAGAGGCGAGATACACTCGATTTTATTATGGCAATGTTCGCTCAACACGGTGCTCTCTATATGTCGTGCTTTCATCCCTATCTTGTGTTCGTTCTCTCTAAGGCTATTATTAAATATCTTTTAAACAAATATCGATGCTTCCTTATGTTTCATAATTCCTGCTGGCAGAAAAGACTGCAGAACTAACTTCGCCTCTTTCCGTTTCTGGTGATTACAAGCTGTGGCGATATGACTGGGAAGTACCGAGACATGACTCTGAGGTAAATACAATGATAATATTAGCGGTCCTCAACAGGCCTTTGCCATGCATCATTTTATCTATTGCAAGACGATGAGGTTGGAAAGTAAGATACCGCGACGACTAACAAATTCTTCGGCTAGCTGGACAGTGAAACGTACTGTTTGTTTAACAAAACCGTCAATGTGGATAAATAAAGCAATCGAAAGAAACTCCCTAATGCACCTCTGTAATTGTATTCGATTTATCTACACCCATGAAGTATATTTCTTGCAGGACTATGTTTGTACATACACCCTACCCGACAACCGATCATTTATGTGTCACATTCCGTCACTCAAAGCGTATCCACGCATCGTCTTTGGAAGTTGTGCAGGTTTTGCAACCCAAGATGAAATACGTGAGGAGAGTGACAGTAATGTCATGTGGATCCATATGAGACTTGAACACGCCGAGAAACCGTTCCATCTTTTTATATTGGGCGGTGACGTAGTCTATGCTGATCCCATTTTTGTCAAGCTGAAAGAGGTAAGGCAGCGCCCGCTATAGCTATCTCTGCATTGACCAGTGTAAAGTATAAAATTATATACGAAATTTATACCGTATATGAAGAATATCACAATTTCGGAAAGGCTTTTGAAGTCCCAGTATTTTTGTAAAACCAACCGAAAGAACCAACAATTAATGTACAAGGTTGAGAGTATCGATTGTTGAAATCGAAGTGTCATAACTTGGCGCTAAAACAATTCAGGTGTGCCTTCATGTCTAACACCTTTTCACCTGTTCATGAGGGTTATCTATAGCGCTCGTAATTAACCCGAGGTAGCATGCGTTACCAGAAATACATTTGTTTCCCATTGCCGCAGGCAGTGTAAAACAGCAGATATACATTTAAGGGGGCGCTACACCCAACAGTGTATTTTGCTCAAATTACTTTTTTTGCAAACATTCATTCGTTTTAATAAATTTGTTAACCCAAGATTATAATACTGATTGGATTCCCCGTATAGCTTGTAAAGCAGTGGTAAAAAGTGTTAATTCATGCAAATGTATGCAAATAACCCAATTTTCTGGCTGCTCGTTTCTCCCGCTTTCAACTTTTCTTACATTTCACATTATGTTCGAACATGTTCTTTAAAGGCTATTTAACAAAATGACTGTTTTGTCTGGCAATAGATTTCTTACATTTTGAATAAGAGGCATTTTGATTTTGCCAATCATATTTTTAATCACTTTTTTGATTGTCAGTCTTAAAAACCAATGCATCATTTTAGAATGAGGATAGATAATGGAAATTAAAACAGTCATTTTTTCTACGTACAATTATGCTTCAAGTGAAATATTACATTTCAGAAAATAGTATCGTGTTTTTGACTTAAATTAATTTTGATCATTAATACCTAAATTGAGACTTTTTTTCCCCAAATTTACAATCCCTTTATCCTTTGAGTATACCATTGCTACCATAATAAACTTTAGACTCTCTGCTTTTTGAAAATATTTAGCAAGAGGGGGCAACCTTGTCATCTTGGATGAGAAAAATTCCTTTGAAAAAAAACTGTGTTGGCAACATGCAGATCCACCTTAATTCATCGTTGCGACTAGTTTGATTACAAACATTTCATGGACATCAGCGATAGTCCTCCCCGTTGATAGAATCAACGGCATTCCTGTTGCTTTGCGAATTTGGTACTGCATGTAAAAATAAGTCTGTGGTGCCAAGAACTTGAGGCAAAAAACAGTCTGTGCAGACCAAACGAATTACACCACTTAATCTTTCCTTTTGATTCCACTTCTATGCAACAGGAACGTAAAGCGAGGGGCATCGACGAGACAGACACCACTGGCTTGCTTGAGGAAGCCAGGGCCAAATACTTCGAGTTGTACATCAGTCGGTGGCGACAACCAGAGCAGGCATACATGTTGTCAAGGGTACCGTCCTTCATGATGTGTAAGTTTCTTGACCCTGACAAGCGCGCAGCTGAACATATTTTATACCTGTCACAGACCTTTCTCAAAATCTGCTATCATTACAAGAATATACGATTAACTTACTGGCTATTAGATCTCAAAGTTTACGTTTCGATCCCACCGAAAATTTACACTTTAGTTTATTATATCTCTGTACAATGTTTATTACCTTTCACTTACTATAATACCCTGCCGCAGGCGTCAACAATTTGGAAACTTACATTAGACCACATTACAGGGACACATGACTGTTATCAATAAGCTTACTCTATATACGGGATGCTGTCTGCCCGTGAACGTGTGTAAATTATAAACGATAATTGCCAGCGTCGCCTTTTAATTGTTCCGTCAATAATAATCCTTACAATTCCGGTTTACATTAAAACACGGAACCTCGGGTAACCATTGCTTCCTGGATACTTTGGATTACTTGTCTTTCAGGGGATGACCATGATATTTTCGATGGCTGGGGATCACTCAGGAAGATTACTCCGTTCATGAAGGAAATGTACAAAGCAGCGCGGGAAAATTTCAATTTGTTTCAACTCCGCGGCTTGAGACAGAATGCGGCGGTGCAACATGGGTAATGGATAATTACTATTTTCTCTGAGACTGGGAGTCCGAGTGAATACTAGCAGTCTCACTGTGTCTCTATCAAACACGAATCTTTGACTGGGAACTGAGAGGGAATTCCTGAGGGCGCTCTAGAAGTATAGCTAAATCTAACTCTAAAGGCTGATTTACTGGAGATGACAACGAAACGATGTCTGTTAATCCCAGTAACCTTCACTCTTGTCCCCATAAGCGATGCTCACTAATTTTCACTTATTTTGTCTTAATTTGCACGACTTGTTCAAAGGATAAATTTGAATATTTGAAGCAACACTGAGTCAAATAATGCACGTACAATATTGGTAATTGCGCATGAAGAAGCCGGTGTAAAACTTACACTCATGTTGTCTGAAAACCTTAGTATTTGACGTATCATTTCAGTCATTGCTCTTTATGCAATGATGAATGACCATGATCATTGACCATACACTGTTGCAAATATCCAGAAGAATTTTTGTTTGGTTCTTCTAGAAGACATTCTATGCAGTGGATACACCCACCACTTGTTAGCGAAAGTGACCCAAAGATTGACCAAGGTCCGTTCTCCTACATCGTCACGTTTGGTGATGTTTGCTTCATGGTAAATAAATTTTGCGTGTCTTGACTACTGTAAGACTTACTAAATAACTAACACATAATTATATTGGGGTGTACGAGCAATGAAAAGAAAACGCCAGATTAGATTTTGATAATAAAGTGATATTTAAACGTTTCCATCCTATTATTAGAATCATTGTAAACACAGTCATCGATCTCCAAATAGTTTATGTGCATGGTTAGGAAAAGCTGTGGATTTATTATTTATTTCAACAACTTGGATGACCGAAAGAGACCGACTTTGATTTTTCAATGAAGTCGATCTCTGTGCGCACTCCAGGAAACACTCCTCAGTATAAATTGAAAGATTAGGGTTTGAAATCAGACGTTGATATCTCTGAGGTTTTACAGCGGCATGTCCTTATTGCATAATAAATACTAGTTAAACCAATCTCAATGCGTCTTTACTTTTACCAGGTGTTGGACGATCGATCTGAGCGGAAAATTGACCAAGCAATAAGTGACGAATCATGGCAGGAGTTCGTGGACGTTTTGAAAGGCCTCCGCAGATTCAAGCACATCTTCATTGTTATTTGTGTACCTCTGATATATGCAAATTTCCATGTTTTCATGCCCCTCATTAAAAACTCACTATTCAAAAAGTTCCGGGTAAGTATGCCCTGTTACTAAGCCACACCAAACACGCATAGTGTTGGCTGTTTTCAACTGGGACACATATGCTTTGTTTTCATTGTAGTATTATAAAAAAATGGTGGGAAATAAAAATTATGGTTAAAATGTAAATTTATTTTGTCCAATTTTTCAATATAGAATGTTTTTGTAAAACATTAAAAAGACGATATCCTGTAAATGGGTAGAGTTTAAAGAAAACCAGAGGAAATAGGAAGCATTTTGTAGGTTAGCAAATTTCAAGATTTACAGCCAGTGGGACTTTCATATTTGTGAAAAAATTCTAACATTTTATGTGTTTGTATGTTTACTTTCTTGGGGCTTCATGTACAAATAATAACAGCCATTTCCATTGTACCTTCAAGGTATTTTTTTTCACTTAAAAGTTTTAACTGAACCATTGAGAAAAAATCTTTAGTAGTTATAAAGGAATGCTTTCAAGCTTCTGAAAAATAATATACTTCTTTGTCACTCATTTACTGTGCTTATATCATACTTAGGCCCTATTAAGTTTGGATTACCATTGCACTATACCAGTATCCTATGTTTTTCTAATGCCCTAGGTGGTCTTTTTAATGCTTATGCGCAGACTCAGTAGAATTTAAACTAATAATCTGAGGCGTCTGTGAGTTTTTCAATGTCTTTTGAAAGCTGAATTTTTCAATGTCAAACTCGCTTCAATCGCGTCTTGACAGTCATTTTAGAATAGGAAAATTCACAAACAGAGAGGTTGATTGCCACCGACAAGTATCTTTTAGTTTATTGACCTGAAATTTAGCCACTGTTCATTGAAGCCTGGACCCGTTGACACCAAAGCTTACTCGTGACTTTCATTGCATGCAGTCTTCAGTATTCGTGCCACAATGCCACTCACTGTCACTGAACAAGTTAACATTGAAGAGTTCGTTTAAGTAAAAGTCCCACTTTTTCGTGGTAATTTTCGCTACCGGACTTTATTTTTAGAGTGTTATAAAGTTTGTACAAAGCACAAAAACCGCAGTGTCTCTTTTTTGACCGTATCAACATATTGTGTGACAGTGCAATGACCTTTGGTGAGCCTACGCTCCACCACAGCTTTTCATATGCAAAATTAACGTAAGGTAATTAACCAGTGGTATTGTTTAAACTGCAATTGATCGAAAGCGTTTATATGATTCTTTTCATCAACTCTTCATGCAATTTTATGAAAAATCTTATGCAAATGTTCACAATGACATAATATGATTATTATTTGTTGTTTAAGTCCGTGTTTCCTCACCAGAAAATCGCTCTCGTGGAATTGATTTCTAGGTTATTATTTTTTCAATTGTCCCGATGCCACTTGGCCGAACGCGATTTTCACTTGCCCCGGGCAGCCGGGCAACCGTTAGTGGCTTTCCCTGTTTTTAACATAAACATTAAACCGTACCAACAAACTACTTCTAATGCTCATAATGGCTTAAGTTAAAAACTAAAATGAAATATTTTTCACACCATTTCTCAGCCTCTACAGATTAACTTTATGTCTGAATGAAAGAAAGGCTCTTTTGCTGTGCTATTCAATGCAAGAGACGTGACCCGCTGTCATCATGTATTTTCTTGTAAAAGTGGGGGGGGGGGGGGGGGTTGAGGGGTTGACTGTAGCCGTTGTACCACATGATATAAATTGTTTTCTTATAAGAATACGCAGTCTGTCGTTTGCAATGGAGACTGTGTTTGTACAAAAGACACACCTAGAGAGCATTGGGACACCTACCCTTTTCAAAAGAACAAAGCACCTGTATTAAGGCACCATTACTCGTGCGTAAATATAAATTTACCACATAACACGATGTTTGATGGCCAAATGTTCTTCTGTTTTACGTACTGCAAAGGAAACCTTTCTAACAACATATGTTTACTCCTCTGTCAGTCACGGAAAAGTTCCGTGACCTTCGAAAGGTTTATTTGCCTCTTAACTGTCAGCTTTTGTTAATTAAACCGCCATGAAATAAAAGAAATATAAATTTTTACTATAACCCAAACGGGATTCGAGCCCCCGCGCACTCACGGCAACATCGCCTAGCTGCTAGGCCTCACACAAAACCAGTCGGCCACTGCTTCCAACCCAAAAGAGTTGGTCACAGTAACCGACTTAGATGTTGCAATTCTGTGCGCGACCGAGCAACACGGTGTGTGTGGAGCAGACGACACACAGACACAGTACACACAACACATAGTAATCGGAAAAGCACGAAGCTTTTTACTGAACTATCAGACAGACTCGGGGACAAGTAAATATCCACAAGGCAGAACTGTCCACTCAGGTTAAAGAAAAATAATTTTTTACTTAGAACCCAAACGGGATTCGAACCCCCACACACTCACGGCAACACCGCCTAGCTGCTAGGCCTCACACAAAACCAGTCAGCCACTGCTTCCAACCCAAAAGAGTTGGTCACAGTAACCGACTTAGATGTTGCAATTCTGTGCGCGACCGAGCAACACGGTGTGCGTGGAGCAGACGACACATAGACACAGTACACACACATATAGTAATCGGAAAAGCATGATGTTTTCAGGACCATTTTGAAACAAGGTATTTCTTGATTGATGACATTGCCTGACCAACTTTTGTGGTCAAGCATTGCATATAATTCTTTTAAAATGATCATTTTATTTGATTGATATATATTTTTGTCTGATCTTCAGAATCTTGAAGATGACATTATCGACCACTGGGGAACACCACACCATGACTACGAAAGAAAAAGATTTTTCAAGACGGTGTTAGATTTCTGTAAAGAAACGCCGGAAACACAAGTCACTGTACTGTCCGGAGACGTTCATGTTGGCTGCTGGGGCAGACTAGAGTCAGAGAGTGGTGTTTGCATAGATATGGTGACGTCATCGGCATTGGTGAACAACCCCCCTCCGCTGGTAAGCCTGTCTGGGTTTTCATTTTTCAGGTCCATGATTTTATTAGGGAATCTTGGTAATTTGAATACCGATAAGTATATCAGAAAGTTGACTAATTTGAACTCGAGAAATATCTTGTTTCCATGTATTCAATCAGTTTCTACCTTTGCACTTTTTAACGGAAACATTCCCTTATGATTTTGTTATGTTTTACAAAACCAACTATAACAATTTATGGGACACAGAAAGACGGCTTATCAAACACACTTTAATGTACTTGGAATTTTAAACATTTGTTAAACATAAACTATAATGTACACAACTACGTTAATCTCGAAATTTATATGCTAGATTTGCCAGTTCTACCTGCCATATGTAATTAGTCTTCATTTTATTTCACTTTTGCAATTTCAGTTAAATGAATGTGCCCGCATTGTATACTTGTCTGTCGTATCTTTCAGATCGGGCCCTTAGTCAAAGCACTGTTTGAAGATGAGAAGTTTTATCTGCCCAAACACGGTGAAGTCACTCTGTCGTTGGAAGAAGTTGAGGACGACGTCGGGAAAACTGAACTGATTACACGTCAGAATTTTCTGGAACTCGACCCAGAAAAGACAGGAAAGGTAAGCCAACCTTCAATCAATTTTATTGCATAACAACTCTACGCAACAGCAAAGACTGTTATATATTGTGTAAAGAGAACTTGAAAATTGAAAATTCATATTTTTTCTATGCGTTCGTTGGTACTAAAAGAAAATAAACTGATCTTTAAACATTTCTCAAATCTCCTCTTCGACCTCAATCTCCATTCACAAATAAAACCTTAAAGTGTTACTTTGTGCACACACACACACACACACACACACACACACACACACACACACATATATATATATATATATATATATATATATAGTTATATAGTTATATAGTTATATAGTTAAATATATATATAGTTCTTTAATGGGAAAATTATGTCTATGTAAATGTTTAAAATTAATTTAACATTTGGACAAGATCGATGACAACTAAAAGGTGATAATCTGTCAAAATATTCTGGAAATGAACCCGGAACAGATAGCAATAGTGAGAAATATACTTCTGAGCGTTGCATTTCGGACTCAAAATGATTAACAATGAACAGATAGTCCATACTGGGCGGTTATTATATTACTGTTTAGATGACATTGGCCTTAAATGGTATAACTTGTACCAACAAGATATGAACTGAAAATGCTTACATCTTTCAGTATATGTAAGAGTTGTCTGAAAATTCAAACTTTTGCCACAAGTTCGCGACTTCATTGAAACTGCTATGATCAATACCATGAACAATATTCACCACAGATAAAATCTACAGGTAATATATAAGCTGAAATAAAAATACTAAATTTCTTTGACTGCTTTCATTGCATCATCAATTTATGTAGCGGGTGTATTTACCTTTGGTCAAGCCTTTTAATCTTTATATGCCGAACTGTGAAAGCTCATTGGATATACAGATTACAAATTATCTTACTTCAAAATGAAACATACGACATAATTGTTTCGTTAATATACATGGTAAATTTCATAGACTTTTAGTGTCCTTGAAGTCTTATTTCCCTAATTTGGAAAGTTAGTTCAATATACAAACTAGTCACTAGTTGGTGTACAAATGCTAAGTGGCATTCAGAAATATTTTATCATAGTATCTTAAAGGCACATGGCATGTTTTGTCAACTTTGATCAGGTTTATTTAGATGTGTATCCCTAATTATAAAAAAATCATTAAATGTGTCAATGAGTTATAAGTTTATGTAAAAGTGCGAACACAACTTTCATGAATGTTATACCATAGCATCTCCAATGTACGTAGCAAGTTTCGTTACTTTTGATCTTGTCACTTGAGAGATATACCTCTGATTATAAAAGTTCATTTATATGCAAATTAGTAATAGCTGAAGTTAAAATGCGTAATGGCTTTCAATAATATTATATAATAGTATATCCGATGTACATAACAAGGTTCATAAAATTTGAGTCAATTGAGATATATATCCCTAATTAGGAAAGGTTGTCAAATATGCAAATTAGAAATTATTTGTAGTAAAATGCTAAATGACTTTTTAATATGTATATCATACTATCTTCAATATACAAAGCAAGTTTTGTCATTTTTGATCGGGTTAGGAAAGTTCGTTAAATATGCAAATTAGTAATTACCAGATCTCAACATGCTGATCAACTTTCATGTTATTTCGTAGTATCTTTAATATACAGTCATTAAGAAAATTCATCAAATATGCCAATTAGCAATTTACCAATACGACATCACTGTATCTTTCACCTCTTATATATCCTTGTGTGATCATCATTTGTAGCAATTTTCATTAAATTTTGTATAATCGTTGTCAATTTCGTATTTTCATAATCATCAGTTATGCAGATACATATAAAATATGCAAGCCTCACCCTCCAAAAATTGATCAGTTCTTGCCATTTGCAAACGCTGTGTCTATGTAGTAGATTTTATTCTGATCCGTTAAGCCGATCTTTTATCATCGCGCCAACGAACAGACAGAGAGCCAGACGGACAGACTGACATCGCTGCGTTTTGTGATAGTGTTTGCAAAAGTATTACATTTTCCAGCATAGAATACCGGTGAATGTCTTCTCAGTCTTTTTCACTGCTATTTGGCCACAATCAAAAGCGTGCTCTTTCATACAGGGTGGAGTAAATTGGATTCATCAATTGAGCAATTCAATATAAGAAACATGCCTGTAGATTTTGTCCGTCATATTGAGTAAAATTACATTTCAATACCAGTTTTTTGTTTTGTGGGGGATGATCTGGGGGCGGGGACAGAACAATTGATTGCAGAAGACCTTCATCATTATGTTGATAGGTGTGAAATATATGCAAAATGGTAATAAAAAATAATAACTGCAAATCTTATTGTATCAAGCCAGACAAGACATACTTGCTACGATTAACAGGAAAGGTCAGAATAACATAGCAAGTTCATTCTTACTGTTGCCATTTGGTGCGTAAAATTTAAAAGTTGATAGTGTTCTTAGACCTATTAAGGTTCCACGACTGTCACAAAAGATTGACCTTTTCAAGCTAACAACTCTCTAGTGGTAAATCTCAGACCCCCCCATGAATTATATATTTTAGGAAAGCCTAGATATAGGGAAACGTTTGGGTCACCAGAGTGTCACCATTGTTTACATAGCTATCACGTGACAGGTAATTTGCACAACATTTCAAAAATCGGTTTTCCCGATTTGTTTTGTTTCAATGCTTTGAGATATATGTGGCTGAAATTTGTATGAGTGCAAGCTGTTCTGAGGATCTTCCGAAAGGTGTCTCAGAATTGTGTTAAACGTTCTTAAACAATTTTTATGCAAGAAAAACTTCCAGAGTGGTCAATTTAACTCTAGTTGATTTCTTTAATATTGTGCTTCAAAACAATTAAGCAAGATATATGTTCCCCTATATCCAGGCTTTCAGAAAATGTATAATTTACGGAGGTTCTGAGCCTATTAACTACCAGAGAATTGTTAGATTAAAAAGGTCTATTTTTTGTCTTGGAACCTTACGCTATAGGCTATCTTTTTAATATATGTTTAATTCAATGTAAATCTGACAGTTAATATATTGTCTACTACCATATTTATGTTGAATGCATGGATTTGAAGATTGTATCTCTCGTGGGATGTAAGTCAAAACACGCACTGACAAAACAAGGTCGTCATTTTCGATGCGTTCATTTCCAAGATAAACAACATTTTAATAACATTGTTTACAAAACCTGTTTGTGTTCACTCTGTCAAGGGCGAGTATACAGGACGATACCGTGCCGAGTTTGTAAAGAAACCAAGAAGAATTTTCGAGAAGTCTAGAAGCAAGGAGAAGATTTTGAGGAAGCCAGAGAAGATGGCAAGATTTATAGATTTATCAACCGTTAATAAACCAGCCACATAGCACGATCAAAATCTCGACAAAGACCGTCCTATGGTTTGGTTAATCAAATTGTTTGTAACCTCATTTATCGGACATGCAGTGACTTATAGTAGACTGACAGTATGTGTGACTCACAGCATAGACTGCAAAACAAGCCACATGTTCTGAATATTTCAAGTCTGTCCATTCTTCGCCAGTCGTAAGGACTGAGTTTAATCCCTTCCATTGAAAATTTAGCTTTCTCAACCCGCGTGACATTCGAACTTTAATTTCATTCAGAGCAAAGTGAGAGGGACAATAGCAACCAAAGGTTATGTCAATTTTGATGGTTATGAGGAATATGCTGCTATAATAAAAACATGTGCATGAATAGTTTAGTGTTTGATCACATGTTTAAAATGTTTTGTTAAGGTGCCTATATTCCTGAAATTTGGGTCAAATATCTGAGATTAAATACAGGTTTTCGTGTAATAGGCTGTTGCTTCATACGTGATGTGTGATAATTAATTTTGCGCGTTAATATGAAAAAGTTTGCCTGTCATTAGGCAAAAGTCGTTGTAAGATTTATATTTCGACTTAGTCCTATTGTATCTTGTCGTGTACTCATCATCTGTAGAGTGCCCATTTGTTCATGTCGGAGATTGCTTCGAAGAATGAAGATGCTTTGATTTGGTTTTTATGGCTTTAAAAGTAATAAATAAGTAAGTTCCTCCTTTCTTTATACCTATCCTGATTCCAATACCACTGATAGAACTTTGCTGGCTAACAGCTGTATATGATCCATGTTCCTACAAATGTAAAAGTGTAAAATGATTTGAAGTATTTGAGGATTAGTGCGTAGCGTGGTCACATTTGTATATTCGTGTGAAGTACATTCCTATATATTCATATTTGTATATTCGTGAGAAATACATATATTCGTATTTGTATATTCGTGCGAAATAAATTCCCATATATTCGTATTGTATATTCGTGTGAAGCACTTTCCTATATATTCGTATTCGTATATTCAGGTGAAGTACATTCCTATGTATTCGTATTTATATATTCGTGTGGAGTACATTCCTATATATTCGTATTTGTAGATTCGTGAGAAGTACAAATATTCGTATTTGTATTCGTGTTAACAGCATTCCTATATATTTGTATTTGTATATTCGGGTGAAATACATTCCTATATATTCGTATTTGTATATTCGTGAGAAGTACATATATACGTATTTGTATATTCATGTGAAGTTCATTCCTATATATTTGTATTTGTATATTCGGGTGAAGTACATTCCTATATATTCGTATTTGTATATTCGTGAGAAGTACATATATACGTATTTGTATATTCATGTGAAGTACATTTCTATGTATTCGTATTTGATATTCGTGTGAAGATTTTGAGGATTACACCGCGGAATGGTTCACATTTGTATATTCATGTGAGGTATATTCCTATATATTCGTAATTGTATATTCGTGTGAAGTATTAGGGGATTAGTCCGCGGAATGGTTCACATTTGTATATTCATGTGAGGTATATTCCTATATATTCGTAATTGTATATTCGTGTGAAGTATTTCAGGATTATTGAGTGACATGGTTCACGCGAATATACACATGTGCACATTCGTGTGAACAATACATGTAAATAATCTGAACTGTATAAAAATAATGTGACTGTGCTCAGAATGCAAATGGTACAGAAGAGGGTCAAATTGACTAATCTGTCATTCCATATTAAACGCCTATTACCTGGTTTTTATTCGGACTATAGCGCCAGTTTATTACCCCGAGGGGCCGTGCTTCACAAGAAGCACATCGCTATTCCCCGAGGCCATAGGCTGAGGGGTGAAGCGATGTGTTTCTTGTACCACACGGCCACGAGGAGTAATAAACGGGCGCTATACCCTGAATAAAAACCAGGTAATCGGTGTTTTATAACACGCCACACGCTCATGTTGTACTATGTTATGGTTTTTCATATGTTTTGATATTATACATCGCAACAATCCACTGTGACATGTGTTTTTGGCGAAATCTCCACAGCGATAACAGTAGTACCACTTTCTTCCGAAAATATTCTCAGCACACGTAGCAACATCCTTGTTTGCACTTGAATCTTTTTCGTCGATAAGCTGTTCCAGTTCATACGCTGTTGGAATAGAATATCTTACTGGAGAGAGGCTCGTCGCTCATCCCCGGCGCACATCACGTTCTTGTCAACCGCCATTGTTTCAATTGACAGCCGTCAAAAACTTTCCCTGGGGAAATAGTTTTCAAAAATACCATCTGGCGTCACTTTTGTCGATTCAGGGGGGACTAAACGTATCTATTTTCTCGTCACGTTACGTATTCTGGCGAATCGAAACACTGAATGAGCATGTGGCGTGTTCTAAAAACATATAAAATGTCATTAGGAAGTAAATAGATAAAACGTAGTCGTATAGGATCCTTATCCTTATACCAGACAATTCCAATAATGCCGTATTTTAGCCGGTGATCGCATGACTAAACGTGTGTAAGATACACTTGGATATAGACGCAAGATTGACATGATCCGTGATTATCAATAGAGTCTTAACATATTGTATCTATGCATTAGAAAAATGAGTCAATTGGTTTGTTTATAACATGTTGATGTTCCCATTGTAAAACTTTAAAGGGTAAGGGTAGGTCGATACATATGCTTATAAGAATTCTAAATAAAACAATGTGTGTACACTATTATTACTGTTTGTTTTTCTATTGTTTGATGGTTGTTTGTTATATTTTCTTGAGGGACAGAGAGACAGAGTTCTTTTCACTTATGAATTATATCTTCCGCGTTCCTGCATCATCACAGAGTGGCTGCATCACATTTCTATGGATTCTTAGTGTCTCTGTGGAAGGAAAGAGGCGAGATCAAGATTGCAGTGATGTAAGGGTACAATTTTATTATAACATGGTGACGCTGTACGTTCCAATACATAAAAATGTTGCATTAGCGGATATTTAACTTTGACAAGTCCACTACAATAATGTAAACTTGGTGCAGATAAAGGTATGCCAAAAATAGCCAAAACTGATTGAATTTATTCAAAGTGGCCCCGTCTGGAAGAGACACAATATTGTTTACAGGCCAGAAAAGCGCCCCTCCTTCGGCGAACTTTACAAACATTTATTTATATAAGCCATGCATCCAACCATATATTATACATATAGATGATTGTTCTCTCCACGTAATTAGAGCGGTTCCAAAGACGGGAATTTGAGTAAATCATGAATAGGCTAAATTTAAGTTTTCCTATAATGGCTGAAGTGAGACTTTGATATAGTGGTCAAAAATAAATGAATACAATATAATCGATTTTAAATCGAAATAATAATAACAAATTTCTGATTATAACTAGTATACAAATGAACATTCAGAGAACAAATTCTGATGCAAAAAACGAAGCTTTAAGTGACAATTATTGCTTAGGCGTGTTTGTGAAGAACTGAAACAGCACACACCATCTGATTTTCAAACCCCCGCACATCTTATGAATTTTTTGTAAGTGAAACTAAATTCATTTTGGATTTCAAGTCCAAATCAAGAAAATAAAAATACAAACATCAACATGTAAATCAACGGTACCTTAGAAGGAAAAGACATCTGTTTGTTTTTTATGATCTGACTGTTAAAGATGGTTAAGAATGTTAATTAACTAATTAAATGTGATTGTTAAACCCTGGCTTCTGCATTGTTGTTTGTCCCCACGGACACCGTCTGGGGGGACATATAGGTTTGGTCATGTCCGTGCGTCCTTGTGTGCCTCCGTCCGTCTGTCCGTCAGTTCACGCAGATATCTCAGGGATGCCTGGAGAGATTTCATTCAAACTTGGTACAAGGATTACTCCCTATGTTATACATATGCACTTCCGTTAAAAAGCGGGGATTATGTCAATGACTTTTTGAAAAAGAGCTCTGTTTCTAGAACGCGCGACTGCACTAAACTTGATGAAACTTTGTAAAGGTGTTTGTCACATAGAGCTCTGATGGTATACAATGAGACAAGTCAGTTTTGCATCAATTGATTGCTAATTTGCATATTTGATGATTATTGTAATTAGGGTGATATGTCTAGAAATACTGCAGCAAATTTGATGAAACTTGGTACAGATCTTTAGCATAGTGTATAAAGACACTTAATAGTGACATGTGAATTACTTGCTAACCAAAGAAAGACTTGTCTCTCAGTCAAATGCCTTTTGGCAGGTATCGCAAGCTGGTAGATAAATACAATATCTCTCTTCGACAAATGATCACTGATGGCATCAGTGGCATTGGGACCTAATTGATGATCACTACCTATTTGGCTGACAGATTGATATGTGGCGGGTGCCACATGCGGCGCAAGGTGCGCTTACTATTTTCGAAACACCTGACATCACTTCTTTGTCTTTAAGCCAGAGGTCCATATATCTTTCTTTCATGAATTTGACTTTTAGTCCGTGAGCTGGAGGGGCCCATCGTGCACCCCCCCCCCCCATCTCTACTACATGGGCATTTTTTTGTTCTTAAGGACCTGCTGAACAAGAAAAAAGATGTTAGCATTGGATACTTTGGGATGCACTACCTATCTGGGCTGATTTTTTATTTGCATGTACCGCGAAAAATGGGTAGGGGTAGGGGTACTATATCCTAACCTACATTGAGTAGACTAGCATGAAATAACACAAACCTTACATTTTTGGAAAGCTCAGATACTGTTCCTTATGAGAAACACCAACTTTCGCAAAATAAATTTGTATACATTGAATAAGACGATTTTAAAATGATTTTTTTTGCCAATTTTGAATTTTTTTTACACAAAATACCATGTAACAATTGTGATTTACTTTTTATGAAGCAACATTTTGACAGCTTTTTGTGTTACATTATTTATTTCTACATATTAAACAAGAAAATAAGTGTGAATATTGGATATTTAACAATACACTGCTTCTCTGGAGTCAATTTTGAATTGCGTGTATCGGTATGGGGTGCTCAAAAGCTAGGGGTAGGAGTACAACATTCCTTCCCTGATGAAGTAAACTGGCTTGAAAAGCCATATATATACCTTATAGTTTTAGAAAGCTAAGATACTGGTCTTTATAAAATGCATAAGGTTTTAGCAAACATATATGACGTTATAGAATTGAATGACTTTTAATCGATTTTTCTGGTAATTCAGTATTTTTAACTGGTAGAAAATATGATAATGTGGTTTCATTCCAATGAAGCAAATCAAATGGATTTACGGATGTTATTTACTTATTTCAATTTGCTGAAGAAGAAAATTAATGGGCCAGTGGCCAGTGGCTAGAGCAGTGGACTCACGATCACAGGATGGTGAGTTCGAGCCCCGGCATGGCCATGGTGTTGTGTCCTTGAGCAAGGCACTTTATTCCTCATTGCTCCTCCCCACCCAGGAGTGATGGGTACCTGGTAGGACAGTGGTTGTAATGTGTGTGTTTAGCTCTGCTGCGCTTATTGGCTGCACATGTGAGCTGTAGTTTGCTCCCCAGGGAGTTGAGTGGTTTACATTAGGTCCAGTGACCAGGGGTAATAATAATTGTAAAGCGCCTTGAGCACATGAACTTGTGGATATGTGCGCTATATAAGAACCCAATATATTATTATATTATAAGTGGGTATTCTCATGTAGTATTGTCTCTAGTCACTATACTTACCAGTTTTGCTATACTGGTCATCGTGAATGAGCATTTTATTCGTATGCTATTGTCATTTCCTACTTATAGTAATATAAACTGTTGATGACTGTCTATTTTTATAAATATAATTTTTAAATATTCTTCTTTAAGACAATTTTGATAAGACGTATTTGGAACATTTCGATGCCTCCTTGTATTGCTACATCTGTAAGGTTTGGTCTTATTTCATGAACACTTGCATATTACAATATGTCGTTTTAAAGCAAAATAAATTATCTTTCCAATGATAGACCATAAGCTAGGTTACCGTAAAAAGTAAGCTCAGCAGATGACTAACAAGACGATACACTTAACAAAAACACATACGACTTTGCAATAATGTGACTTTACAGTACCCTTCAAGACATGACAGCAACAACCATTAAATCCAAATATTGTGTCTGTTAAAAGTCTATTTCATATTTGTGACATGTCCCTGTAGCAAATAAAGTAAGTTTCATACAAAGAATAGCCTTTTGTAATATGTCTAGGTAAAAAGTTTGGTAGAATTTGAGATTAGTTGTGATACTAATTGGCAATATAAACTTATGGGTGAGGGGTAAGTTTTGGTTCTATTTCATGAAAACTAGAAGTAGAAAAATAGAAGATGTTGCATGTTGCAATATATCATTTCAAAGCAAAATGAAGTTCCTTTCTAATAATACCCAACAAGTCAGGTTGTGTGAAAATATAAGCTAAGCAGACGACTTACAAGAAGAAAGGCTTTACAAAAACGTAAGCGAGTCGGCAATTCTGTGATTTTGCGATACCCTTCAAAATATGACTGTTACAGCTACAGCATCAAAATGTTTTTCTGTTAAAAGTTTATTTCAAGGTTCTAAAATGTTTCTGTAGCAAATAAAACAAATTTAATACAAATCGTTGCCCTTTGTACTATGTCCTGGTAAATAATAGGCAGAATTTGAGATTTAGGTTTGACAATAATTTGCGACATAAAATTGTGTGTACCGGTGACTTACTGTCTGTTCTGTGCTGTTTGGTTTATAACTATTGTATTGCGAACTTTGAACTAGTGTATAGGATTGTGGATGGGTATGATTGCGATTATTTTACATATTTAATGAACTTTCCTAATTTGTGGGCTATCTCCAGAAAGACTGCATCAAATTATATGTAACGTGTTACAGATGTTGTTCTCTCAGTACTGTAATACTGTATGAAGATATTAAGCAGTATCATGTCAATTAATTGCTAATTTGCATATTTGATTAATTTTCCTAATTATCGGTAGTGTGATATGTTTAGAAATGCTGTATCAAATTTGATGAAAAGTGGTACAGATCTTGATCTTCCAGAAGAGTTATGGCATGCAAAGATATGTAGTAGTATCATGTCAATTAATTGTTGATTTGCGTATTTAATGAATTTCGTAATTACGCTGACATGTCAAGAAATGTTTCATCAACTTTGATGAAACTTGGTAAAGATGAAGAGCTCACAACATTATATAAAGATACTTGGCAGTGTAATGTTAAGTAATTTTTTATTTACATATTTAATGAACTTTCCTAAATAGAGTGATATGTCAAGAAATACTTCATCAAATTTGGTGAAACTTGGTACAGATGTTGATCTCACAGTGCTGTAATACAATTCATCGACACTTAATGGTATCGCTTATGAAATGTGGTACACGTGATAATCTTTCAGTGTTATAATAAATGCAAAAATGTTTGGCAACATCCTGTCGATTAATTATTGACTTATTTAATAACCTTTTGTAATTAGGGTGGCAGCTCACATTGGTTTTACGTTTTCACCACTACTGAACACATTCTTAATCACAGACCCAATTAATGAACAGGACTCTATCCTCTCCAAAAACTTGTAATCAAAGTACCCAATAACAAAGGGGACTGTGTTATCAACGATGACTTGTTTTCCATTGAATTCATTCGGCTTCGTGAAGGATATTTTGAGGCGGAGGTTATTTCTGATAGTCGCAATTACAAGTGACCGAGGCTGCGTTGGACTGTGCAATCTGATAAACAGATGAGAATGAACAAAGGTAAGGAACCTTAAAAGTTTTAGTCCACACGATTGGAACCAATTTGGAGAAAAGGATCGTCTAATTGTTTAAATTTATAAAAACAGTTAAGTGTCCTACAGTTGAAAGTTGCAATATTACAAATTAACCATAAAACAAGTGATTTGCATAAATGAAAAGTAGATGAACAGAAATTTGCTGATAAAACCAAGATGTTATAATATTACAAATTACCCATTGAAACAAATGAATAACTTAAAAAGAAAAGCAGATGAGCTTACATTTGCAGATTAAACCGACATCACTTCATCAACCAATTGTCCCAAATTAGTTCCAATCGTGTTGGGATGAGTTCAGGTTCGCCATGCATGTAATATATTTATGTAAAATATCATCATATTTGATAAATCAATAGTTTTTGAAAGCACCCGTGGTTAAATAATGGGTATTAATTTGTTAAAATCAAGTAACCGTCATGACCTCCCAAAGTAAGAAAATTACATATCTACGGTGTACGACATATGATGACGATAAGCATCAATTAACGTTATGAAAGCCAATTCATACAACCAAAAAACTATCCTTACCCAACATCCATCGCTTTGCCACTTTTTGTTGTTGGTGTTCCAATATCGGCAGAACGATAATTTTGTACCGATAGCTCCGTGTACTACTGTGCTCCGATCTGGTGTAGCTGAGAATAAGATGCATAATAAGAAGTGGTGGAGCTCGAGTCAGGAAAATGTCCATTAAAGGGACATCAGCTGTAACTTGTGGCAAATTTTTCAGTATTCTGCTTCTGTATATCAACTTTCGTGTATGATCCTTATCCGTTTGTCATGCTGAAATTTCGAGTATTCTTTTTGTCAACACTGCTTGTATGTGTGTAGTGATCATTGTTTATTGTTTACAAATGACTCCTAGTCCAGACTTGAATACAATTTTCAGCAATAACAATGTAGATTATATTAATATAGGTTGTGTTGATATGCTAAATACTTGGCATTAAATAACAGTTTAGGGATTCAATCCAGAAAGTGTAGGGCAACCACAAAACAAAAGTTTTGAAAAATAGCCAAAAGCTATAGCTTATGGAGTTTACGATGCAGTTGAAACACGCATTGTAATCAAGAAGCACACTAGTCCACAATCAAAATGGTGGTGACGCTCGAAGAAGATGGGCACCACTGCCTAAACTTTGCTAAAATTTGATGCTTCGTCGTAATTTTGCAAAACAGGGAAAATACAGATGCACTATGGCTTTCAACTCACAAAATGACAGTTCATGTAGCCAAAATGAAAACGTAATGCAAAGGAATATGTTTCCTTTTGATATTTACCGTAATTTGTCATATACTTTTGAAACCACCTTTATTTAAGGGAATCTTAATATGACATAAGGTGATATTCAAACGCTTTCATTATGCCAAGTCACCTGTGGGTGTTGCGAAGGCCTTCTTTGAGTGTAGCTGTTGCTTGGAGTAACAAGGGCCTTGTCATACTTATAGGAAATGCAATGTAATGTTGATCTAACTTCTTTACATCATGGCATTTACGCAAGAGGGCGTGCCTGTGGTGTTATTGCTGTACTGAAGGACCCATGAGGAAAACCGGTAAACTATGGTACAAGTCCTTTCCTTTCGTTGATAATGCACAGGTTATATAAATTTGTAGCAAATTATTTTTGCTTTGTTCATATCACCATGAATACAATGGCCAACATTGCAGAGATAAACATATCGGGCCAAATCTTTCACATCTCAACACAGGAGTAACACAGGGATGGCAAAATTTCTTCTCAGTTTTGCATACAGTCCAAGTGTATACTGGCAGGCATGCCTTACGCAACCAGGAGCAATGGTTTATTAATGAAATAATGCTAAATAACGACACCAGTGGAGCTTTAATAAATCTGTCGAATAATAAAATATCTTACGTCTTAACTTTATTCTTAACTGTATACGCTAATTGCCAGAAAGTATTTTGTCAACGATATCCACTCACCTCTGTTGAGTAAAAGATATATAGTACCAGCTTCGTTATGAAAATAGAAGACCGATGACCTTGAACCTGTAAGGGACCAATGTTGATCATGGACTGTTGCATTTGGTGAACTGTCCACTTGAACAAATAGATTTAACGTCTCGGTAGGCTGCACTGACGTCACCGTCAGCTTGACAACGCTGCCCCCTGGTGTATTGTTCAAACTAGCAGTTATTTCACCGTTTCCGGTAAGAGTGAACGGTACCATCTCATGATTTCCTCCTTGGGAATCAAACTCTCCATCATCGCCCAATAATGTAACTGAATAGACCACAGATTCCAATGTCACTTGTTCGTTACCTTCATTCGAAATTTCAAAGCTTAGCACTGGGAAGTCACCATAATGTTCACCGGCACGCCAAACATAAGGATTGGTGAGAAATGTGATAAACTACATAATTAATGAAAAGAACACAAATAAACGAGAACTTAATTAAATAATGAGGATTTCAGCGTGAAAGCATTCTCAGAGTTTCTACTGGAAAGTAGTACTTTATACAACAAATAATTCTACCAATAGGAAGAGTAGGTATTTGATTTTCGGCTAAAGACTGACTTTATGCAATAATCAAGTATGAGTTGATTCGCCATGCACTTTGTGACTGTCATATTATCAATATTTAGAGCCAAATGTGGTAAAAAAAGAGTTTAGACTGATCTTCTCACTCCAGTTAAGTTTCCTCGATTCTCCTCTTTTTTTCGGTTTGCCCTTAGCAGTGTAAGTATTTGGTTTCAAAATAAAATATTGTTTCATGAAATAAGTCATTCGATGTCGTTATTTTTCCTGATTTACAAAAAACATAGCCTTCTATGGAAAGAAGTGCTTTTGATTTCACTCTGAAGTTACATATATGCAAATGTAGGTTATGTACATGCGTTATAGCTTGTCCGCTTGCTTCCTACCTTTGATATAAGGAGTTCATAGTCATAGTCAGAATCATTTAGTTTGCTCGGCAAATACAAAGTACCCCCTGCAGATTCGAATGTCCTATTGTACATTTCTCTGGCTTCCCTTTTGCCAAGCTGAACATTAAGTCCAGGGCTTTGAAATGTAACATCCGGTGCACCAGGTACTAAAATTGGAACGACCAATTCCGAGCATCGTTCAATTGTATCGAGTACCCGGCTGATGGACATGTTCACCTTTACAATACGAAGACAGATACAAACGAGTGAATTACAAGTTTGTTTTTCGATAGCGTGTTAACCTCTAAGACTTTCTCATATTAAAAAACTTGCGAATTATATGCATGCATGCTCAATGTATATTTCTGTCTGTCTGTGTCTGTCTGTCTGTCTGTACGTATCTATCTATCTATCTATCTATCATCTATCTATCTATCTATCTATCTATCTATCTATCTATCTATTTTGGAAAGTGAGGTATCTAAAAGTTTAAAGTTTGAGAGTTTAAATATCTTACTCTTTCAACGTCATGTACCGCTTGCTGCTTAATGGTTTTGCTGAAATCTCCAGCTTGGAGTAAGTATGCAGACGATGTGAATATATCTATGGCAAGACAGAATATAACAGGAGCGAAATTACAGAAAAATTTAGAAGTTTACTTGCAAAGTTTCTGTCAGCCCGAAAGAAGCAGAGATTGAGGCTTATTGTAGTGTTGACAACCGTAACGATGAGATCGTGTGAATAATGATACAAAGATCTTGGTCATCATGTATCAACGATGGCGGGCCAAATTAAAGTAATTCATGAAAACAAAATTAAAAAATGACCAAAATTTCAGTGCATTTATTTGTACATTTATTTGTACATCTATTTGTTATAAAAGGTTGTACCACAAACAATAGCATAGATCATGGCTTTCTTTACCAGTGTCTGACATGGTTGCCTTGATTTGTAAGACTATGTACAGAGACACTGTAGTTGTTTTTCAATAATTCTGATGCCTTAGGCCCTAAGTATATCTGATGCTATGTATCATTATCATGGAATTTAACTTGTAGAAGGAAAGAATCATAGATAACACTTAGATATTAAATGTAACAGACTTCAGGGCAGAATGCGCCACGGAAAACAGACATTCTGACTCTCAAACTTTCACAATACTTTTTTATCCTAGGGGCTCATTTTGAAGTTCATGCAGTGACTAAAATTCACCCGCATTAATGTTTCCCCATAGCGTTAGCGCAAGGATGGCGGCCTGTGAAATTTTCTTAAAGTCGGTAAATATTGAGACTGTGTTTCTCCAGTGCAAACTTTTCCATGGTGACCAATGATTTGTATTCTTCATTATAAAAGGGAATGATTCACGAAAGTCTTCTTATAAAAAGTTGAGAGACTTAAGGTTTAATACTTCAATTTCGAGGATTGTACAACCCAACATGTTTAATGGCTATTGTAAATGAATTGCATTGAATCTAACAACGTATGGAAACGAAACCTGTACATCAAAATAAATGACAGCGCGCATGGACCAGGTATCAACAGATAGCTTTGGTCACATTTCAGCAGCCTTACCTTGAATTATGCGTTTTATTCTCTTACTGTCCGTCTTGTTGGCTACTGTCTTCACCAAATCGGAGATATGTACCAGATATAGAGACGCTTTGTCCTTAAAGAAAATTAATTTGTCAAAGTATTATTAAATATGGTGTCCACTCATGTGAGTAAAGGCAGTTTATAAGAAGCTACTATAATAATTATAAATCCATAATTACTGTAGCAAACTCGGCGGCGCTTCCTACCGTAATATCTATCACACAAAATTATAATTTGCCCAAGGGACTGATAAGTTTCTTCGGCCTGGGGCGGCGGTGGATTATTTTTTGCCGACGTCAAAAAGTGGCTGCCCCCCCCCCCTATTATAGTTTTCGAAAACAGGGTGAACCCCAATTCCAATTTTTGAAAATAGGGTAACCTCCCCCACCCCCTTTGCGCGACAAAGGTTAATTAAAGATGGAATATAAATTCAATAATTCAATTCAACTATGTTGCATATGTAATAATTGAGCAATAATGTACCTCTTCCTGGCCGATAATGGACGAGAGCAAACTTTGCACGTTATAATGTCCAAGGTTAAGCCGAGTACATTATGGATTGCAAAGTTTGCTTGAGTGCCTCATGGGCCTGGAGGGGGGTACATTATTCCTATTACTTTACAGTTTTGGCGATATATGTCAGTGAATTTCTAAATGTAGGAAACTTCTTGAGTTGGATAATCTGATACATTATCAGCAATAATTTTGGAAGTGAGGTCACAAAGGTAAGTCATATTGACAAAGCTATAATGTAATATGGAATATGTTGACGTACATTATATTACCATGCAAGGTCCATTGCGCTTTAATTGGTCGAGCTGAACCACGTGACTGCCCACAAATACACGGTAATGGTTTGTTTTCATGCCCGTGAATATGAATAATATCGTAAACAGAGTAACTTTACGGCTAAAACGAAAATTGGGATTGTAAAAAGATCATAATCAACCGCAAAATAAAATGGAGCATTTGTTGGTCAAGTTTAGACGCTTTTTTCAAAAAATCTCCGGATTTGCAAAATCTTTGCAGCGCACTACTCACTGACAGGTTCTGGGGGCCGTTGTCGTTCGCAAGGGGACAGTTTCGTAAATTTTGACGGTTTTTCGGGGTTCGTTGATAATATAATTCAAATAACAGACTCTGCGCTGACCATTAACATTTATTTATTGGCGCGGGCGAGAGGAAAGCCAAATTAACGGGTCGGCAAGCCTCGCCATTTAATTTTTGGCTTTCCTCTCGCCCTTATAAATAAACGTTAATGGTCAGCGCGTCGTCCGTTATTTTTATATTAAATGTATTTGTTCTTCATAGAGGCAAATTGCGTCCAACCTTCTGCAACAGCGAATTCTACATAAGCAATCAGCCGAAAGATCCCTTTGGTCCTTTTAGCTTTGTGATTTTAAAGATTACAAGTCCAGAGTGGCGTACGCATCTGCCCTCCGGTACGATAAAGTACAAAACTGATATGCTACAAGGCCCACTTTTCAATTATTCCATAATCAAAGTACAAACCTCCGGCTCACAAGTCTTTACATGACCATGCGCACTCTACACTTATAATCTTTAACTAAAAGGGCCAAAAGGGGTACTTTGGCTTGAAATGGCTCACGTAAGTCTTCACTACTGCACAAGGGTTGGACACAATTTGACATGGATGACAAATTGCGTCAAACTATGTGGCATAGTGTGTCAAACTATGTGGCATGTGTCCCAAAAGAAATAATTCGCCTTTAACGAGTGCGCGCACTCTAACTTTTTCTAAACGGAACGTAACTTACCCATCGCCCGTAACTATCACATTGTAAAAATACCCAGTTTCAATGCAATTTTTAAGACCAAATTTCTGCATTGCAAAGCGCATCCAGGTGACATAGCGTGAATAACTAAGGCAGACAAGTCTGTGACCGATTTTCCCGGACCATTTGCAGTTCCATTACTTCATTAGACACGAGACAAAAGACCTCTCTTAGTCCTTTACCTTTAATGTTGTAGATGACGCCTACTTGCGCTCTCTATCGGTCGATAGGAAGGAAGAAGAGGCGAGAGGAGACCCATTGTCTCGCCATGAGGTTCTGACGTGTTATAAAGTCCACTTACTTGAGAAGTGGCAGTGAGTTCTGGAATGTTAAAACTCGTGAGGGACCTTATAGTTTGAGCCATCTGTTGAATTTCTTCTGGTCCCTGTATAGATGGTGTGAGAGTCAAGTTGTAGAAAGTGTTTATCATAGTTTGACGAATCTATAAACCAACATAAACGAGATAAGGAAACAATGAAAATTCATCAAGATATTTGTTGAATTCTCCTCCGAGTCGACGAGAATGTTACCTACTGTCAGACTTAAAAGACTACATATATAGGGGAAGGCAGGACAATCTAAATCAAACATTACCACAATCACTTCAACACTGTCATGCTATTGGAGAAACATTTTGCAATTAATTTCATTTGTTAGAGCATTTGTTAGAGCTGCAATCCACTGCACTCCTGCCTTTGAATTGGCGATCAGAGGCTCCGCACAATTCGTACAGTGAGGTTATCCTTTTCAACACGTGTAGATTAAGTTATACGTTGTTAATTTCTTGCTCCGATGTGATCACAGAGAGAGCGTATCAGGATGCATTCTCAGGAAAGAGACATCGTTCAAAATTCGGGGTGGTGTCCTTTGGTAGGATCATTTTTAGATACATTGATTTGTGAGCATAATATGAGGCATCTTACTTGAAGCAAATTTTGTGAATTACGGGCGTTCTGATTGCAGCCTGATTATGCACAATCTCATTTTGAATTCATAAATGTACCGTCAATAAATTCATCAAAGCTCAACTCAGAGAAGGACATAAGTACAAGTGTGCCCACAGCATTTTGAAATGCGATCGTGACATTTTGATCTTACTGGTCTTCTCTCCTGTTATGAAATACGAACAACTTTCGTGTCACATAATGATAGGTAAACAAAAGTGACTGATCTTGTTTTATTTGTCAGCATGTTCATTATGAAGTTTTCCCAATGCTTTAAGAAAACACCCTTATTTAAGCTAATTAGATGATAATCACAAAAAAAATGGATGGCATTTAACCATGTAAATCATAGAGGGTTGAAAAAGAAATTCAGTGATATTCACCTCACTACTTTCTTGTTGTACACGCACACTGGATGCAATCGCGTTTACGTAACTTATGGCAGAAGAGAAGTCCGAGTCTTCAAAGATACCACGTAAAGTACTGTCTACATCATCATCAGGACCGAAAACTTCACTGAAATCAGCTTCAGTAACCTATAAAGAAAACCAGTTATTGTGGCAGTCAATGTGTCTACGAAGACTAGCACTGTTGTAAACACAAGCAAGCAGAATGCAATAACGAGGATTGAAATTATATTCGGAAACAACAACAGTGACAAAATTATATACTTGCATCATCTTGTTTTCTTACTTGAATGTCAAACTTTATACTCGTGAAAGCATTGTCTTCGTTTATGACAGAAACTGCCACATCCAATTCAAAATCATTGGCTTCCAGACCAGCACGGAGACGTAACGGAGGAGGGCTACTTTGTTCACCGAAATACAGGACGTCCCAGGTGCCATCGGTATTTTTATCTCGAGCTTCTATTCTATAAGTGACAGACTGGTTTCCATCTGAATCATCGTCTGTCCATCCATCGCAATGAACTGAAAACAGTGTGTTTAAAGCCTCTCCTACAGGATGCGAATAGCAGATTTGCAAAGTTTACCGATCATGACAAAAATGAATATACGATGATTGCATTAACAAAAAAATGGCAGATCAATGATTATCTTATATATACAATAGTTTCAATAAGTAATTCTCACGAAGTTTAAATTTTCGGGGGAACGAGTCCTGACTTACTTAACCAACTGCGTATAAAGTTGAGACAATGGCTTTGAAGGTAAAATTTACATGATTGATAAATGTATCTTGCAACAGCTTTTGAAACCCATTGCATGATTAAGGTGAAACTTTTGAAAGAGATATTCAATTCTGGAAGTGCTAAAACTTGGTATTACATTTAAACACGATTGGAACTAATTTGGGATAATAGGATGAAGTAATGTCGGTTTAATCTGCAAATGTAAGGTAATCTGCCTTCCTTTTTAAGCCAAATACTTGTTTTCATGAGTAATTTGTAAAATTTCAACATTCAGCTATAGGGCACCTAACAGTTTTGAGAAATTTGAAAAAAACGAAGATCCAATTATCCCATATTAGTTGCAATCGTGTTTTAGGTCATTGCGGGTACTACTACGTTCGAAATTCACAATGGGAGTACCACGTTGATGAATAACCTCGTCCGAGAACAAATTACACTAAATGCCATAACGTTAACAACTTGTCTGTTTAGCTGTTTGTTCACTCTACCTGACTTTGGCAGGATATCGCAATGCCCACCGCTTGGAGGAACGCTGACTTCGAAGGAATAAAGTGTCATGTTTTCATAGAAGGGCGAGTCCTGAAACTTTGTAAAGATGTACAATCGATAGTCTTGTCCAGGCTGAAGTACACCCTCTCGTACGGTCAATGACGACCAATGAACATCTGGAAGATAAGTGCTCGCCTTAATACTTACTGAAGCAAAATAAAGCAGATAATTATACTAGTTTATCCAATGACAAACATAACTTTTGACACTTGTCATGTTTCTGTTTCGATACATTGGAAATTTCTCACAAAAATTCTCTCAAACTCCATAACTTTGATATCATCAAGTTTCTCGTGAAATAAAGATAGGATTTTATAATACTTTAATCGATCAACGTTTACGTGCTGTGTCTAAATCTTACTACATTACCTACATGTAGCTAATCTAACAATATCTATACCTATATCCTATCCAATGACTGTATAAAAATAACGTACTTTGTAACTAGTAACGTATTACGTCAAAGCATTACTTTCAAATACCTGAAGCTGTCATTGATGCAAAGTCTGAAACACTCTCAAAACTTCCCCCACTGACAGATGTTGTTAGGTGCCATTCTAGATCGAGGGAAGCAAGTTGTGCACGCGAAGGACCCGTAACGTAGACAGACAGTTCCATCTTCCAATTAACAAGGCCGTCACAGTTACTAATACAACTTGTAAAAGAATAAAAAGCGTAACATTACTAAGTCAATATCCTTGGTGAACGAACGTGCGTACGTATGTACGGACGAGTCTGTCTGTCTGTCTGTCTGTCTGTCTGTCTGTCTGTCTGTCTGTCTGTATGCATGTGTGTATGTATGTATGTACGTAGTACGTAGTACGTATGTACATGTATGTATGTATGTACGTACGTACGTATGTAAGTATGTATGTATGTTTGTATGTATGAATGTGTGCATGCATGCATGCATGCATGCATGCATACATACATGACCCCCTCCCCCTTAGGGCACTCTTGAATTTCTCAAGCTCCCCTTGAACACCCCAAATTTATCTTCGCCCGAGGTTAATAATGCTTGGTCTCTCACTGCCAGTCACGCCCTTTTTCGCCGACCGCAAACTGGTTTACACAAGGAAAAAACCTTTTTATAACATAACATACAATGTTTCCTCATTATAAAGACCTAATATGTATATTAATTTTCCGTTTTAATATAATCTCAATATTAATCCTCTGAAGTTGACACAAACAATTGTAAAAGGAGTGACAAGTTTATACTTGAGCTAATACGTCGACAGTGCTTGAACAAAGGCCAACTGGAATATCACTGGATATCTGTATTGGCCTCTTCCATGCACGTCGTCAGGACTCTACGATACCCGCTACTTTAATAAAAACATCAACGTTACAATCTACAGGCACTTAACTACTTAGGAACAGGCGATTACACATCCAGAATCAACCCACATGTTTGCAAGTATGTATGTATGTCCTACATTGTGCGAGTGTATACATGTATGTATGTGTTTGTATGAGATATTGCGACTGATGAAGCATTAAATCTGAATAAAACGATGTAGGCACACTTCACTAATTAAGGCTTTGTCAAGTATGCACATCCAGTTCTTTGCTGCCCTGTCTTTCAAAATTAGATCTAATTTATGTCCGTGATAACACGTATTACTATAATAAAGTTCACTTGAATCTTTGCATACCTTATTTCAATAGCTGGTTTCACTGTAACGAAAAATAAATAAATGAATAAATTACATATATATATATATATATATATTATATATATATATATATATATATATATATATATATATATATATATATATATATATATATAATAGTTCTTTATTTCAGACTGAAATGTCCATATAAGGAAAATACAAAAGGAATCACCTGAAAAATTCTCTCAGTCCCTGGGATATATGCTTTTGCTCAAAAGTTTACAATTTGGGAAAAAACATACACACCAGAGCAAAAAAAAAAAAAAAAAAATTACAAAAGATACAATTGCTTTCTCCAATGCTTAAAGAATATACTATTTGTCACTCTATCTGATGAACAGATCGCAGCAAGTAACACATTTGATGACTTTTCAAGCCTACACTTAAAACTGTACATATTACGCCTAATAACTTCACCTAGAGACATGACATGGTTTGTTGCGAACATAGCTGATGCACTACAAAATGGAGGAAGACCGAGAAGTCTTCTCCAGACGTTGTTATACATAGTTTTAAAGCTGTTCATCATTTTAACTTTGAAGTTCACCCAAAGATTACAACAGTAAATATTGCTACAATATGCCATAAATAATGCTTTCTTTACATTCGGACTACATACTTTAAATTGTCTGAGTAACATGTTTGCTCTTACACAAAAAGCACGTCTCTGTCTTGCGATATCCTCGTTGTCACACCCATCACAACATATTACATGTCCCAGATAGGTGTGCACAGAAACAAAGTTCAATTTGTTACCATTAAGTTTTACTGAGGGTATTCGTGGAATCTTCGTTCTCCTCCCGTTGAAAAGCATGCACACAGTCTTATTAGCATTATAAATTATATCATATTCCTTGCCATACACTTCACATATCCTGAGAAGATGGCGTAAGCCCTTTACACTTGGACTGAGTAAAGTCATATCATCAGCGTAACCTAAAGTGTTAGCACTGACACCACACATAGTACAGCCAACATTGCATTTACAGAGCTCATTGATGAGATCATCAATATAGACATTAAAAAGATACGGAGAGAGCACTCCCCCTTGTCTTACACCGTTAGAAACAGAAAACCACTCTGATACAACATTGCTCCATTTCACAGAAAACAGTTGATTTCTGTACCAATAGTACAATATTCGTACAACATATAAAGGAACCTTCCTGTCGATGAGCTTTTTGACCAATTTAAAGTGATTAACTCTGTCAAAAGCTTATATATATATATATATATATATATATATATATATATATATATATATATATATATATTATATATATGTATGTATGTATGTATGTAGTATGTATGTATGTATGTATGTATGTATGTATGTATGTATGTATGTATGTATGTAAGTATGTATGTATTATGACACAAATTACTTCAAGTACGAAGTAAAATATCTGTTACTTCAATTTCATGCAACCTGCAATCTTCACTCGGACAGCCTGTCTGCATTATTTGTATGTAACAGATATTATTACTTTGTACTTGAAGTAATTTGTGTTGTTATCAAAACGCTCTGCTTGTAGCATCGAGCACTGTAATTTCCTACGAGGACATCTGAATACTTATATATATATATATATAATATATATATATTATATATATATATTATATATATATATATATATATATATATATAATTGATATCATTTGCAATTTGTCAAACGTGATCACGCAGCTATCGTTCAGTGAAAATAATACATACCATCATTGAGTATGACATACACGTTATTTGCTAGAAATCCACCCGTTCCTTTGCTATTGCACTGGTCAGACATCCCATGTTTGTCGAAGGTATCCTTTGCAGTAGGGCCGGACCTGCATTCATTTTCGTCTTGGACACTAAAGACCGAGTAACCCATCGTCACAGCTAACTGTGCACACTGTGTGATTACGTCATCACCTTTTGACATCAGTGGCGTGTTGAAAGGTTGAATCGCGCGATCGTCACTGACATCTTTGTAACAACCGACACCAATGTATATTGAGTCTTCTACGAGAGAAATTCACTGCTTGTAGTGACGATTTTCAAAGTTTCAGTTTAATATCATGTTCTGACTCTTGTTATGTTTTGTACTTCATTTGTAACAGTTAACATTTGTCCCTTTTACAGCGGGTGCCAAAATAGCTAAACCGGCAACCTTCGCCGTACAAATTTGGCCCGCCGTGCAGCCCTTTATGGAACTAAATCTTGTCAATTTGTACATATTGCAAACGTGTTTTTGCATTCCATTATTAAATATGCAAAACCACTGAAGCAAAATTCGTCCATTGTAAACAATATAAATGACATAAGTTTAAAGGAAAAAGGTCAAGTCATTTCTTTGGAGAAATCCATGTGCACTATTGTACAAATATAAAAGATGATCATTGATTACCGATAAACAAGGTAATAATCTAGAATGGCGAGAGGACAGTTTATTTTGCCACCATGTTCACATGTTGTTTTGGTGGGTAAATTAAAGGTCATGAGATAGAATTCAACGTGTTATCATGATGTAATATTTCACATTTTCACGCAAAATGTAAAGTGATTAAAGCGGGAAATTGTTTCATACATATGCCGAACTTTCGTGCACAGAAATCGATTCATTTATCTATCACTCTTGCTGCAGCATATGAACAAGCTATCCATGGATTACATACCTGCTCTCTGCGAAAGTGGCGGCAGACTTCCTAAAGAAATAGTGTCAATGGCATTGGATTATTAGATCTGATACATGTAAGTGACACAGAATTTGTTTTGGGAGAATTCTGGGCACCAGTCTGATTAGTTTTCAAAAAATATCAACTTTGACAGTTTGTGAAGTATTTGACACGAAGAGTGTGACCAATACAATTAACATGTGGTTTCCTGGAAGTAAAAATCACAAGTGACCAGTGCACTAGTGGCGGTCACTCTTGGGACCCAGAAAAGGTTACCACTAAATAAAAGTGGCCTTTCTATAGAGTTTTGGTGCATCGCTACTTTCTGTGCAGGAGTGTTGACTATAGGAATGACAGTAAAAATAAAACTCAATATCATAAATCTCTGAAAACTTAACACTTTCTGAAACAATTCTAGTGCAGCTATAAACATTAGCCAAATAAATTAACTTCTTGCTTTCAGTCTGAGATTTTGTTGACAGGGGTCGTTTATTGTCAGATATGCTGACCATTAAACATAGGTTTTGAACAAATTTGGAGGGATTGCATGGGGCCACTGACCACAAAAGTGAGCTGGTATTTCTGAAGATGACATTTAACAATTTAAATGTTACACGGCTGCCACGAGGTAACTACTTTAAAGAGGTGACTGCTCTGTAAGGGTGACCGCTAAGACAGTTTTGACTGTATTATGTTCCCGACTCATGTTAGTGTTTGTAACATTTGTGACCATACTAATGTTTCCTTATTACAGCCTTTGCCTAAATATGGAAAACCAGACTACAGACTATTCTACGCGTGTAACAGTAAACTATACAAGTAACCAAGCATTATTACTCAGGGGACAGCACTTGTATCATCAAAATTATACATACCATTATTGAGTATGACATACATGTTATTTGTCAGGAATCCACCTCTTCCTTGACCCCAGCACTCATCAGACATACCATGTTTGTCGAAGGTATCCTTTGCATGACGTCCTGACCAGCATTGTCTGTTAAATTGGACACCAAAGACAGGGTAACCAAGGGTTATAGCTAATCTTGAACACAGTTTGATCACATCACCTTCATCTGTTGTCATTAATGGCGCTTTGATAGGCTGAATCGCACGATCGTCATAGACATCTTTGTAACAACCAATACCAATGTACGTTGAGTTTTCTGAGAGAGAAAGACAAGCTTTAAGACTTTTCAATTAAGATATAATGTTCCGACTTGTGGTTGGCAATCGTTTGTAATTCTTCAATATTACAGCCCTTTGAAAAATGCTCCATTGTGTATTCCTTGCTGTACTGGCTGTACTGTCCTACAATGCATGTACTACGCTCGTGATAGACTTAATCATGGGGACTACTAAGGCTTGAGTTATGTTATTATTAACAACGTTTTGCTTTTAGCATCGAGAACTGACATTTACCATGAGAAATGTATGTATATATATATATATATATATATATATATATATATATATATATATATATATATATATATATATTATATATATATTATATATATATATATTATGTTCCTTTAAAAACCAACTCAGGTCTTTGACATATCATGGTCTGTTTTTGACGAAGCATCGAGTTAGAAAGAGAGAGAGAGAGAGAGAGAGAGAGAGAGAGAGAGAGAGAGAGAGAGAGAGAGGATGATGGTGGGTGGAATATTTGTCTATAAACTCTTTGACAAGCGTTACGAATTCAAATTTTTAAAGTGACGATGCAAGATCGCGAAAGTAACATCTCTTTATACATCTTTTATTGCACTGTATTTTCAGAATATCTCCGCATTGCTCGTACAACCATAGGGGCCTCAGGCTTCGATGATGATAATGATTAAACATTTAAAGATGAAGAAAAATAAAAATATATTTGGACTCAGTAAAGTTGTTGTTGTTGTTGTTGTAGTTAATAGTATTTGCAGAAAAGGACAAATTATGCGCTGCAAAATTCAATACAGCCTCACTGTACACATGGAGGTAAGCTACCTCCATGCTATACACATGCGCTGCAAAATTCAATACAGCGATATTGATGATGATGATGATGATTAAATATTTAAAAATGGAGAAAAATAAAAATATATTGGACTCTGTAAATTTGTTGTTGTTGTTGTTTTTATTATTGTTGTTGTTGTTGTTGTTGATAGTATTTGCAGAAAAGAACAAAGTATGCGCTGCGAAATTCAATACAGCCTAACTATACATGTGCGTTGCAGCCTAACTATACTATGCGCTGCAAAATTCAATACAGCCTAACTATACATGTGCGTTGCAGCCTAACTATACATGTGCGTTGCAAATTCAATACAGCCTAATTTTAAATGTTTAATCATCATCATCATCGGAGCCTGAGGCCCCTATGGTACAACACTTCTAATAGAAGAATTTGTTCCGAAAGTTGACAGCCTATACATCAGGATGCTGTCTCAAGGAGGAGAACAACATAAAATCATTATACAGTTTTAAAAAGCTATGTCAAGATATCCTCTACCCGATCCTCTACTTTTTGAAAAATTCAATAAAACACCAAAAGACATCATACATAACATCAGACTCTGGATAACTTGAGGTATGGTGGTGCCTGATCAGTACTGCTTGGGGAGCCAAGCCAGTTGACTGTAATATCAAATCCCCGAAACAGTCGCCTTGGTAAATAACTGATGAACACTTATGGAGCTCTTGATGATTTTCATTCTTTGCTACATGATAATTGTTATAAACTACTCCTGTTGATGTCATATCTTCATCATTCATCTGACACCGTCTTAGAGAACACATAATGATCAACTCTTTGCATTTGCATGACGTTACTTTACACTATTGCTGTACTTATTTCCGTCGTAGTAAATTGAAACTGTATATATATATATATGTATATATATATATATATATATATATATATATATATATATATATATATATAAACTGTACTGTATTATATATCTATATATCTACATGTGTATATATATGTGTGTGTATGTATGTATATGTATATATAAATATATATATATATATATATATATATATATATATATATATATATATATATATATATATATATATATATATATATATATATATATATATATATATACACACACAAACAAATTTCCTCTCTCTGCGAAAAGGGTGATTAGTTTCCGAAAAGACAGTGTCAGTGACATCATTGTGTTATTGGATCACATCGATGCATATAGGTGATACATAATTTTGTGTTAGGGAATATGATTAATTTTCAAAGCGATTGCTTAACCAGTTAACCAGCAAATGAAATTCGTTTTGAGGAAATACAAAGTTTCTGGTATCTTCTAGTCTCAGCAGACTGTAAGTGTATCTGGTTTGGCCGGTTGGCCGAAAATCAAATTTACTCTCTCTGCGAAAAGGGTGGTTACTTTTCGAAAAGACAGTGTCAGTGAGAATATTGTGTTATTGGATCATATCAATACATGCAGACGATATATAATTTTGTGTTAGGGATATTTTGTCCCATTCTTATTTATTTTCAAACCACAGTCAGAAATTCATATGAACGTTAAAACGTATCGAAATATGATCGGACGGTGAGATCCGTTAGTGTCTAATTAAAATGTGTTGAGTATCCGTGCTTGAGCACCGGCTAAAATTGGGCATACCAAACTGTCAAATATTCCACTCACGTGACTGTAAACTACACAAATAACAAAATATTATTATGATCTCTGGGGAAAACACGTATAGAGAGTAAAGGGACTTGGTTACCGTACACAAGTGCTGCATAGACAAAGTGCAACTTGACGAAACTGTCGTGTATTGAAAAATATACTTACCATCATTCGGTATGACATATGCATTTATTGCCCAGGATCCACCTGTTCCATTAAGATTGCAACGGCCAGACAACCCGTGTTTGTCGAACGTATCCTTTGCATTAGCAGCTGTCCTGCATTCATTTTCGTGTTGGACACTAAAGACCGAGTAACCCAGGGTCACAGCTAACTGTGCACACTGTCTGATTACGTCATCACCTTCTGCGTTTATTCTTTCGATGACCCCTTTAATCGCACGATCACCATTGACATCTTTATATCAACCGATACCAATGTAAGTTACGTTTTCTGTAAGAGAAAGACACTGCTCTTAAATTTCAGTTACGATGTCATGTTCTGGCCTGTGCTTAGCCTTTTAAAACTTTCTCTATTATGTAGGTCCTGCTGCACTTGCTAACATTGCATGTCTTTTAGGCCGTGGCCGACTCACAAGCACATGACGATAGGGGCAGTATCCATGGTGCTGTCAGTCGCTGAACTTTGCTAGACCTATATACATAGTATCCTTCCGAATCCGGTGAGCAATTAATGGTAGTAATTTGTTACTCTTTAATAATCGTAATTGAATCAACGAAAAGGCTCGAATATACCAAACTGTTACCAGTGAAGGAAAGACATTCATATATGGCGACGTCACTGACGTGTTCATAGTACGCGTGCGGTTCATGACGCCGTACTTGGTAAGTAAGAATTGCTGCTATTGTGCAACGCCTCAGAAGCTGTTATCCAATTGGTAGGCTGAATCTGACCGTCATAATTGAATAATACAAATAGACTCCCTAAGTTGCTGTGAATAGTGACAATCGACCAATCGTATATAACCTTCCCGAGAACTATACATTTCCATCACTCATGGATGTCAACAACAGCAGTACACGAGAAAATACACCATATATTTATTTATAACAGGCCACATGCTCATTCCGTGTCGCAATTCGCCAGAATACGTCACGTGACGAGAAAATAGATACGTCTAGTCCCAACCGGATCGACAAAAGTGACGTCAGAGGGTATTTTTTGAAAAGCTATTTCCCTAGGGAAATAGTTGTGACCAAATTGGAAAAGGGTCCAGGTCACGTGACCGTAGTGTCGTCTGCAGCTTTGCAACAATGGCGGATGACTAGAACGTGATGTGCGTCCGGGATAGGTGACGACACATTCTCTAAAACAGATTTTCCAACATTCCAATAGCGTAGGAACTTGAACAGCTCATCGACGGAAAAGATTGAAGTGCAACTAAGGATGTCGCTAGGTATGCTTAGAATATTTTTTGAAAGAAAGTGGTACCACGTACAACTGAAACCGCTGTGGAAACATCGCCCAGTAAACTTGTCACAATGTATTGTTGCGGTGCAAAATATCAAAACACATTAAAAACTGTACAACAATACAATTACAACGTGAGCGTGTGTTGTGTTATAAAAACCTATAGCCTAGTCTTTATTCGGGCTATAGCGCTCGTCTATTACCCCTCGCGGCCGTCTGTTACCAAAAACACATCGCTATACCCCTCGGCCTACGGCCTCGGGGAATAGCGATGTGTTTACGGTGACACACGGCCCCTCGGGGTAATAGACGGGCGCAATAGCCCTCATGACCAGGCAATAGGTGTTTAATATAGTTATTTTAAACTCACCTCCCATTGCAATGTAATGTCCAAATATTGCGCATAATATGACAATACTTGTTGATGACGTAATACGATCCATGGCTTTGCCGTGTAAGAGACAGTGTAAATAAAAAACTATGTTAGCTGGCTATTAACAGACCCAGCACACGATTGTATGTATGTATGTATGTATGTATGTATGTATGTATGTATGTATGTATGTATGTATGTATGTATGTATGTATGTATGTATGTGATTAAAAGGAGAAAATGAACTGATCAAACCTCATTGCTATGGAGTAATACATAATTGATCAGAGACTTGCTTGGTACGCGGTGTAATATTGACAATTACCATCGTGGTGCAAAATAGGAACGAGGCAAATATAGGATAAAAGAGTGATGGGCGATGTTATTGTCAATCAGCGGTAAATAGATATGATTGAGATAACGTAGATGTTAAGGTATACAAAAGCATGTTTTCAGTTATTAATGTGTTGTCAGGAAATACCTGATGCGGTTTTGAAATATGCAAGACAAGAAAACCAAAGAAAATTGAATTTGACAAAGCGAGGAAACCTATTTTAGGACAAATTGCATTGAATAATTTATTACAAAACGTTACATAAAAGCATCAATTGTTGAAGGACTTAATATCGCAGCTTGTGATGTACGAACTATACATAAATAAAGAAAAAGGTAAATTTAGTGATAAGGGATGAATAACCCATACCTTTCAAGCTAGTACAAAAGAGGATGAGGATAATTTTGATGTAATGTATATGCAGCTACTTAATAAAGTCATATTGAATGAATAACAAATATCGTATATGCAGTTGGGATTTCATGAAAGGTTCTCTATCTAATGATACCACATGACAGTAAAAAATAGCAAATAATATCGTACAATCCGATCTGAATCCCGTATGAAGTAGAAATACTAAGGAAGAAAGTAATAAAATACAAAAGGAAATTACAATATGAAAGAGTATGACAATCAGGCTCAATATACACCCATTATCAAGTGCATAACGTAGAAAGACTCTATAGTGATTTAAATAACAAAGTCAACAAATACGTTAAGAGAGGCAAATGTATTGCGTGCAATGTTAATACAGAAGTGTATGTCGTATATCAAGCAAAATATTAATTTTGCATTTCACATTAAGTACGTCGTACGGGCCCTCGCACGCTCGCCCTTAGGCCGTACGACCTCGGTCCGCAAAAGCCGTATCAGGGTCGTAAAGATGAGTAACAAACCCGAGATCGCGATCGACGCTATTTTTCTGTCATTAGTCATAAACATTATACAGCGTCCTCGATTTTCTGATTAAGATGCAGCTATAGAGCAATACAAGACAAGAACAGCCTGCTCATATTTGAACGGCACCAGCAAAATAAGCACAACAACATACGAGCCCTCCAGTAAATAAGATCAGTGATCACTGTAGAAATACAAATTAGAATTGTCTTTTACGTGTAACGGCTAATATTTAATTGCTACCAACGTCGCCAATACGTCGTTCCATAAGATCATACGTGTGAATAGTAACAATAGAAAAGATCATATGGGTATAATTCTGTTGTATTCCAAACGTGTCATCGTCATACAATCTCTATTACTGTGTAAGGACACGCCGGCATGTCACAAGTTCACGATAGAAGATAACAACAAATTACATAAGAACAGAGTACATTCTTTTAAAAATTTAAACAATTACGATATTGTAATAAAATGTGTGAAAATACGATCTAGTCGAGAAACTTACCTCTCTTATCTTCAAGGCTTTCAAATATGGTTTTACATATGCGTCACTGTTTACTTGCACTGGAGTGCGAGCGTACCACTGGTAAACTGTTAACATTGCGCTGTAACCTTGTGTTATTTTGCACGGTGAACCGGGACTATTTTTCTTTGTAAGCAGCTATTATTTTGCAAACAAAAACAAAAATGGTCGTCTCTAAGTGCGAGAAATAAATTTTCGGACGGGAAGATTTCACAGGCGATAGCTACAACAAAGCTTACCGTCAGACTTTAATGGGAAAAATATATTGTTTTGCGTTGTTGTTTTTTTTTTCCACGATTGCAGCGAAAGACTTGAGCGATAACTGTACACCTATATCTTTCACCCACAAACAAAGAAACAACACAATACTCAATGAGGACTAGAGGTGTACCGCAATTAGCCAATGAGAATTCAATGACATCATCGTACATCTAACCTGATCACAAAAATGGTAACTTGGATATATATCATTCCGCCAAACTTCAAACGACGAAATGCGACGTTCAACTTCAAAGCATCTTTTTTCGGTTTGCAGCCCGGGGCGGGAGGGTGTTACTCCCATGGAACAGGTGTACGGATACGTGTCGCCCGAATTTGTCACTTTTTTAACGAAAAAATCCGTCAATATGGGTAGATATTCATCCGAAAAAACTTAAGCATGGGTCGATAACAAAGCAAATTTCCCATACTTTAGGAAAACCTTCACGTGCAACAGAATAAAGGTGAAATTCTCCAAATGTATCAAGCATATCCCTAACAATGGGTTATATTTTGGGAATATACATGGGTAGATTTATTTATTTATTTATTTATTTATTTATCTATTTATTTATTTATTTATTTATTTATTACTCTCAAACAGGCGAACCCAACTACATGATGAGGTACCCATTACCCACCACCCAATGGCGCAATGGGGAGTAAAGTGCCTTGCTCAGGGGCACAACACCGTGCTGATGTCTCAAACTCACCATCCTATTAAAGTGAGTATGTTACTCTGGACCTACCTGGTCTCGAACTCACCATCCTCCGATAGTGAGTCCGGTACCCTAACCACTGCCCAACGGTGCCTCCCTACGAGGCGCCTCGAATATGGCGGCACAACCAAGTATGAAAATATCAGGAGTACCCCTCTCGGGGATAGTTGCGCTCAGGCATGCAGTGTGTTATCTTGTCCCCGCATTCGCTGTACTTACGAACGGGAACAGCAAGCCCTCGTGTAAATGTCGCAAGTACGGGATGCTTGCACTGTCTCGCCATTGGGGTTCTGTCATACTATACTGCTTCAACCAAAATCAAGTTGAAATTTACGTATATACTTCGTCACAAATTGAAAAATAAAATCGGTTTCTTCAGCATTTTGAGTGTGACTTTCACCTGGATTTTCATCAAGGAGGGGAGAAACGTTACAACGGTAGTGCGAATGCTAAGTCACACATCTGCATCAGTTCTATATCGTCACACTGTAATTCTGTAATTATGTTGAGGGAGCTGATGGAGCGTGAGTCTTATTTACCATTCCCTGTAATAAGCATTTACATTTAGATGCTGTCTTTAATTAGAATGACCACTGAAGTAGAAAACTGTCTGTGTGTAAGGATAAAAAATAGGATGATTGGAAAAACTGCCAGCGTACTGCTATCGTACTAAGGCATAAAGCAGTTCAGCATTTAATTCTATGCGATAACTAAGGGCACCAATGAATCGCCGTAAGGGGCCGTCTCAGGTTGTCGTATAAGTTCAAAAAGCGAAATTCGTTCGTTAATAGGGGCGTGGTTTTGGCCACCATTCATGACGTGAACTTCACTTTCGCACTTTTATTTTGTGATCACAAGTTCTCTTTAAATTGCATGAAAAAATAAACAAAAATTGCATTGTGACAGCGTGACTTTTTTAGATATTAAATGACGTATTAGCGGTTTCTATAAGAATGCCATACTCAAGAGATGTTCGCCTGACAAAGATGAAAAGCAAGTGACGATGTAAACAAAAATGAAATATGCAATTGTAAGACCTGTCACCTTGCTCTATAATTACAGTTGGCCGACATTCACCGCAGCTGTTTCTATGCAAGTGTATCGGTGACTGTAAGACTCGCCAGTGGAGACAACTTCACATAAAACCAGAATTCATATTATATCAGCGTATCAGCCACGCCAATATTATTACAGACTACGTTCTGATTCAATGGACCAGAGCTCACGCCAGCCGTGGTAAAAAAGTAGTACAAGATCAAGGCGAGCCAAAAAGGAGCACAATCAGGTAAAAAATGCGATATATTTGTTATTGGTTTCTATCTCTGGTTTTCCGATGACAGACTTTGCTATTTTGACAAGTGTATTAGAAATGATGTTTCGCTGAACGTGTGTTTAGGTATGCAATTTATACTTTAGATACCGTTAGAGCGAGATGAAAGCCTCTGGTTACAGGAGAGACAATATCACCATTTCTTAGAAAGTAGAATATTAAAAACAATATTATAAACGTTGCTGAGAAAGTAGAATCGAGATCAAGATAGCCGTAATAGAAGGCACATCCCCTGTTGTAAGGAAAATCCGTCGCAGAATTTATGAACATATTCTACATAGCATACGTAACCATAAGAACACATTAGTGGCAGAACATTTCAATTTACACGATCACAGTATTAGTGATTTCAAATTCAGTACCATCTGTAAAGTCTTCTCACAGAAAAGTCAGTTACGGAAACAATTAGACCTCAATATACTAGATTACTTAATAATCTACCCTCCCCCATGGAATCAATAAAAAGGACAGGTAAGTCACCGGGCCCTTTCTTCTCCCTATAGGGAGTACACCGGTTGAAATACTCACCTTTGGAGTCCTCTGTTCTATCGTCATTTCAAGCTCTCCGTACGATCATCGAAACACATCTTCTGGCGCGATAACTTTTGTAGTGTTATTTTGTTCCTCTTCATATTATTTTACCTGCTTTTATAACATTTTTTCTTTGTTTATATTATATCAGTATAACAGAACATCAATCTCACTTTATATGGTTTTTAAATTTTAGATTTACACTGCTCTCTGTTTCTTCATACTGTATCCAGCTCTTTATATTAATTTACATTGTGATTTTATCATCTGTTTTTCGTAATATAGACCCTGAAGAAGGTCTCCTGTGTGTAGTCGAAACATTTGTGAAATAACGAAGTTTTTCCTTCAAAATTTTCAAACGTTCCTTTGAAGACTTTGAAGTTCTCTTTCTGTAGTATGACGGTATATCGCTTTGTTGGCGAACATTCGTTTTGGCTAGGGTCATCTGAATGAAGTCTACTGCCAGCACAAACGCGCCTAAACCCTTACTACCTGTAGCCAATTAAAGGCTTGTTATGCTAATCATATCTCAGTCATTTCGGTCTACCCTAGTAATGTCGCGTAATTGGAGTTATCAGTGAATACGATTGGAACTAATTTGGGATAATTGGATCGTAAAGTAGTGTCCGCTTGATCTGCAAATGTAAGCTCTTCTGTTTTTCATTTTAAGTTATACACTTGTTTTTATGAGTAATTTGTAATATTGGAACATTCGACTATAGGGCACCGAAAACTTTAGAGAAATTTGAAAAATACGAAGATCCAATTATCCCGTAGTTCCAATCGTGTCAGTGTTAAGTAGGGTCTTTCATGCCTGTCTCAAATATGCAATCGTAATACCCAAATCGAGTTTGTATACCCGCCTGCGAATATTGAGCGATCGCTTTTAACGGAGAGTCAGCGCCCAGGACCTTATTGATCACCATGTAGGGAGACAGAAAAAAGTGTTTTTCAAAATGACGCTGAGCGAAAAATAGTGACCCTTCAAAAATGTTTACAAAAAAACAAGTGACCCTCCCAAATTTTAATTAGCCTGCGTGTACATTCCATATGGATAATATCGTAATATAATTTCTCATTTGACCTTTGTAGTAGTACTTTCAAAGAATACTTTTTATTAACCTTCACAATCACTTTTATGAAGATTTAAATTCGATTAAAAAGAAGTGATATTTCATAATAGATAATTCTACCAGCTCTATCAAGTAGCATTGTCTATCCAGAACTAAATGGAACAATAATTCTAATGTTTACCTTCAATTATAGTTTGGCTGGTAATTGTACAACGAGCGCTACTTTTGTTTGTCAAGAAACTTATTACGGCCAAACAGTTAGTATTTAAAAATATACATATAAATGTAAAGATACAGCAAGTTTTGTTTGAGGAAAAATTAATATTTTACCCCTAGACTTCCATGAGAAGTGAATTGATCTTGTAGGTGAAATTATATATATATATATATATATATATATATATATATATATATATATATATATATATATATATATATATATATATATATATATATATATAAAATTTGTTATCACATCTGCACTTTAAAGAGGCACTCCCATTTGGTAACATTTTTAAAACACATTTTTTTAATGCCAACGGTCGATATTTGACGTAGCGACTGCGCGCGGATCGCGAGATATCGATAAAAACAAATTTTTTGACCAAAAATGGCAAAAATTGCCCCAAAATAAAAAATTGCAGATTTCACCATAATTTCAATATATATCAAATTTAGTTCATATGTAGGAACCTGCATATCGAATTTCAAAACTATCAGACCAGTACATTTTAAGAAATACATTGAAAATATTGCCCAAAAAATACAAAATCGCAGATTTCATCATTATGTCAATAAATATCATTGAGATCATCTGTAGGAACCTGTATACCAAATATCAAAGCTATCAGATGGCAAAAAAAAGATGGCAAAAATTGCCCAAAAAATACAGATTTACAGATTTCATCAGAAATTCAATATAAATTACTTAGTTTGTCTATAGAAAGCTGTAAACCAAATATCAAAGCTATCTGACTGGTAGTTTTGAAGAAGAAGATTTTTAAAGATTTTTTTGCCAAAAACGACAAAAATTGCCGTAAAAATACAAATATGCAAATTTCACCACGATTTGAACAAATCTAACTGAAGTCACCCTAAATAAACTGCATATCGGGGCGCTATTGCATAGCAAGCTAAGGCAGCTACAGCAGTTTCGGCTCCACGATTTTTTGACGTTATCTACGGTTCTAGCGAACTTTATGCGTCAGAAACCTTGCTACCTATTCATTAAGGTACAGGTTCTGTGCAGAAGAACTTCTGGCGGTTTTTTATCATTCTGGAAGGACGTTTTCAGCACACTTCGATATGCAGCAAGATAAACTGTTCTCAGAAGCCCTGAACAAGAACTCGCATTCATATGCAGGAATCAACGACGTGAAAGCAAGTGAAGGTGTGAAATCTTTGTTTTTCAAACAAAACAATGTCATAAATAGCCCTAATGCACCAAGACTTGATGGTCCAGAGGTGTTAAAGAGCTATGGCCAGTAGTTGGTAAAAATGCACGTTTCACATTGTTGAAGCTATCGTGCTAGGGGAGTTGTATGCCATTGTACATTATAGAACCCAAACGTGTAAGGCAAACGTGCATGACTAAACACTGTAAAAATCTGCACGTTAGACATTTTAGACACGTTAGGTCCGTACACGTTGGGTTTGCACGATACACGATAGGTTAGCACGATTGGCATGGTAGATTTTGACCGATGTTGAAAACCTAAAATGACATACACGTTAGACATTTTAGACATGTTAGGTCCGTACACGATAGGTTAGCATGATTGGCATGGTAGATTTTGGCCGATGTTGAAAACCTAAAATGACATACACGTTAGACATTTTAGACACGTTAGGTCCGTACACGTTAGGTTTGCACGATACACGATAGGTTTGCATGATTGGCACGATAGATTTTGACTCATGTGGAGAACCTAAAATGACATGCACGTTAGACATTTTAGACACGTTAGGTCCGTACACGTTAGGTTTGCACGATACACGATAGGTTTGCATGATTGGCACGATAGATTTTGACTCATGTGGAGAACCTAAAATGACATGCACGTTAGACATTTTAGACACGTTAGGTCCGTACACGTTAGGTTTGCACGATACACGATAGGTTTGCACGATTGGCACGATAGATTTTGACTCATGTGGAGAACCTAAAATGACATGCACGTTAGACATTTTAGACACGTTAGGTCCGTACACGTTAGGTTTGCACGATACACGATAGGTTTGCACGATTGGCACGATAGATTTTGACTCATGTTGAGAACCTAAAATGACATGCACGTTAGACATTTTAGACATGTTAGGTGCGTACACGTTAGGTCGGCACGTTACACGATAGGTTTGCACGATTGGCATGATAGATTTTGACTCATGTTGAGAACCTAAAATGACATACACGTTAGACATTTTAGACTATTATAGGTGCGTACACGTTAGATTGCACGATACACGATAGCTTTGCACGATTGGCATGATAGATTTTGACTCATGTGGAGAACCTAAAATGACATGCACGTTTGACATTTTAGACACGTTAGGTTCGTACACGTTAGGTCTGCACGGTACAAGATAGGTTTGCACGATTGGCATGATAGAGTTAGACCTTACCGTGTTTGTAGGCCATCAGGTGAATCTTGAGACATATCGTATAACGTGCCGACCTAAGATTTACGGAGCTAATGTGTCTAAAATGTCTAACGTGTATGTCATTTTAGGTTGTCCATCAGTCAAAATCTATCATGGCAATCATGCAAACCTATCGTGTATCGTGCATACCTAACGAGTACGGATCTAACGTGTCTAAAATGTCTCTCCAGATAAGTTGAATGGTACAGTCATGATATACACGTTAGACATTTTAGACACGTTAGGTCCGTACACATTAGGTTTGCACGATACACGATAAGTTTGCACGATTGGCATGATAGATTTTGACCACAGTCCCTCCTGACGGTGTTTTGACCCATGTCGAGAACCTAAAATGACATGCACGTTAGACATTTTAGACACGTTAGGTGCGTACACGTTAAGTCTGCACGATACACGATAGGTTTGCACGATTGGCATGATAGATTTTGACTCATGTGGAGAACCTAAAATGACATGCACGTTAGACATTTTAGACACGTTAGGTCCGTACACGTTAGGTTTGCACGATACACGATAGGTTTGCACGATTGGCATGATAGATTTTGACTCATGTTGAGAACCTAAAATGACATGCACGTTAGACATTTTAGACATGTTAGGTGCGTACACGTTAGGTCGGCACGTTACACGATAGGTTTGCACGATTGGCATGATAGATTTTGACTCATGTTGAGAACCTAAAATGACATACACGTTAGACATTTTAGACACGTTATAGGTGCGTACACGTTAGATTGCACGATACACGATAGGTTTGCACGATTGGCATGATAGATTTTGACTCATGTGGAGAACCTAAAATGACATGCACGTTTGACATTTTAGACACGTTATAGGTTCGTACACGTTAGGTCTACACGGTACAAGATAGGTTTGCACGATTGGCATGATAGAGTTAGACCTTACCGTGTTTGTAGGCCATCAGGTGGATCTTGAGACATATCGTATAACGTGCCGACCTAAGATTTACGGAGCTAATGTGTCTAAAATGTCTAACGTGTATGTCATTTTAGGTTGTCCATCAGTCAAAATCTATCATGGCAATCATGCAAACCTATCGTGTATCGTGCATACCTAACGAGTACGGATCTAACGTGTCTAAAATGTCTCTCCAGATAAGTTGAATGGTACAGTCATGATATACACGTTAGACATTTTAGACACGTTAGGTCCGTACACATTAGGTTTGCACGATACACGATAAGTTTGCACGATTGGCATGATAGATTTTGACCCATGTCGAGAACCTAAAATGACATGCACGTTAGACATTTTAGACACGTTAGGTGCGTACACGTTAAGTCTGCACGATACACGATAGGTTTGCACGATTGGCATGATAGATTTTGACTCATGTTGAGAACCTAAAATGACATGCACGTTAGACATTTTAGACATGTTAGGTCCGTACACGTTAGGTTTGCACGATACACGATAGGTTTGCACGATTGGCATGATAGATTTTGACTCATGTGGAGAACCTAAAATGACATGCACGTTTGACATTTTAGACACGTTAGGTCCGTACACGTTAGGTCTGCACGGTACAAGATAGGTTTGCACGATTGGCATGATAGAGTTAGACCTTACCGTGTTTGTAGGCCATCAGGTGAATATTGAGACATATCGTATAACGTGCCGACCTAAGATTTACGGAGCTAACGTGTCTAAAATTGTCTAACGTGTCATTTTAGGTTGTCCACCAGTCAAAATCTATCATGCCAATAGTGCAAACTTATCGTGTAACGTGCTGAACCAACGTGTACGGACCTAACGTGTCTAAAATGTCTAACGTGTATGTCCAGATAAGTCGAATGGTACTACCACAGTCGTAGTCATGATATACACGTTAGACACTTAGGCACGATAGGTGCATCCATGTTTGGCGTGCACAATACACGATAGGTTTGCACGATTGGCATGATAGAATAGGACTTATTTGTACGCCCTAAAATGCTATACAAGTTAGACTTAGGTCTGCAGGATACACGATAGGTTTGCACGTTTGGCATTTTAGGCACGTTAGTTCCGACCTAACATACACGTTAGACATTTTAGAAACGATAGGTGCGGATATGTTGGGTCTGCACGATACACGATAGGTTTGCAAGTTTGGCTTTTTTGGTCACGTTAGTTCCGACCTAACATGTCAAACATGCACTACTAAAATGTAAAAATGTCTAAAATGAAAAAATCCCGACTTCTGGCCATGGATGGTGTTAAATGCTATGCGTGACGTAATAGAAGATTGTGCAATACGAGGTGCACAGAGAATTGACGGTCTCTGGAGACTTTATGTGAAAACACCTGAAGACAGACTCATTCTATTACACAATGGCATCAATCTGAGAGGTAAGCACATAACACTGTGTGATACCAATCCCTTTCTGAGAGAAAGATCTGAAAACTACTTGAAGCTGACCATCCGAGATTTGCCTATCTCTGGCGATGACCAGTCAATTATTTCCATGCTAAAAGAAGCCAACTACAAAGTTAATGGTGAAGTCAAAAGACAGCGGTGGAGGATCAACGGACAGTTGTCGTCGTACGAAAATGGTAACAGAGAGGTGGACATTGAAAGACCACCAAATCCTGTGCCAAGAGATATGACCATTGGAAACTTCAAGGTTAGAGTCTTCCACTATGGCCAGAGTGGTGATGAACCCGTTCATTCTGACAAACTTCACTGCTACCAATGTCTTGAAAGTGGACATACAAAACGAGATTGTGTAAACCCTGTAAAGTGTAGAAGATGCGGTGGAAGCGGACACATACAAACACAGTGTGCTTCACCAACCAATACAATGACAACTCAACAAAGTCAATCTCCCTCTACACGAGCTTCTCAAGCATACCCACCATCAGTGGTAAACTCTATTGATATGCCCAAACAAACCAGCCGAGAACCTGAACAACCAACACCAGCCATAGACGGTACAGACTCCAACGTCATTAAGTCATCAAACGAGATTGACGCTGCTGCGTTTACTAGACAACGTTCCAGAACGATTTCCGGATACATGAGAAAGGAGCTACCAGCTTTACCACAATTTTCTACTACAGGAGGTCATAGTAACCACGGTGATGCATCATCAGTGTCAAACAAGAATGTCCATCATGGGAGCGATGATCCAATCAACTTTCTCGACGACGACAACAGGAAAAGAGAAAGGGAAAGTGATGAAAGCACACTACTAACATCAACACCATGTAACACAACGACATCAGGAAAATCAACGTCTGCGTCAACAAGTGTGTTGGAAAAGGACAATTCAAAAGTAAGTCAAATTACGGTGAAAGGTAAAAAGAAGAAAACGAAAAGAAGAAGAAAATAGACTCGGAACTTTTCACTGGTTTTCTTTGAACATATGAACAATTTGAACTTTACATCTGTAAATATGAGAAGTCTAAGACAAAAAGAAAAACGTCGACGACTTTCACATTGGTTTAGAACACAAAAAGCCGATATTGTTTGTATCCAGGAGACACATGCTTTCGGTGATGAGTGGGAAGAATGGAAATATGATTTTGGTATGAATGTTAACGTTTTCTTTTCAAACGGCAAATCAAACAGCCGGGGAGTCGCTATTCTGCTTCTTTCAAATTGTAAAAATGTTCTTGTTGAAAGTAAAGTTAGCGACAGCGATGGCCGTTTCGTCTCGATAACTTGTAAGCTCGAGACACAGAATCTCTCAATAGTTGCCGAGAGATGCATGTTTTTTTATAAAGCCAATGATTTGCTGAATTCAATGGAGAAATGTCATACGATGATTGTTGGTGGTGATTTCAATTGCATCTTAAATGCCAACCTAGATAAAAACTCAATTTGTAAGAAAAAAGACACATCAGCGTCAAAATTGAAAAAAGTAATGTCTGAACAAAGTTTGATTGACATATGGAGAGAACTTCATCCCAATTCGTTACAGTTTACTTGGAGAAGACTGACAAACGAGCCCATCCACAGTAGATTAGACATGTTCCTTATTTCGAAACATCTCCAGAGAAATGTCACAAAAGCAGACATTAGACCAGCCGTTGAAACCGACCACATGGCAGTTTCTGTTCAACTGAAACTAGTAAATGAGAAACGTGGCCAAGAACTCTGGAAGTTCAACAAGAGTTTAATTTGTGAAGAGGAGTACAACAACATGATCAAAGAAACCATCGCAAGCACTGCACGCGAATATAAAAATTTCAAACCAGGCATTAAATGGGATCAGATCAAAATTAATATTAAAGAAAAAACTATACAATACTGTAAAAATAAATCAATGAACAAGAAAAACGAGATTAAACATCTAGACGATCAGCTGAAGAAAGAGGAAGAAAGACTGTTAGAGAATCCAACCGATGAAAATATCCAGAGTTATGGCAATACGAAAAAAGAAACTAGAGAAACTGAATGTATGGCTGGCTGAAGGCGCGTACATACGTTCCAGAGTGAAATGGATTGAAGAAGGAGAAAGAAGTACAAGATATTTTTTAGGCTGTGAAAAGAAAAATGCAAAACGAAAAGAAATCACAAGACTTAAAACAGGACAAAATTCATTTGCTACTGAAACAAGCGACATATTGAAAGAAGCTGCCAACTTCTATGAGAAACTTTATGAAGAACAAGAACAAAATATTGACCTTCACGAGTTCCTTGGTGATGTCATAATGCCATCATTATCAGAAGCAGAAAGAGACACATGCGAAGGTCTATTAACAGAAGACGAGTGTCACATCGCTGTTCGGAAAATGAAGAGAAACAAATCACCGGGAACCGATGGCCTAACAACTGAATTCTACCAACATTTCTGGAAAGAAATCAAGACGCATCTCCTTGACGCCATAAATTCAGCTTACGAAGATGGGAAACTCAGTGTGTCACAAACCAGAGGAGTAATTTCATTAATATTCAAGAAAGGAAATGAAGACGATCTGCGAAATTGGAGACCAATAACGTTGCTTAACATAGATTATAAGATTATGGCACATGTACTGGCCAACAGACTGAAACGTGTACTGCCATCTATCATGCACAGAGATCAAACGGGTTATTTACGAGGCCGTTACATCGGCGAAAATGTTCGTATTATTGATGATATTTTTCATTTTACAAAACACTTGAAAAGAAAGGCTGTGCTCTTTTTGTCGACTACGAAAAAGCTTTTGATACTGTCAACTGGAAATATATGCAACAAGTTTTGGAATATGTAAATCTCGGCGTTTCTTTTAGACAATGGGTGAATACGCTCTATGCGTCTGTACAGAGCTGTATAATTTACAAAGGGCATTGCAGTGCTTTCTTCGATTTACAGCGCGGTGTGCGGCAAGGTTGCCCGATATCCGCTCTTCTGTTTCTCCTTGTGATAGAACCTCTAGCATGTAAAATAAGGCAAACAAGCGACATCAGAGGCATCCGTATCCCATTTAAAAGATCAGCTCACATACCAGAGAAGGAAATAAAGATACTACTCTATGCTGATGACACAACGTTGTTTCTTCAAGACTTGCACTCAATCTACTTAAGTCTACAAGTAATGGAAAATTTTAGCAAATGTAGTGGTTTGAAGATGAATAAGAGCAAATCTGAAGCTGTGTGGCTTGGAACCTGCCAAGGCTCAAAGGAAAACATCAGCGACTTTAAGTGGACAACAGAACCTGTCAAAACACTCGGTGTTTATTTCGGATATGATGAAGCGAAGTGCAAGCAGCTGAATTGGGACAGTAAAGTTGCTAAATTAGAATCTGTTTTTAATGCCTTTAAATCCAGAAACTTAACATTGTATGGTAGAATTCTTATTACAAAGTCGTTAGCCTTGTCACAAGTACTTTATTTAGCCTCTTGTATTGCTATACCTGAGGATGTATTAGACACAGTGCAAAACCTGGTTTTCAATTTTGTGTGGAAATCCAGGAAAAGGTGGCCAATTAACAACAGAGTTGCAAAACAATGCTACAACGTAGGAGGTGTCAAATACCCCGACTTCAAAGCACAGGTGGATGCACTTAAGATTATTTGGGTGAAACGTATTATTGGTGCGAAAGATGAAAGCTGGTCATACATTCCATTGTATTATGTATCGCTATCGAATACGACTACGTTATTCCATCAATGTCATATGTCACAAAACTTTGCAGATCACACTGAGAGTTTACCAGCCTTTTACAAGCAAGTTTTGAAATCATGGCTTTTAACAAAGCGTTGTATTCAACCAAATGAAAACGCTTCTCTAAAATGGTCAACGTTTTGAATATCTTCTTTGTAGACAATGGATGTAATAACCTTTTGTTTTAAGCAAAAGCGACAGAGTTCCCTTACAGAAACTTACATGTAAACAAATGTACACAATTTTAACCATAGACCACAGCTGTCTTTCAATATCTCTCAAAAAATGGTGTCACAGAATACAGATTTCACTTGAGGATATTAAACTCAATAAATGTTGGAGTCTAACAAAATCACTGACAAAAGAGTTGAAATTGATAGAATTTAGTTGGAAATTTCTGTCACGAATTATTCCATGTAATAAATTTCTCTACTTTTGGAACAAGAGAACGTCAATGGATTGTAAAGTGTGTAAGGAGGTAAATACCCTCGAACACAGATTTTTACGATGTCAAATTGCTAAAGTTGTCTGGAATAATATAGAATGTATTCTTAGTAAACTTTTGAAAACGCCAATGTACATAGAAGAAAAACACATTGTACTTTATTGTTGTATGAATAATTTTTCTAAAGATGATGAAAACTTTGTTAATTTTCTTATACTGATCGGAAAATGGACTATTCACAAGTATTGGCAAATGGAGAAAAATATTGCAATTGGTGGTCTACTAAAATATGAGCTCACTTGTAGAACTAAATACAATTTTTACTCTGAAATGTACAAATATCCAATGAAATTCATACAGTCCTATTATAAATGTAATTAACTTGCTATTTGAATACGAACTTGATGTTAATGCAAACGTTTTGTTTTCTTTTTGGAAACATATATTTTAATAAAAGATAAAAATAAATAAATAAATAAACTGCATATCAAATTTCAAAGCAATCGGACAAGCGGTTACAGAGAAGAACCTTTTTTTACCAAAAAACAGTAAAATATGCCCAAAAAATACAAATATGCAAATTTCACCACGATTTGAATAAACTTAAGTGAGGTCACCCCAAGTGAACTGCATATAAAATTTCAAAGCAATCCGACGTGCGGTTTTAGAGGAGAAGGCAATTGTTGACGGACGACGGAGGACGACGACGACGGAGGACGACGACGACGGACGACGACGGAAAATCAACCTATTTGATAAGCTCCGCGTCACTGACAGCAGCAGAGCTAAAATGTTCTGGAGGTCTCATGAATGAGATCTGCGTCTGAGTATGACTCGGAGGTTATGAAAAGTCAACCCTGCGTCGATAGAGGTCGCTTTAACCTATGAGTGCTGTAATTTTTCCCACCAAAATTTTAGTGTAGTATTTTCCAAATTTTTATGAATTTTTCTTCAGTTTTTTTGTATACTTTTGGATCAAATGGACATTATATTTCATTTGCTACAGTTTTTTATCAAAATTTTGAATCTGAAAAAATTGAATGGGATGTATTTTATAGAGGCGACAAAATTGACTATTGCGCTCAGAGGGTCTGCAAAATCCTAATTCTCCAAGATATAATTCTTCTTGCGCGAATATACAGTCATCAGATTCAACTTTCGCACTAAGTGTGACATGGCATTTTAAAAAGCAAAAAAGGAATCTGTTATTTTTATGTTAAATTGTAAATGAAATTAAGAAGAATAAAATTAAGAGGAAAAAATGGTAAACTGTGAAATATGATGTTGAATTGTGAAACTTTGAAATTATGAAGTAACAGGTCGAGGTGCAGAATTTAAAAGAGAATGTAGAAAGAGACACAGTGTCCAGTTTTAAAATTGAATATAGAACATTAGTACAGAAAGTCGAGGGAAATGTTCATTTGTAAAATTGAATTCAGAATAGAATATTGATTTTGTAAAACTGAATTCAGAATAGAATATTGAGTTGTAAGTTTGATATTCGGAATAGAATGTTGAGTTGTAAAATTGTATTCAGGGTAGTGAAATAGAAAGTAGTAAGTTTGGCATCAGTTGGACACCATATGATACCTGCTATATGGGAGGTTTTCGCGCCCGTGATCGTTTGTAATAATAAAACAGTACTATTGTTCACTCATCAAATACGAAAAATGTGACCTGAAGAATAATTTATGTTTAAAGATGTTTTCACCGCATAACACGAGCAGCAAACGACACATGCGCGCATATCAGCGCTTAGCGTGCACAGTAAGTTTGTAAAGTGAAACCAGCGCTTTCACCACGCTGAAGATTAATTGATTAATCTGTTCATTTAATTTTTAACAACTTTAAGGGGAGTGCCCAACCTGACAAGGTCTATGTCGGCGTTTCATCGGCTACTTATACAAATAAGGAATGGATTTGAATATAACCTAAGTCCCATTCACGCACACACACTGAAGCGAGTACCCTTCGTTGTTCTGTGTAATTCGTATTTGCTCGTTCATGTTCAATTTGTATTCAAAATGATGATTTCCTTTGATTTTTGGTGTTATAAGAAGAATAAAGGGCTTCGCGCTGATCATTTACGTGTATTTATGGACTCGGGCCAAAAAGAACTCCAAGCCAATGTAGTATTGGGCGCATTGGCGACATGAAAAAAAAAACGAATTTACGTCCGACATGAATTAATTTTTAGAGGAATCAACTCATCACCTTTGTTCATCCTTTTGTCAACCAGAGAGAGAGAGAGAGAGAGAGAGAGAGAGAGAGAGAGAGAGAGAGAGAGAGAGAGAGAGAGAGAGAGATGAAAAAATACGTATAGTGTCTGATATCTTCAGCAAGACTTGGCGACGCAGCTTAAAGAAAATAATTCATCTTCTCCTGGAATGAAAGTAACAACAAAGAAAGCAAACTTTGAGTCGGCAATCGCTTAAAAGTTTTAAGTCACTCTCAACTTATAGTTCACGCACTCTGACCCGTGCTGAACTAACGCTGTGATTGTCATCTCTAGGCTTTCAAGGACCATACCAAAGACGGCAGGTCAGAAGGCCACGAAACCTTGCTTGCGCCCCTTTGTTAATTCGCTCATATCAACGTATGCTTTCTTTTGTGAGATGTCCCGAACAAAGGTCCTGTTTTCAATGCCAGGATTTGTGTACAGTGCTTCTGACAACAAGAGTTTTTTTTTTTTTTCATTGGGAAATAGTACACGGCAGAGACATTGAAACAGGGCGTTCACTTGTGCGTTAAACTTCACCGGTATACTTCATCGATTTTTTCACACATCTCCGTGTAGCCAGCTAGAGACTGGTTTTGGGTCTCGGTGAACAAATTGCGCAAAGTGACGTCAATATCATCGAACTTGGGATGAAGAAATCGCTGTCTCTTTGACGTTGGTAATCAAAGGTCATATATCTAGGTCACTGTACAAGGTCTACATAATGGCTAAGAACGTCAGTTTGACGATAACGACAGTTCACAGCGTTTATGCCTGCAGGGATGCCGGAATTTACCTGAAATTGGTGGCGGATACGGTAGAATCTGACATTATACGGCTGAAGGTAAGGCAAAACATTTATATTACGGGTTACAAAATATGGATAACAAAGCCATGTTCTAGTACTCACCCTCTTCCATTTAAGCTTAAATGATACAGCATAGTCTTGACACATAAAGTTTAAAATGCTTTTATTTGTGAAAAATTTTGTGAAAATTTCAACAGGCAAATTGCCGTGTTAAAGTTCCTTGTTTGTTGTTCTACATGCTTATGTTTTGCGGATAGTGAGCCGTTGGAACATCCGGGATATAGCTGGTCAGTTATACAGGATCGTACTGTTCAAGGTGAACGAAATTCATCGGTGCAGTTCACTGATGAATCTATAATCTTCAACAATAGACACGATATATTCATCGAACTCTGCAAAGCTTCGCGTAATAATCCTTTCTGAATGTACAAACTTCATAAGCTGTACCAACAAATGAATAGCGAGTATTGTACTCTAAATGCCCGACGGGCCCGGGGGTCGTGAAATACATTGTGAAGAGCGTGAGATGTCATACATCCAGTTGGGTCCAATTTATACTCGAGAGAGAACTTCTTAATGACGATTAGATACGAATTCTGCATCCACTCTTTACTGATACTAGCGTTTACAGTGATAAAGTTACTACTACTACTCCTATAATAATAATTACCACTGACGTCAGCTCCATACGCTAAAATTATAGTAGATCTGACAATAGTTCAAAAGGTCATGAACCTTAATGGCGTTGTTTTCAATGCGTTCTTGCTATAAGGTGTTCTATCCATTTAGATCCTCTCTCTCTACTGTCTATGCTTTAACGATAAGCAGCTCTATTTTTCAAACTTGTATCGTTCCTAAATTATACGGCAGCATATGTTGAGATACAGAAAAATATCATATTGAAAAAACTGTTCCCTCAACGATAATAATATTTTGTTGTCTACTAGAGGCTCGTTAACGTCTAAGGATACGCATTTTTTGCAAAGTTGAAAAACATCGTCGAGTTGGTTGTCTGCGTACAACTAAGTTATCGTACGAGGCTCGCCAGAAAACAAGAAACATGTCTTTAACGATAAAACGTGCACCGCTTACGGGTACGCGATACAATGAAAGCATTAGCGTTGCTCGGTTATGTAAATATTTCGTGTACAGTGAAAAATGACACTTGTGACGAGATGCGAAGATATGAGAACATAAATCTGACAGTTGCAAAATCTGTTTATTCTGCTGTTTCATTTTTGCATCGTAACTACATTTTATTGTTTACGAGCGAAAGAGGGTGAGTGAGTGAGTGAGTGAGTGAGTGAGTGAGTGAGTGAGTGAGTGAGTGAGTGAGTGAGTGAGTGAGTGAGTGAGTGAGTGAGTGAGTGAGTGAGTGAGTGAGTGAGTGGGTGAGTGGGTGAGTGAGTGAGTGAGTGAGTGAGTGAGTGAGTGAGTGAGTGAGTGAGTGAGTGAGTGAGTGAGTGAGTGAGTGAGTGAGTGAGTGTGTGAGTGAGTGAGTGAGTGAGTGAGTGAGTGAGTGAGTGAGTGAGTGAGTGAGTGAGTGAGTGAGTGAGTGAGTGAGTGAGTGAGTGAGTGAGTGAGTGAGTGAGTGAGTGAGTGAGTGAGTGAGTGAGTGAGTGAGTAAGTGAGTGAGTGAGTGAGTGAGTGAGTGAGTGAGTGAGTGAGTGAGTGAGTGAGTGAGTGAGTGAGTGAGTGAGTGAGTGAGTGAGTGAGTGAGTGAGTGAGTGAGTGAGTGAGTGAGTGAGTGAGTGAGTGAGTGAGTGGGTGAGTGAGTGAGTGGGTGAGTGGGTGAGTGAGTGAGTGAGTGAGTGAGTGAGTGAGTGAGTGAGTCAGTGAGTGAGTGATGATGAGTGAGTGAGTGAGTGAGTGAGTGAGTGAGTGAGTGAGTGAGTGAGTGAGTGAGTGAGTGAGTGAGTGAGTGAGTGAGTGAATGAGTGAGTAAGTGAGTGAGTGAGTGAGTGAGTGAGTGAGTGATGAGTGAGTGAGTGAGTGAGTGAGTGAGTGAGTGAGTGAGTGAGTGAGTAGTGAGTGAGTGAGTGAGTGAGTGAGTGAGTGAGTGAGTGAGTGAGTGAGTGAGTGAGTGAGTGAGTGAGTGAGTGAGTGAGTGAGTGAGTGAGTGATTGAGTGAGTGAGTGAGTGAGTGAGTGAGTGAGTGGGTGAGTGAGTGAGTGAGCAGCAGTTTGAAAGCAAGGAGAGGCAGAACCAGGAAGGCAGAGGCTATAGGAAGACAGACACACCAAAAATGATAGAGAGAGAGACAGGCAGAGAAATGAAGATAGCGAGATTCTGAGCTAGACAGATAGACAAACACACCGACACAGACAAAGACTATTATACAAAACGAGAGAGTGGTCGACGTGGACAGAGAAAAACACAGAAGAGAGCCTTGATTCAGATGTAGACAACCATAAAACACCTTTCCTACAGTATGATAACATTATCAATGACATTACCTTCAATAATGTCAACAGCACAAGAAAGGATGGCATAAGAGTCCACTTCTACGAAAGTGGGAAAGGGACCCAGTCGAGACGTTCCTTTCTCTGTACAAGGAAGTGAAGCGGAAACGCAAGGAAAAGGAAGGAGGTGATGCTCAAGGAAAGGGGAAGGAGCCCGAAGACACCGGTGACCAGAGGGAGAATAACGATAAGACAGCGAATGGTAATCTGAACGAGAATCATAATCTGAAAGAGAATGATGACGTGAAAGAGAATCATGATCCGAAAGAGAATCATGGTTCGAAAGAAGATAATGGCCAAGAAGAAACAGAAGAACATCTGGAGAAGACTGAAGAAGATAGCGAGGGACTCCAAACTTTCCAAATCAAATTACCGAAAGACTTTCCGGTTGTTGAAACACGAAAAATTGAAATTGGTGAGTCAGATCCAGAGTGAAATACTTTTCAAGTTCTCTTTCAAATGCAAGGTGCGCGTGGTCATAAATTTGCCGCAGTCTTTCGGCCTAGGAGGTATACGATAATTGGCCAGGCCAAGATTAACTTGTTTCCTGTTCAGTTTCTAACAGAATTTATTTCGTGTGTGTGTTCTGTATGAGACTGTCGAAAGAAACCGTGTTCAGATCAGTGACATGTTTCCACTAATGACGGTTCCTTTGTCAGGAGATTTTCATTAAGGTAGTATGTGCCTAAAACTTAGAAGACTTAAAGGGACAAAGTCGGTCATTTTTCATGAATTTTGTTTGATGCAAGATACTTCTTATATTGTTTGACATGTTGAAAGATACTGAATAAATGGATGACCATGCATATGTTCGACCCCGGTTTTAGACAAATTAAATGAAACCATCACGAAAATGAATTAATGGTCATGACCATTAATCATTTTCGCGATGGTTTCATGTATCGTGTTTCATGTATCGCATGCGTTGCATGATAAATTGTAATCCTTCTCATTAAATATACTAATGACTGACATGAGCGAGTTTGGGAGATCTGTTCAAGTAGTACTTGCCTCGAAAGTGAAATACTCAAGCTTTTGCCAAAACTTCCCTAAAAATATTTTACCCTTCACTTTCAAATTGAAGAATTACCCAATATTTATAGATATTTCGAGTCCAAAATGGCCGCCATCACTGTGTTTAGTCTATGAGGGAAATACAATACCCGATTTTCCTCAAAACGAAGCTGGCAAAACATTTTTCTTTCTCCATAATTCATAATCTTTAATCTTCAAAATTAGCCCCAACGAGTCGTAGGCCAAACGAATATTGTAAATGTTTGAAAGTCAAAACATCTGCCCCGAGGTATGTTCTACCTTAAACACTCTTATTCGAAAAGGAGATCTTCCGACAATATATAAACCCATGAATTTCTTAATCTTCTCTTCTCGCTGCTTAGGGCATGATCATTCAAGATTTGTCGACGGTTGGCTGATTGGGAGAGTAACCCTGAAGGATTCTGACGGAACTGAACTGCACTTCAAGGGGCCGAGCTCTTACGGTGACTGGCACAGAGGAACGCTAACGCTCATGCGCACTCCGGACCACATCACACGTGATGCAGAGTCGGTTAGTTACACCTAATCACCTTCGATGCTAAGAAATATACTTAGACGTTTGACAGGCCGATTCTTATTTCACATACAGCTGTCGACTAATAAGGCTGGCGTCTGAAAAGAGACAATATGCGTAGATTCAAAAGATCTATGAGGACATTTGACGACGTAGCCGCAAAAAGGTTTAGATTTATCTTCATTTTTTTCACCTTTAAATAACATTTGAACAACATTCTTTTGCGAGTATTGATATATACTTCATGTGAATGTTTTGCTTCGAGATTTGCTATCATTTTGCTCTCACATCGCAAAGACATTTCGTAAATTTGAGATACATGACTGTGCTTATTTGGACTGTAATTACATTCTGTATGTGATTCAAACACGAAGTAAATGTGTATGCATTCTTTCATTACAAAGCCAGATTTTTGCAAAATAATTATTTCTCTCAGATTGTACGCCACCGTTTTGTGATGGGTCCAATATTGGGATACTGCGGAACAAAGGACAGAAACTACCAGCTGTGTTGTCTGGTTGCTACGGAAGGCCAAGATGAAGGATTACCGCCATTGCATTATAAAGTTACCAAAACTAGAGATGGCCAAGAAGGTGAGGGACCTCCTTTTGTGTCTTGCCTAATTTCGTAAAGTCATGTCGGACATCGGAACCTCCCTTTAAAATGGCGCGAAGCTATAGCGGCGTTCATTGTTTAAGTGGTCGCCAAACAGACAACACGCGGGCAAAAACGCAGACAGACTGTCAAAGGTTGAGATCAGTTTGTGTAATTAATGTTAAGCAATCAAACATCATATCGTACTGGTCAAGTGTTTGACTTGGAGGAGAACTCCACCACGGTTCCTATAGAGGGACCGTGACTCCACTAATGCGAGAACCTGGGATTGAAAATTGCGGCTTTAAACATCAAAACTAATACATGATTGTCAGGCTATTGTCATGTTTCCTTATGTAAAGGTTTAGTGTCTTCCCACAGGGTATTGCAGGCTTTGCTCGTCTGGTCGTTAGCAGCTCATAAGGTAAAAGTCCGTATTTTACCTTATTAGCTGCTAAATAGTTATTTGGTCAGGTCGATAAGCCCCAGCGGTGGTGATCAGTACAACAAATTAATGAAGGGGATTAGGCAAGGTAATTAAGAGATATGAACTGTTTTCGTTGAAATACTAATGTGAGATTCTGGATATTTGTCCCCGAGTCGCATTCTAGCTGCAGCAATTCTGAAATCATCAATGTGGTTTTTTTTACCGGTTATGGATATTCATTTTCATGTATGCTTTGACTTAACTTTAGTCATCGTCGAAGGAAGGACAGCGTATCTCGCATCACCCCTTGCGGTATCTGGCGATTACAAGCTGTGGCGATACGATTGGAAAGTGCCCAGACACAGGAATCAGGTAAATGTATAGTCCATGTACACAACATGATGGTGGCTAGAGGTAAATGTATACTTCGTATACACAACATGATGGTGGCTCGAGGTAAATGTATACTTCGTGTACACAACATGACAGTGGCTCGATGCTTGGTCCAAGCGTGATCATAATAACGGCACGAGTGACTAGGCCGAACAAAAAAATTGTGCTGTTCCGATAACCGACCTACCCTATTTTTACCTGCCGACCCTAAACTTTTTAGAGCTACGTAAACACGGAAAAAAGAGAGAAAAAAACCCATAAATCACGCGTTCGTTACTTGGCATTTGATTTTTGCTTGAACGAGATGTATTTTATGTTTTTATTCCTTTTATATGTATGATACATTTTTCTCGAAATGTTGTGGCCAGTTGATCGCCCTGAACACCTGAAAAATTCATATTTAAAAATAAACATATTTTGGAAAAAATCCTACCTACCCTATTTTTGAAAACCATGTTATCGGAACAGAAGAATTTATTTTTTTGGCCTGATATTGTCAGTTACGGTTCATGTAGTCGTAGTCTTTGACAATGATTTCATTACTTTTATTCTAGAAAAGGAGCATTTTTAGCTGCTATTACATATCGCTCAAATATGTCGAATATGCAGAGAATTTTAGCTTCACAAGAACGCATTTTTTAGACCGTGCAATGTTACGAATTCTAGTCCGGAGTAATATCAGTCGTCCAACAATAACCTTGAACGTGACACAGTTGTGGTCCGTGTCGACAAATTGAACGCTGAATATTTCGACATAGTTATCGGAGCTTAACATGAAAATATTTACAGAAAGGAAAAATAAAACTATGAAAAATAAATGTTAGAAGTTAAACGTAACTAACTCATAAGACGATACAAACAATAACACGATTAGAACTCATATGGGATAATTGGATAGTGAAGTAATGTCTGTTTCATCTGCAAATGTTATACAATGCAAGATCCGAGGTACATGAATATTCCACATTGATTAAGGGTCATTAGCATAGAATTTTAATACCGAAACAATGCTCATTAATGTAATCTGCATATTTGAATATAATTATACCTCGTATCTTGCACTAATAGGCAAATGTAAGCTCATCTGCTTTTCTTTTTCAGTTACGCACTTGTTTTTTATGATTAATTTATATTATTGCAAGATTCAGCTATAGGGCACCTAGCACTTTTCATAAATTTGAAAAATATGGAGATCCAATTATCCCAAATTAATTCCAATAGTTAACTGTAAAATGTATGCATTCAGGTGTTAAAGAAAACCAATTATCTTGCAACAAACACTTGATTTGACACATTGGGTGGTAACTTTTGTCCTGATTATGGTATACATGTACTTGTTTTATTCAAAGACTACGTCGAAATACTTGGCCATAGATGTTTGTCAATACAGTCTATATTATGTGTAATATCGGTAGGTTTTTTCATTTGTCAAATATTGTCAATAATAACACAATAGGCCTAACATCGCATATTGCAAATGGTGAGTCATCAAAAAGTTACAGATAAGTCCCTGGGAGTGTAAATCATGGAATGTTTGCTCTTAATATATTTCATCCCATTGCAATTTAATTATTTTTCTGAAGGACTATGTTTGTAGATACACCCTTCCCGACAACCGATCATTTATGTGTCACATTCCGTCATTCAACACGTATCCACGCATCGTCTTTGGAAGTTGTGCCGGCCTCGAAACCCAAGAGGAAATACGTGAGGCGAGTGACAGTAATGTCATGTGGATCCACATGAGACTTGAACACGCTAAGAAACCGTTTCACATTTTGATATTGGGCGGTGACCAAGTCTATGCTGATCCGATAATTGTAAATCTGAAAAAGGTAAGGCAGCGCCCTCTATCGCTATCTCTGCATTAACCAGTGTAAAGTATATACGAAATTTATATATGTAGAAAATCACAATTTCGGTGTAAAGACAGGCGTAATTCCCCGACTGCATTTGTTGTTTGGGGAAACACTTTCGGAAATCTCATATTTTTCTTAAACCGACCGAAAGAACCAATAATCTACCAGGCTGAGAGTGTCGATCACTGGCATCGTTCAAGCGTCATGACTTGTCAAGTTGGCGGTGAAACAAGGTATGCATGAGTGTCGAACACCTTTTTTGCATTGCCAGAAATACACTTCTATTTCCCATTGCCGAAGGTAGAGTAATTAAACCAGATATACATTGACATCATCATCATTGCGACTAGTTTACTTTGAAAAATTTCATGGACATCAACGACAGTCGCCGTTGGTGGAATCAATGATATTCCTGTTGAGTTGCGAATTTGACACAGCGCGTAAAAAATAAGCCTGTGGTGCCGAGAACTTGAGACAAAAAGAGCGTGCAGAACAATTGAATTACACTACTAAACCTTTCCTTTTGATTTCATTTCTATGCAACAGGAACGTAAAGCGAGGGGCATTGACGAGACAGACACCACCGGCTTGCTGGAGGAAGCCAGGGCCAAATACTTCGAGTTGTACATCAGTCGTTGGCGACAACCAGAGCAGGCATGCATGTTGTCAAGGATACCATCCTTCATGATGTGTAAGTTCCTTAACCTTAACAGGGCGCAGTTTAACATATTTTATACCTGTGGTCATATTTCTCAAAATCTATTATTAGTGTACAAGTACAAACGATTAACTTGCTAGTTATCAGAACTGAAAGTTTGCATTTCGATGTCACTGAAAATTGACAATTTAATTTATTATATATCTGTACAATGTTTATTCCTCTTCACATATTGTAATACCATGCCGCACACGTCAACAATTTGAAGCACTTACATTGGTCAATTAGGATCACATGGCTGGTCATCAATACTCTATACACGGGATGCTGTCTGCCCATGAATGAGTGTAAATTATACAAAAGCGCCTTGCCCGTCAAATTTTGCTTTTCTTTTCACAAATAGACTGCAATTGTCAGCGCGTCGCCTTTTGTTCAGTAATGCTCTTAACAATTCTGATTTATACTTTAAGACTTGGGAAATTAAAGCTTCTTGGCTATTTTGTATTATCTTTCAGGGGATGACCATGATATTTTCGATGGCTGGGGGTCATTCAGGGAGATCACCCCGTTCATGGAGGAAACGTACAAAGCAGCGCGGGAGAATTTCAATTTGTTTCAACTCCGCGGCTTGAGACGGGAAGCGGCGGTTCAACCTGGGTAATGAAAATTTAATTTGTTTTCCTCTGATACTGAGAGTATGCGTGCCTCTATCGGACGGTAACCTATAGATTGGGAATTCTTAGGGGCGCTCTGCTAGCTAACTCTGAACCTAAAAGCTATCTGATTTACTAAAGATTAAAGGATGTATGTGTCAATTCCAATAACATTCACTGCTGTCCCTATAAGCGGTGAAAATGTGAAAGTTCAACGTCGAGCCTTAACAGTTGATCATAAAAGTGATTGTCTCGGAGATAGTATTGTGTTAATTTCAATAGGTCAAGCGTGGTTTCTTTATCTGGCTTTTACACGCGTCTTCATTCTAGTTTCTCATTTCACTTTATCGTGTCTTAAAGAGGCACTCCCACTTGGTAACATTTTTAAAACACATTTTTGTAAAGCCAACGGTCGATATTTGACATGGCGACTGCTCGCGGATCGCGAGATATCGATAAAAACATGTCCTCAAAAAAGTTAAAGTTTGAATTCCGGTGGCCCACCTTAATTCAGCTTCCGAACATAGAACGTTCGGCACTGGGGCCATTGTCAACTAAGCTATGGAGTACGAGTCTACGCCGACGCTGCTGTACGCCACAGCAGTACCACTCGCGTCGGAGAGCGGTCATGTCCCATGGGAGAAAGCCGAGTCTTACTGACTCGACAAAAACACGAAAAACAATTTTTGCTGATTCCACCAGATATGGCATAGGTGACTAGCACAGAAAGGTGCGGTTGATACATAGTATGCATAGTGGCCGCCGCGTGGTGTGCGCGCATACCACACGCGGCGGCCGCTATGTATCGAACCACGCGTAACTTTGTGGCAGACGACAAAATGTAGTCATCAGAGGCAACTAATATTTAGACGTAAAAACTGATATCTATGTGGTATTGTTTAAAAATTTTATACAACTGATGAGAATAATGAAAACGACAAAAACTAAGGAGAAGTTTTAAACAAGAATTACCAGAGGTAAAGGCAGTGATAATGATGTATATAAAGTCATCGCAGTAGAAGGTAATTTAATTGACCATGTTCCGAACCGCGCGTGACATTCCGAGATATCGCGAGAATATGTGGTTCGCAGTGGACGCGTTCTCGCAACACAGGACAAACTGCGTAAAACAGGACAAGTCGCTAATTACGTTAAACACTGCATAAAATATATGAAGTTGCAACCTTTGCTCAGTTCTGCACTTTTTCTAGTTCCATACAAAGTTTGACTTGTATTACTAAGCTGGAAACCTGTTTCTACGGGCATGTATTAAAGTCTCGCGAGATCTCGCAATCAGCGGAAAATCGTCTATTGCGTCATTCGAACGTTTTTGGACTCCTTAGAATATCGTTAATCAGCACAACAACACACTTTCGGGGGATTTCGGGTCATAACCAGAAACGATCGTAAAACTTCGGGATGCGAAAAATACGCTCGGGAAATGACATGTTTTATCGATATCTCGCGATCCGCGCGGAGTCGCCACGTCAAATATCGACCGTTGGCATTAAAAAAATGTGTTTTAAAAATGTTACCAAGTGGGAGTGCCTCTTTAAGGTAGAACGCGCCTCGGGGAGAAATATTCAAACTCTCAAACTTTTACAATTTTCTTCTGATCTACCAATTATAGGGGCTCACTTTAAAGCTCTCAGCAAAAGAAATATTTTTACTGTCTTAGTTTTTCGAAAATCGAAAAAAATTATTTTTCTCCATAGAGTTAACACGAGTATGGCGGCCATTTTGAATTTCAAATATAGGTTAATTTTAGGTTATTTGTTTCTCTAGTGTAAAAATTTGAACGGTGATCCCTGATTTTTGTACTTGATTCGATGAGAGAATGGTTGAAAGTATCATTGAGGAAAGTTTGAGCACACTTTCAAGGCACATACTACCTTTATTTGTACGACTTGATCAAAGTAGAAATTTGAATATTTGAAGCAGCACTTAGTGATATAAAACAAGCGCGGTAATTAAGCATGGAAAAACCGGTGTAAGACGTAAAGTCATGTAGTATGAGTGTTGACTAGTATTTGATGCATTCACTGTAACCTTCCGCTCTATTTGCAATGGTGAATCATTGACCATACGCCGTTTCAAATATCTAGTAGAATTTTTTGTTTGGTTCTTCCAGAAATAATCGCATATATATCGGAAGACACTCTATGCAGTGGATTCATCCACCATTTGTTGGCGAAAGTGACCCAAACATTGACCAAGGTCCCTTCTCCTACATCGTCACGTTTGGTGATGTTTGCATCATGGTAAGTAAAACTGCTTGTCTCGAATGATGTAAACCTGACTACATAAATAAATAAATAAATAAATAAAAATAAATAAATAAATAATAATGATAATAAATAAATAATACTAACAAATAAACAACAAACAGACATGTCAAACAAATAAATAATACATAATTCAATGAATGAATGAATGAATGAATAGATAAATAAGACATGAGATCTTACATACTCCAAATTTGGGTGTAAGCCGTGAAAAGAAAACGCCTGATTTGGTATTAATAATACCATGATAATAAAATGATGATCCATTCAACTAGTAGAATCAATAAACACACTCATCAATGTCCAAGTAGTTTCTGTGCTTGGTCAGAAATTTCTGCAGTGGGTTTATTGCATGTTGTTGTTGAAGAATTTCTGTAGAGTAGTTCACGTCTTTTGTCAAGAATTCATGTATTGAACGTAGAAGATAAGCAGGACACGCCTGGGACAATCCAAGAATGTGTTGAATTCTTCAGACTGAGCTGATTCGCAACTGTTAAAGTAACACACTCTCACTGAGTATGACAATATTTCACCAACTTGAACTTTGATGACCGAAAGAGATCGACTGTGCTCGGCTGAACTTATATTCGGCAATGAGGTCGATCGCTCTAGCTAGGAAACACTCATCAGTATTATTTGGAAGTGTAGGGGTGGGAATCACTGGAATCAGAGGAATCAGGCCTTGATATCGATGGGGTTTTACAGCGACTTGTCCTTATCGCGACTCGTCACGGTTGAACAACAGACAAACACTGGTTAACCCAATCTTAATGCGTCCTTACTTTTACCAGGTGTTGGACAATCGGTCTGAGCGGAAAATTGACCAAGCAATGAGTGACGAATCCTGGCAGGAGTTCGTAGACGTTTTGAAAGCCCTGCGCGGATTCAAGCACATCTTCATAGCAATTTGTGTGCCTCTGATTTATGCAAATTTCCACTGTCTCATGACCCTCATTAAAAACGCACCAGTCGAAGAGATCAGGGTAAGTGTCTCCTTGTAGGTCTGTTAAGCCACACTCGACTTTGTAATGGAATCGTCAACAAGAGAGTAACTCAATACATAGTCTTCCAAGACTGACGAATGACCAACAAATGTGAGTGAATGCAGAGGTGCATAAGTGAGAGAGTGAGTGAGTGGGTAGATTTGCAGGTAATTAAGTAAGTAAATATGTGAGTAAGCAGTCAGTCAATGTGTGACTTAACTCACAAACTGCTTCTCATACTTATAAAAGCAAAAATTAAAGAACTAAAATGAAATGTTTTCCATGCCATTTATCAGCCTGTACAGATGAACTTAATGCCTGATTGAAAAAACTGGGCTCTGCCGTGCTATTCAATGCAAGAGACGTGACCCGCTGTCATCATGTACTTTCTTGTAAAGGGGAGAGGTTGACTGTAGCCGTTTTACCATTTTTTTCAATTTCTTATAAGAATGCGCAGTCTGTCGTTTGCGATGTCGACTGTGTTTGTAAAGAAGGCACGCCTGAAGAGTACATGGACACCCCATTCGAAAGAACTAAGCGCCTGTCTATAAATGACAATGTACTTCCTACCACCTAAGACAATGTTTAATGGTCGAATGTTCTTCGGTCTTATGCAAAGGACACCTTTCTAACAACAAAAGTCAACTCCTCTCTCAGTTATGGACTTTCGGAATGTTTATATCGCCTCTAAATCGCTCGCCTTTGTTCACGTAAAACGTCATGCAATAAAACAATGATGATTTTTTAAAATCATTTTCAAGCAAGCTCTTTCAGCTGCTGATTTAGTAAATTGCCTGTAAAACCTTTTTGGTCGAGGATTGCGTATAATGCCTTTAAAATTGTCATTTTATTTGATTTATATATATATTTTGTCTGGTCTTCAGAATCTTGAAGATGACATTATCGACCACTGGGGATCGCCACACCATGACTACGAACGAAGAAGATTTTACAAGACGGTGTTAGATTTCTGTAAAGAAACGAACACACGAGTCACCGTACTGTCCGGAGACGTTCATGTTGGCTGCTGGGGCAAACTGAAGTCAGATAGCGGCATTTCCATGGATATGGTGACGTCATCGGCACTGGTGAACAAACCCCCTCCGCTGGTAAGCTTGTCTTTGTTTTTATTTTTCAGGTCCATGATTTTATGAAGGGTAGGAATATCGATAAGTGTATAAGAAAGTTAACAAATTTGAAGTTGAGAAATATCTTGTTTCCATTGTAGCAAGTCAGACTCTCTTTCTGCACACTTTTTCGCATAAACCTTCCCTTAAAACGTTGTTTATTTTACAAAACCAACTAGTTCGGCTCATTCAAATACTAGAAAATGTAAACTTTCGTTGCACATACACTACGATTTACACAACTACTTTAATCTCGAAATTTATCTGGTAGATTTTTCACTTCGATCTGTCATATGAAATTAATCATCAATTTCATAGTGCAAATTCATTTATATGCGCCTCACAAGTGAAATACTGAAATATTTGCTCAAACTTTCATATCAAGCAATATTTCAAGCACTCTCTTTCAAAATCAAAATCAAAATCGGGGGTCAACGTGCAAATTTTGCTACTAGAGAATAAAATTACCCAAGATTTACCGATATTTGAAATTCAAAATGACCGCTGTCCCTGTATTAATAAGACGATAAAAAGTTTTCTTACATCAAGAATTTTAAATTGAGTCGCCACAAGTGGTAGATCAGAAAAGAATTGTAAAAGTCTGAGTCCGAATATCTGTCCTTTAGCCGCATTCTACCGATGAATTTGCCTGAATTGAATACTTGTCCATCGTACCTTATAGATCAAGTTCTTATTTGAAGCACTATCTAGAGATGAGAGGTTCTACCTGCCCAAACACGGTAAAGTCAAACTGTGGTTGGACGAAGTTGATGACGTCGACAAGACAAAAAGGGTGATTGCACGTCAGAACTTTCTGGAACTCGACCCAGAAGAGACAGAGAAGGTGAGCATACATACAATCAATGTCATTGCATAACAATCCCTAGGCGACGCCAAAGACAATCATATGGTACAGTTACCTCAAAATTGTGTAAAGAGAACTTGAAAATTGGAAATGTCTATTTTGCTGTAGTTAATTGCTACTAAAAACAAACAAACAAACCTATCTCTGAACTTTTCTCCAGATCTCATGCCCAAATATAACCTTGTTGTGTTACTTTGTGCAGAGATATATATAGAGAATGAAAGATCTGTCGCTAGAGGGCGCTAAGTACATACAACTTGTCCTAAATGAACAAAAAGGAACGGAGTCTCGGTCGGTGTTATGTTTTTATGATCCCAAATTATTTCACATATACGTGGAAGGTAATGATGTCGTGGTATATGATTAAACTTAATCGACAGTATAGAAAATGGTCACCGTCCAGTCGACATCGTTCAAAGCCCAGGAAAAGCAAATTTAAAATGACCCTTGCAATAATTTAATGTGGTCTTGGTTTTTATAAAAGATGAAATTTATTGTTCTGCCGATGATAAACTCAATACAACATAAACCGTAACCAACAAGCCAGTAGGGAAACACACTTCTAATGATACATATTTCTCTTAAATATTTCTGGTCGTCAACAAATGTTTCGAAAATTTCCAAACACACAGGTAAAATAAAATAATTGGTTGATCCTAAATTTACACTGCGTTGTCAAATTATGTTATTTAAACAGTTACATCGTTTTTCTTCGGAGTATCTGGCAATATATAATAGACTTATAGTACTATCGGCAAAACCACCTGTTGATTTCTGTCTTTTCTGAACCCGTTTAAAAACAGTCTTCGCATTCTTTTGATAAAAGTAGTTGGCGCCTCAAAACTGAAAGACAAACTTTTGCTCAAACTTTCTGCGAGGGCACTAAAGCTTATCAGTTCCCTTTCCAAATGAAAAATAAAATCAGGGATCAATATCTATTACCAGAGAAACAAATTAACCAATATTTACCAACACTTGAAATTCAAAATGGTCGCTGCCCTGTATTAAATTTCTGTGGAAGATAAAATTATTGATTTCTACAAATATAAGCTAGTAAAAACATTATTTACTCAATAAGCTTAAAAATAAGTGGTAGTCCAAACAAGTATTGTGAAAGTCCTAACATCTATCCCTGGGATGCCTTCTACCTTAATTGTAGAAAGGTAGTGGACTCCAACGTTTGAAGGTCAAGTTATCCGTACCAAATCTTCATAGAAAAATTGACCCTTATTTACCAGCCAACTGTCCAAATAAACTAAAGCAGATTCGTTTGACAGGAAATAATGGTAAGGCATATGGAATTTATAATTTTTAAGGGATAGGCCTATATTGATTATTAAGTGTTGAATCACGTATTGAAAGAGGAAACATGGTTATTGTTATGGCATACTTCCAGCGCTAAGACATCTTTCTATTACATTTTCAAAAGTGTGTTTGTTTTCCCTCTTATAGGGAGAGTACACGGGACGATACCGTGCCGACTTCGTCAAGAAACCTTCCGAAATCTTCGAGAAATCCAAACCAAAGAAATTCATACTCAAGAAGCCGGAGATATTTGGAAGAATCATCGAAAGCACCGCAGTCGTAGTTGAGCAAGAACCAAAAACTACCCAAGACCCAGTGTCTGCAGATAATCCACAGAATGCTGGTTCAGAAAAGTAGCTACTGTTATTAGCGTTTAACCTTTCAGGTGTACCAATATCCTGTTGCATCTAAGTGGTTGAACGGTTTGAGTTTGATGAGCATCATGGTAGAATGCACCTCGGGGCATGTATTCGAACTTTCAATTTTCTACAATTCTTTTCCGGTCTATCGATTTTGTTGGTTCATTTGAAGCTCTTGCAGTAAATGATGCTTCCACGGCCTTGTCTTTGAAAAAGCGGAAGTTTTATTTTTTCCCAAGAAAGCTAACACATGCATGATTGGCGGCCACTTTGAATTTAAAATGTCGGTAAATGTGAGTAGTTTATTTTTCTGGAGGCAAAATTTGCAGGCGACTCCTGATTTTTATTTTCGAGTCTGAAAGAGGCTGGTTTAATATTTTCTTGAAGAAATTTTTAACAACAGTATTAGTCTTTCAGTTTCGAGGCCCGCTTCTTTTCGCTATAATCTTCACGTGTTTGTAATCACGGTCCGTTAACTCAGTGTTATAGTTTATTATTATTTTAATATAAACGTAATCATTTCAAATGTATAATTTAATTGTCAAATTGCAATACAATACATCAACATGAAAAGTCTTATGAAATTATTACCAAAGCATTATCGAAAAAAGTTACGATTGATCAATAGTATTATGATATTATTTACTTGTACTTTCATGCATATTATTCACTTAGAGTAGAAATATTTTGAAAATGACAGTACTGGAATTTAGACAGCAGAGCGAAAGGTGATGATGAAATACAAAAGACGAATGGCTGTGTACAAAGCTTCGATGTAGCATGCGGATTCATTTTAGCCCCTCAAGTTCTGGAATTCTTGTCCTTGTATTTAAGTTCCCCGATTTTTCTTTTAAATTAAACGTTGGTCTGAATTAAAATGCCTTTAGTGTTAGTAAATTGTTGGTCTTTCGAATTGCGATTTACAGTTTATTCCTATGAGCGACCTTATTACTTCAAGACGGCTTAACAGTGCTCAACAGTATTGCATGTACTAGCGATCTCTGCAAGTCAAACTTTTACGAGGCATGGTCAATTACATATCCGTGCATAATGTGTAACATTTATTTGATACATGAAGTTATGTAGACGTCAACGGAAGGCGGTTAACTGCTCTTTTGAGAGGGCAATTTTTTAATCTGACCCCAAATTTGACAGAACTGATTCGAATTTGCACATGTATTCACAATTTCATAAATAATATATGTGTAGTGCATAATGAATTACTTTAAGGAACCTTAGACCATTATCCGGTTACCAATAGCCCTGACAGCTGTGAGTTTCCGATTGATTACCATTGTTCCTAAAACCTCGAATAGCAAATTTAAATGTTATACCGACCCAATATGTGATTACTGTTAACCCACTATGTGATACATAGCCAATAGAGTGTACTTTTAACAATTGCAATGGTTCGTTCGTACAGGCGTACAGGGGAGAATTTCATGTCATGATAGACAGAAAAATATTGCTTTCGGAAACGGATAACGAGAGTCAGTAATTGTGACTTACACGTCTATAATTTTATGGCCAGGTCATATAATGGTGTCACTATTACTTTTACATGCTATGATCTTGACGTTCAGCTTCCCATTTAAAGGGACAGCGTCGTTGCCTTTTCAAATTCTTTTCGGTTTTTGTTTCATAAAACATGTTTAATAAAACATGTTGAGTTAGATCGATCATCAAAGCTCTACTAACACCTCGCCTAAAATATGGTATGTACATATACTGATAACATAATGTAATAAAGTGTGCCATCGAAATATTTATTGGTTATATGTTTACAAGAAGGGATAGTAGAGATGTGACGACTGCAAATTTAGCTAACATTAGCTTCATTGTATAATGAGCAGAGCGTGAGTAGTTGTTCTCATGAAACAAAAGTTACCAAAACAATTTAAAGAGTTAACGACTTTGTCTCTTTAATGAACTTCTCGCACTTGGGTTTAGTTAGTATCGTTTGAGTTGTAAAATTGTCAATGAATTTATTGTGGGATATTTTCAAAACGTGGTCAAACAGTGTCTGAACGATATCTTTAGTACAGTCTTGACAAATCCAACATTTACTATTTTCATACATCGATTCGCTAAAATATGATTCCTAGGCAAATGTTTTACCAAGGTAGATAAGGTATACATGTTACAAAATGGTTCATAGCAATCTAATGGATACCAGAACGTTTTGGGCACGGACACATTGAACTTAACGGCACTGACGATGTAGTAAAGCATCCACAACACTGTAAGACTTGGTGATACCGAAGGCCAGTTCAAAAAAGTAAAGGACTGGATATTAAAATATACAAACTTCTTTTACTTAGGAGTAGGTAGTTTGGTAAAGCATTGCCCATGATACCTTTCGGGGATAGTTTTTCATGGTTTAATTCCTGATATAGCCCATGGCGGTTATTTGTTTTCGCCATGGATGCCCTAAAATGTTTCACCAAGTCTTCTTTATAGGTCAACTGCAGAACACAGTCACTCCGAAAGTAACAGTGGTCTAAAAGCAACAAAGTCAAAGAGAACCATATAGAATCTCTCTCTCTCTCTCTCTCTCTCTCTCTCTCTCTCTCTCTCTCTGAAATTGCATAATCGTGTCACAGAAGTCCATGAATACTTAGGAAACGGCATCGAGCAAAGATCTCTTTTGTTGTTGCAAAATATTTGGATTGTAACACGGAGAATAGTTGCAAGTAAAACAATATTCGGCAAACTGTCTATGCAAACCATCAACAATGGTATGGTTGCCTGTCTTCCATCCATTTGTCATCCGGAGTTTTGCCTATCAAAATAGGAGGTATAATTAACGTTCGTACAATGCACTGGTGAGTTTGTGTTACGTTCACATTGCAAAATTGGGTCGGCCCCGGGCAGGCCTAGGTTATGAGTCGACTCAAAATTGTCAATGTGAACGCGCTAGATCGGCCCAGGGCCGGCCTAGTTTGGACCCGGCAAGAAGCGGGTCCACATTGACAATTTTGAGTCGACCCAAAATCTGGCCGGCCCAGGGCCGACACAAATTATTCATTGTGAACATGATATTACATGTATGATAATTGCTGGAAGAGATACCCGTAAAGACGTTATTGTCATATTTAATTTAAAATTTGGAAATCAGACTAATGGGTGTAAAGCAACATGATTCCATCATCAAAATCTATCCTTCATAAGCAGATTAAATTAAGTATCAAACATCAATGTCATGAAGGTAACGATAATTTCATAAATATACCTTTTACAAACTTCATTTAGTTGTATAGAAATAAGTACAGCAAGGTTGAACTTTGTTCTCTGGACAGGCTCGTATGTTAAAGAACTTCAAACTTTAGGAGGAAAAATTATCCTATCTTGATATTACCCGGCGCCTGCAAAAGTTTTGCTCATCCATTTGCAAGGCTCCTTTCTTTCCAGGAATTGAGATCCATGGAAACTGCAGGAAAAAAATTGAAGGAGTATGCTAAATTGTGCAAAAGAGATGAGTTTGAAAATGACAATCTGCACATCATTTCCTGGTCAATTTTTTTAAATCACGGAAATATACTCCTACCCGCCAGTCACTCAACAAATGTGAGTGGCTGTGTCCAACTCTTCATTTCAATGCACTACACCTTCTACAACAAATTATCGACCCGATGTTACAGGTGATGTCACTATACTTCTATTTCTAGCAGAACGTAAACTTCATGCAGTGAAATTGAGAAGGGAAAAAAATGTATATGATAAGTATTATCAAGTTTTTTCCTGCCAGTATTGCCAGACCACTTCAGTATGAAATTACTGCCATTTTTTTCCGCTGACTGAAAAACACTTCATAGAATTTTGTGGCTAGGAGGAGCAAAGTCTTTTAATTTTACTGATATCATATTGTGAATCATATAGGTCCTGCGATGACAGATTGTTTGGGAACACCATAGCAAAAGTTTTGTTGAATGAACCACACATCAAAACCGAAATACTACACAGGTCTCTAAGTGACACCGACACAGGCTAGAAACAAATTTAATTTCTTTGGCAAATTTTATCTTTTTGTCTTCATATAGTATAAAAATACATATGTAAAGACACACAGACACACACATACAATACTTATCTATATGCTTGCCAGGACCAACCTACTCACAGGGGCATCAGATTTCACTTTTGATCATTTTTCATTTTTTTTATGTCAACTGCAATTCATTCTTACGAAAGCATGTTGAAACACCAGTGTTACGTGCAGAGAAAACGAACAAAAGGGTGAACTCAGCAGTTAACGTTTAAACAAAATTTATTACGAAAATAAAACTAATTGCTAAGTCAGGGATAGAGTACAAGCTTTAAAAGTGTACAGACTACTTATCTCAGCTGGGACGGCAAAGCTCCAGTCTCAGAGTTGTGACAGTCAGTTGGATGAATGAACAGTCCTTTGGCTTGCAGGCTTGAAGCTACACAAAGTCCACAGTATAAATCCAGCGTTGGCAGTGAAGGTCTTGAAAAGTCTTGAGAATGACTACTGCTGGAGTTTAGTAACACACAAGAGACACGATCCCAAAAGTCTGACTGGAAGCTGTGCACGTCCCTTTTATAAAGGCATATAAGAACAATCTAGAACTTTTATTGACATGCTAATTACTGTTCTAAAATTATCTCCCTTACACAACTAATCAACTTTCCAGAACATTCCAAACATGACTAATTGAATTCAAGGTTGTGAGGTCATCAAGGGCAGTGACCTTGAGAATGTTCTAGACTAATTGAACTCAGGTCATGATGAGTGTGGGGTAAATGACCTACATAACACACCCCCTCTTCAAAAAAAGAAAATTTTTCAAAGAAAAATCTTTCTTTTACAAATGTAATCTTGAAAAGGATTTAAGTACTCAAATTTTGTTTTACTCTAAAGTAAAATTTCTTGAAAGTGAACAACAATAAAATTCTTGAAAGTGAACAACAATAATTTCTAAATACGAGAGAGACAGTCTGCAATTAAATTGTCTCTGCCTTTGATATGTCTAATGTCAAGATTAAACTCCTGTAACATTAAACTCCATCTTAGCAATCTCTGATTTTTGCCTTTAAATTTCTGCAGAAAAACAAGAGGGTTGTGATCAATATAAACCACTATTGGCTGATTTGAAGAAGTAACATAAACTTCAAATGCTGTAAAGCTAATATCAAAGATAAACACTCTCTTTTCAATTGTAGAGTAGTTTCTCTGGGATTTGTTAAATTTGCGTGAAAAATAGCAAACAGGATGATCTACACCATGACTATCCTCTTGCAATAAAACAGCACCAGCAGCCGTATCACTAGCATCTACAGCTAATTTGAATGGCAAAGTGAAATCTGGTGCAGACAACACTGGGGCACTTTGCAGTATGGCTTTAAGTGTATGAAATGCCTGTTGGCATTGCTCTGACCAAACAAACTTTACTTTCTTTTTAAGTAAGTTAGTCAAAGGCTCAGTAATTGTGGAGAAATTTGGACAGAATTTTCTGTAGTAACCAGCCATACCGAGAAAGCGCATCAGTTGTCGTTTGCAGTTTGGTATGGGAAAACTTGAAATGGCACTGATTTGGCATCAACAGGTTTTACCTCACCCTGTCCTACAGTATGTCCGAGGTAAGTTACCCTTGCCCAACCAACTCAGATTTGGCAAGGTTGACAGTCAACATTGCTTTGCTCAGTCTCTCAAAGAACTTCCGCATGAGCTTGATGTGTTCTCCCAGGTGTCACTATACAGGACGACGTCGTCAACGTAGGCTGCACACCGTCTAGCCCGGATATGACGTCGTTGATCATCCGTTGGAACGTTGCCGGAGAGTTCTTCATTCCAAATGGCATCACCTTGTACTGGAACAATCCGTCTGGTGTAACAAAGGCGGATATTTCACGAGCACGATCCGTCAGAGGGACTTGCCAAATCCCTTCAGTAGGTCAAATTTTGTCACATACTTGGCTTTTCCCACTCGGTCGATGCAGTCATCAATCCTCGGGATTGGGAAAGTGTCTGTCTTTGTTAAAGTGTTGACCTTCCTAAAGTCCGTGCACATACGATAACTGTGGTCTGATTTGGGAACAAGTATGCACGGCGAACTCCAGTTACTTTTACTGGGTTCAATAAAGTCATTGTCCAGCAGGTATTTGACTTCTTCCTGGAGATATTTCGCTTTTGTTGGATTCAGTCTGTATGGATGTTGTTTTACAGGCTTACTGTCCCCAACATCAACGTCGTGATAGATGACGTTTGTCCTCGTTGGAACATCTTGAAACAGGTGTTTATATTCGTGGAGCAGTTCTTTCACCTGTTTTGTTGTTCTGGCTGGAGGTGTGCCAACTTTGTAGACTCCAGCTTCTCCAGGATTTCTGAGTTCTGAAGCTTGACCGAGCCCAGCTTTGAGTTTAGAGTATTTTCACTCAAGTCAGTTTCAGTATCACAATCTTCATAATGGTTTGAACTGACTGCACTGACAGGCTGAGTTATAGTAGGATTATCCCTATCCAAATATGGCTTAAGCATATTTATGTGACATAGCTGCTTTGTTTTCGCCTGTCAGGTGTTATTATGATGTAATTAAATCACTCAATTTCTTATCAATTAGGTATGGCCCAAAGTAACGAGCATGGAGTGGTTTGCCAGGAATTGGAAGTAGAACAAGAACTTTTTGACCTGGTTCAAACTTCCGTTTGAGGTGCTTTTATCATATTTGGTTTTCATTGACTGCTGAGATGACTCAAGATTTTCTCTGGCTAATTCACATGCTTTAGAGAGTTTTGTACGAAAATCTGACACATATTGCAAAATATTCAGACAATCATCATCGTCTGATAGGAATTTCTCTTTAACGAGCTTAAGTGGGCCACGGACTGTATGTCCAAATACAAGCTCAAATGGGCTAAAACCAAGAGACTCTTGAATTGACTCTCTAACAGCAAAGAGCAAAAAATGAATTCCTTCATCCCACTGCTTCTCTGTGTCAAAACAGTAGGTCCTAATCATGTTTTTCAAAGTTTGATGAAATTGCTCAAGAGCACCCTGACTTTCTGGATGATAGGCGGATGACCTATACTGTTTAATGCCTAGCTGATCCATTACTTGTTGAAAAATACCAGACATAAAGTTGGAGTCTTGATCGGACTGGACACATTTAGGGAGGCCAAATAAAGTGAAAAATTTGACTAAAGCTTTCACTATAGTCTTTGTCTTTATATTTCTCAGTGGTATGGCTTCTGGGAACCGAGTTGATGTACACATTATTGTCAGCATGTACTCATTTCCTGATCTTGTTTTTGGTAAGGGCCCAACACAGTCTATTAGAATCCTACTAAATGGTTCTTGAAATGCAGGAATTGGCTGTAAAGGGGCCTTTGGAATGGTCTGATTCGGCTTTCCTACCATCTGACATGTGTGACAAGTTTTACAGAAATGTGTTACATCCTGCCTGAGATTAGGCCAATAAAAGTGACTGAGAATTTTATGATAAGTTTTCCTTACTCCCAAATGACCAGCCCAGGGCGTTTCATGGGCCAGGCGCAATATTTCAGCACGATAGGGCTTTGGAACCACAATTTGATGTTTTATAGCCCAGTCGTCATCAACCAAGACATCTGGAGGTCTCCATTTACGCATGAGAATACCAGATTTTGTATAATAGGAAACAGAGCTATCTGAAGTTTTATCTTCGTCATCTACCCTGTCAAACAAACACAAAATATCTGGGTCTTTGTGTTGTTCTGCAATGAGATTTGATCTAGAAAATGTCTGACTTTGGTCAGCAGAAGTTTTACTGGAAGTTTCAAATCCACGAGGGATAACAGAATGCTCCGTGTCAAACACCTGACTGAGAAAGGTGTCATTTAAGTCAACATCTGTGACATTATTTTTGAGAGTATTTTGATTCTCAGAAGTTTTCTTTGACATGGCTCGAGTAATGGCACATGATGGGAAAAGGCGGGAATGTCTTCCTCTATTGGCTCTGGATTTTGATCTAAACTAGGATTATCAGTCACAAGTGGATTAGTAATGACCTTGTCCCAGCAAGGTCGTTTCCAAGAAGAAGGTGAATCCCTTCAAAAGGCAAAAAAGGCCTAATACCTAAAGTCACAGGTCCAGAAACAAAGTCCGAAGACAAATAGACATTATGGAGAGGAACAGGAATGTAGTCATTACAATCTACCCCTTAATAAGAACTTTAGAACCTGAAAATGACTTTTCAGAAAACGGCAGGGTATCTGCCAACAAAAGAGACTGGGAAGCCCGGTATCTCTTAAAATTTTGACAGGGGTAGCGGAAGAGAAATCACTAGAAAGTGATATAAAACCATCATGAATGAATGGTTCGAAAATACCCATAATGCTATCTTGAGAAGAATTGACCTTGACCTCATTAATTGGGGATGAGAGGGGTTTAACCTCAGAAAATGTGTTGCACACATTATTAGACTCTAATTGAGTTGATGAAGAAATAAAGCCGGTGGGCTTAGATCCACTTTGACCACTTTGACCTTCACGTTTTCTTTTCAATTTGAAACACTCTGACATTAAATGGCCGTCTTTCTTACAATAATTACAAGAAAGTGTACCGAACTGTTTGTCAGAAGGAGATTGAGACTTGGGATCTGATGATGTGGGAGTGTTACTTGAATTCTGTGAACTGTTGTCATTTGATTTTCTACTCTCCTTTGAAAAATTCTTGGATGAAAAGGACGAGTTAAATTTACCTGCATTGTTTCTGTAGGAAAAGGACTGGGATGGTTTGTTGAGAAAGGAAGATTTGTGGGTCAATGAATAATCATCGGCCAAACGTGCAGCGACCTCCAATGTATCTGCCTTTTGTTCATTGATAAACGTCTTGATGTCACTCCGGATGCACCTTTTAAATTCCTCAATCAAAACAAGTTGTCGTAATTTGTCATAATTCTGACTGACCTTTTCAGAAGAACACCAACGATCAAACAGTTGTTCTTTTGTTCGAGCAAATTCAACATAAGTTTGATCCTTCACCTTCTCACAATCCCTAAATTTCTGACGGTAAGCTTCAGGCACCAACTCATAGCCCTTGAGAATTAATTCCTTCACAGAATCATAATTTGAAGCCTGCTCTACTGACAATTGAATGTAAATTTCTCTGGCTTTACCCACCAAAGCACTCTGCAAAAGCATAGACCAGGACTCCTTAGGCCAATCCAGACTCTGAGCAATTTCTCAAAATGGAGAAAATATTTATCAACATCCTTTTCTTGGAAAGGGGGACTAACCTGAAATGCTTAGTGATGTCAAAATTGTCTGAAGGGAAGAATTTTCCTGACTTTCTAAGCTCTAACGTCTCATTTCTAACTGCAGTTGGTGTTCTGCTAATTCTCTTTCCTTTTCTTTTTCCTCTCTTTCTTTCTCCCTTTGTCTTTCTTCCATTTGCAATTCTTTTTCTTTCATTTCCAATTCCCTCTCTTTCTGTCTTTCTTCCATTTCTAATCTTTCCTGCCTTTCTTTTTCTTTCTGTCTTTCCTCCATTTGCAATTCTTTTTCTTTCATTTGTAATTGCATTTGTATTTTTTCTTTTTCTAATGCCAATTTTTTAAGCTCCAAATCTGCCTGAATTTCTAATTCTAATTTTTTGAGTTCGAAGGAAGACTCAGGCTCATAATCTTTTAAGGCAGACTCTTCAAAATGGCCAGAATTAACTAAATGTTTTGCAATCTTGAATTGAATTTCTCGCTTGCGCATAGATCTTTTGACATCTACTTTAAGGAAATTTGCCAGTGCTATGAGGTTGTCTTTTCTGAGGGAATTAAATGTGTCCTGATCAAGGTCATCCATAAATTCGTCTGGTTTAAATTCCGCCATGATTAAATTCGCTGAGTTCACAGTATACAGTAGTTTTGAAAGGGCAGGCAAAATGTTGTCAAACGGCTCAAAATATTCGTTTCCCGGACAAGCCCCCAATTTTGTTACGTGCAGAGAAAACGAACAAAAGGGTGAACTCAGCAGTTAACGTTTAAACAAAATTTATTACGAAAATAAAACTAATTGCTAAGTCAGGGATAGAGTACAAGCTTTAAAAGTGTACAGACTACTTATCTCAGCTGGGACGGCAAAGCTCCAGTCTCAGAGTTGTGACAGTCAGTTGGATGAATGAACAGTCCTTTGGCTTGCAGGCTTGAAGCTACACAAAGTCCACAGTATAAATCCAGCGTTGGCAGTGAAGGTCTTGAAAAGTCTTGAGAATGACTACTGCTGGAGTTTAGTAACACACAAGAGACACGATCCCAAAAGTCTGACTGGAAGCTGTGCACGTCCCTTTTATAAAGGCATATAAGAACAATCTAGAACTTTTATTGACATGCTAATTACTGTTCTAAAATTATCTCCCTTACACAACTAATCAACTTTCCAGAACATTCCAAACATGACTAATTGAATTCAAGGTTGTGAGGTCATCAAGGGCAGTGACCTTGAGAATGTTCTAGACTAATTGAACTCAGGTCATGATGAGTGTGGGGTAAATGACCTACATAACACCAGCTATTTAGCTTGACCACACATTGTTTACTCATGTAAAATGCACATGTCATTGTTTACATTTGAATTCTAGTCCGGACCAGAATTCACAACAATAACAATGCAGTTTACACATACACAAGCACAGTTGACAAGCTGAATTCTGCGTATCTCAACATAGGAAAAGAAACTGAAGATGACATTGAAATTCAAAATAGTGAAACAAATCATCAAAAGTTACATCTACTGGCCCTTAAGGTAGAACGCACCTCGGGGACAGACATTCGGACTCTCAAACTTGTACAATTCTCTTCTGATATACCACTTGTTGGGGTTTATTTTCAAGCTCTTGGTGTAAGAAAACTTTTCACCGGCTTAGTTTTTCGAAATTCGAAAATCTTTATTTTTCTCCATAGAGTTAACACAGGGATGGCGGCCATTTTGAATTTCAAATATTGGTAAATCTTGGGTTATTTGTTTCTCTAGTACCGAAATGTGCACGGTGACCCCCGATTTTTATTCTTGATTTTGAAAGAGAATGGTTGAAAGATTCCTTAAGGAAAGTTTGATCTTTCACTTTCGAGGCGCATACTACCTTAAAACACAAAAATAATGACTACTTGAACTCAGGATGACCAATATTGTGTTTTTTATTTATTTATTTAAGTCTGGCACAAATATACAGGCGATTGAAAAGAATCAAATTACTACTTATTGTTTCTATAGCTACACAGATGGGTTATCTCAATACAAAACAGATCAAAATGCTTTGCAAAACAAAGTGAAGAATGAAAGGAGAAAAAGAAAAAGTGTTGTCAAATTATATCAAATCTGTTCCATATATTATTTGTTGATTTTAACGACAGAAGTAGCGATTAGTTGTACATATAAATAAAAGCGTACCACTCTACCGAATGATGTAGTTTGTTGCTGTTTTGCCTCTTTTAAGATTCCAAATCTGCAAGCTTCCAGTCATAGGTTGGTCTTGGGGTCAAAAGTCATGGGTCGAAGGTTGGATGAAATGAATAATTTTACAAAAATGGTTCACTGTAAAGAATATACACCAGAGTTCTCCACAAGGGGATTTTCAGGCGTGGGGCCACCTGGTATTTTTTTGAGCAACCTATTCATATGTTAATAACCAAATAAAAGAATATGTATTAACTACAAAGGAATATGCAAATTATGTATTGTTATGTAAAATGGCCACCCTCAGATTTTCATAGTTGTGGAGAACACTGTACTATCTTGACTATGGCGACTTTCACCCTCGTGTACACGTAGGAAATAAAGTTTAAACGTTCCGGGGCTGGACTTTTGACCTTTGACATGCCAAACATGGTTAATGACCCACTTACTGTGTACCATCTGCCTTGACAAAACTAAGTTAGCGCAGAGAGTACCAAAGTACCTCTGTACCGGTTAAATGCAAAGCTTGACCACCACTCACACTATTGCATCACTCACAAAGTATGTACTACTGAAATTAAACCACAGATAAGTTTGTATAATCAAATAAACCCAGCCTTCAATTATTTCTCATTTTCTGTGATCAAGAATAAATAAGTTGTTGGTTTAAAATTTACATGAAAACGGCTTTCTTTTGTTTTCGCAAAGTCAACCCCAAGAATGCAAATGTTTAGAATGTCACGTTTATCCTGAAATTGACGAAAATTGTGTCAATTTCATAAAACCTGACATGTTATGACAATTTTGAGGAAAAGTTGATCCATAGGCGACTGCAAATTCTCAAAGCTGAGCAAATGTGCCAATTTCATTGCCAATACATTGAGGGTAACAGCCCTGTAGTTGTGGATGTATTGGTACAACTTTATGATGGCAGAAGAAATTCTGTATATGTGAGCAAACTTGAAGCCATGCTGTTACTGCCCCCGTAAGTGTCAACCCAGCAGAATACCACTGAATTCTAAGAATTACAAATAAATATTGAATGAACCATGTTAGATGATATTGACGAATAATGAATTGTGTGAAATTGAGAAGTTTCAACACTGCTAGCCGACTAAGTTTGGACAGGTAGACCACAGCTGGTATGTTTCTCGTCATGACTGTTCCATGAGCATTTTCCGGTGGGAGGACAACCCTCATTGCAATATCATTGTGCTGCAGAAATATCCAGTGCTTTTTATACAACAGGTAAAGAGCCTTTCAAAAAGCTATGGGCCGGATATGGGAGTTATGAACGCATCTTCCAAAAAATGTCATCTTCAACAATACTGGTCTATGATCAAAACAAATGGAAACTTTACGATGCTTTAATGGGGAGGGGGGGGGGGGGGTGAAACACATGAAAGTTTTATGATGCATTATGGGAAGGGGAGAGAAGACTCCCCCTGAAATAAAAACAAACTGACACACAAAAAACAAGGTATTTATAAATGGTAAACTGATCCTCATATGGTGTACAACCATTTCATGGACAATACTGGGGGGCAGTTCCAAAATGAACTGTTTCAAAGTGACAAACAGACAAGGCCCAGCTACTGCATAGTTTCTTTTGAGAATCGTGTCTGTCTATTGCTTTGCGACTTTTCAAACTAGATTTGCTGATGTTGTTCAACATTTTCAACCTATTGTACGCACAGCTTTGTCCACTGGGGATGCATGACCGTTATGTAGCAATGATAGATGCAGAAGAAGCTGTCGTAAAATCTGATGTCCGAGTGGAGCATTAACGTTGGAATTTGCTGGGGTGTTTGTTGGTAAAAAAACTGAACATGGCAACTGAAATCTGGCATATGCCTGATACGATAATCTTAAACATTCTGTAATATTTTTAGATATCTTATGTGATGTTACTGGTCAATATTAAACCCTGCAATTATGCCTGGAGATGTTAAAGTTGACAAAAAATCGATGGTTTCGAGGTGCCAACATCATAACTGATATTTCATGACCATTTTTGGTTTTGAGCAAATGCACTTAGAATATTTGTTATTTATCTGATTGACACTACCCAAGGGAGCCATAATGTTGTTTTTGGAATACATTCATACCCCCTAGCTCAGTGTAAATGAGTGCTAGTGATGATAGTTTGACCTTACGAATAAAAAATTCGCTGGGCTGCTGAATTGCAAACACTGAAAACATGGCAGGTTTTTATCAAATTCCACAGACTTAAGTACACATAATTGCAGGGTCAAATATTGACTGTTGGTATTGATACCGGTATGATTAATCTAACCCTTTCACTGCAATGGTTTGTCCTAATCTCATTGTTTTCAATGGTGAATGTTGGCCTGTGCACTGGAAAATGGGGTGAAAAGGTTACATCAAAAGATCGTACACAGGGATGATGTAACTTTCATTTCGAAATGACACAGCGAAAATATTCAACCACAGTCCGTCAGAGAAAGTTTAGGTTACACTGGATATTCACAATAATTACACAACGTCTGGACCAAATCAAAACAATATGCCATATTAATACAACTTCTTCTCACACTCTCGCCCCTGACATTGCAATTTGCCTGACAAGCAAGCACCTTTGAATGGTATGGATGAACTAATGGATTATACAAAAAGAAATTTCTGAACAACTCAAGCAAAACCAACAGAGCCAGAGGGCGCCCTTCCAGGCCCTCTGGAAGTAACTGGGGTGACAGAGATAGGTTATAATCTGGACATCACAGCATCGGCTTCTAGGCTCATGGTACGCGAAGAAGTGTTTCAACAGCAACACACTCGACCCCGTCATCATATCTTTGTATTGAACACAAAGCGTCAGGTCACAGGGGAGTGATGCAAGGATTTTGCCTGTTCAATATTTTAAAATAAAAGTCATAAAAAAATCAAACAAAGCAAATCTTAGTGAAATATTGAACGACAGTGATTTTCTATCAGGGCACATCCATAGTACCACTGGCCTCAACCCATAGAAGACCACAGTACGGATGACTGTACAACTCTCAAAAAAGTCAGTTGCAGATCGGGCATCTTGCCAGATCTTTCAAGATTCAGTAATAGGTCAGACAGTACCTGGCATGCTATGTCACCTCCCCATTCCCCAAAACAATCATATCCCATCCCCGGGACAGGGCGGAGGCCAATCTTTGCATGGAAGGCTCGAGTCAAAAGTCAAAGCATATTCCATGGAGAAATGTAAGAGCATAGGGACGTCTGGAGAATTCTTTGCAGTTTTGCACCATTCTTTGCTGGATCCATGGTGGCCACAGACATTTCATGCCACATAATGATATTGGTTGGAATTATCCTTGTCCCTCTCCATGTAGTCTCTGTCGATGAGACTTTCGATACGTTTCTTCAAATCTGCCGGCTGCGAATTGAGACAAGGAAAAAAAAATTAATTTCCACTTGACAATCATGTGAATAGCAAGCACGCACAAACCTTATAATTACATCATCTAGATACCATACACATGTACAATTTTTTTTCATTTTGACATACAAAATTTCAATTCATATGTCACAGCATCATCATGTGTAGCTGGTATTACAACTTTCCTCAGAACCTGACATCATGTCTTCAGTAAATGCCTAGAGACCTCATATATCACCTTGCAGAGATCCAGTGCGGTGCACATGCATCTGTTTTCGATAGAATTGTACATTTTTGTACTCTGCTCATTTGTTTTAGTTGTGAATTGTACATCATGTGTTTCTTGAAACTGTAGGTGTTTGATGAGATTATAATTATGTTTAACAATCTTAGGTCTGTGGATGGGGTATTACTGCTCCTGTTCAATTCAACTTGAACAATATCATTATTTGACATGTGGAGAACATTTGTAACTGCTTTGCAGGTACACAGTGATCACAAAGGAAAAAGAACTAGGGACATCATTTTAATTTCTTGCACAAACAGAATGTTACATGGACAAGAGTTTACCTTAACTGGAAATTTGAGTTGGTCATAAAGTTCTGAGACCAGTAACGTATGACTAAGTGTTTTTCTCATCTTCATGATCCTAACGATGGCGGCATCTATCTGATACTGCCTGTCTTGGAACACTCTCTCCTGCGTGTTGCTCTGTTCTTCGGGCTGGAAGACAATCAAGGCTACGGTTAGAGTGTGTAATTATAGGTGCAGAGTTTTGGAAAGAAACTCAGCGAACATGGCTGTCTACTTCTCCCCGACGTAAATCTTTTCAAGATGCTTTCTTGATGATCAGGAGAATTGAATGTATGTGGACACAAATGTTTGGTTATGAACCATAGAGGTATTCCTGGGCGGCCTTCCAGCAATCTACTCCCTATCCCTAGACTTAGATACAAGTGATTAATGCCAAACATCATCGGTACACAGTACAGCATGTGTTGTACAGAAACATTCTCTATTGATAATGACTCACTGGATATACTGCAACAATATTCATTATTATATTGTAGCTTTGTCAATACCAGTGAATTTTGTGAAGTCATCCCTCCAGATTCTTACTGACAATGTATCCGATTATCCAGTATCGTGACCCATGCGAGATGTTTTCTACATCTACAAATTCACTGGCATCGCCAAAACTATAAAATAATAGCAGTGATGTACCCACTCCGTGCCCATAATGGACGCATGCAAGCTTTCAGCTCCATAATGTACATGGCTTTGCATTTTACATTATGCCATGTAAAGCTTGATTTCGTCCATAATGGTCCAGGACGGAGCACATTATTCCTTGCATATTTGAAAAGTAATCAGCAGCCCTTCAAACATAAGATGCCACAATCACTTTTTCCAGAATCACTTGGTCCAAGTTTTCACTGAAGATGTTAAAACAGCTCAGGATACTTTAAGCTAAATGCACTATAATCTTTTAGGGAATTCAGTAATGTGGTACTTTTCATCCTATCTTGGAAACGTCAACAATATTGAGTATCTGTATTACACAACATGGTCAGTGATCTCTGAATTGTAACTTACCGTTTCTTTCATTTGTATCTGATTTATTTTAATTCTGAATAATTTGTGTTTGAAGTCATCACTAAATGTAAATATGTCTCCATCACTGACGTCCTTGCCCTGTTGTCAGAAAGAAGAAATACGGATAGAATGAATGCATGAAATCAACATGAAATTGACAAACTTCACTTTTAGGGGTTCTTTAGGCAGGCTGCTCTAAGGCTTATCTTAAGATTTATCTCCATTTATGTGACTATTCACTCAGCAATTCACATAGCTATCGCTTCAAGTCAAGTTAGAGGGCATGTTTTATAGTGTAACTGTGTCACTGTACTTAACAAAGTCAGGGTCCACAAACTCAAAGTCACTTCCAATTCAAGGAGTCACATGGATTTTTGGAGCTCCAAAATACTACCGTTTTCCAAATATTTTTATGATATGACATTTTTTATACATTTTATATATCATTTTGACAATATCAAGACTGATCATTTCGGTGGCTTAGCAATTTCCAGGACTCAATTTCATTTTCCAAAGCTTTACAGGAGACTTGTAATTTCAAGGGCTTTCAAGGTCTTTCGCGGAGTGTAAGCAGACTCTGAAAGTTGTGTCAGAGATTTTCTACTTGCTGTATTCAAGGCTGGATCTAGCAGAGTAACATTACAAATTGAGTACCCAACATTGATAAGAATCTGATCAGATTCAACAAATTACTTGGAAACTTTGGAAAGTTTGGCAGGACAGCAACTTACTGTACCATGGACTCGAAGGAAAATTAAGAAAGAGATTTTCACCTTTGGTATTTTTGAGATAACTCTTGCTTTTCCACACGCTAGGGACTGTACTGTTCTTCTTAGTTCACCATCCTCTGTGATAGGTAAGAAAACAGGCATGTGTTGTTGGATTTCATGGAACAGAGATGGGAGGAAGTTTACTTCACTTGACTTTTGCAGTATTAACCCATATCCTGCCAAGTCCATATTTCACAATGAGGTCAAGTTGGAATGAGTGAAGCACAACATGTCCCCTAAGTTGTATTTTAGCAAAATATTGAACAGTTGAAGGCCCTAGAAAACATAGATAGTGTAAACATGACTGTTATGGACTAAAGCTGCTATAACAGACCAAGCCAAGTGGAAGAAAATACTTCAGGTTTTGGCTCAATACTGTTTTTCACAGACTTGGCAGACATTTAGTCTTACTGTCTGGCAGAAAAAGTGGTCAATACAAGGGGAATAAACTCATAGAATATTACAACTTTTCAATTGCTTGTTTTCTTTTCCATAAACAAACACAGTACCAACTGTCATGCATTCATGATGCGCATAGAAATAAAAACAGAGTTGGAAAACAGTCCTTTACCCTTGCTTGGCTGTTCAGATAAAATTTTCTGAACCAAAAGGGTTGACAGACATTTACTCGGATGCAACATAATGGATAATGCAAGACTGTTTTGCAAATCATGAAGCATTTTGGTTTTCACTCCTCTGCAATGAACCCTTGGCACATTCCTATTGTCTTCAATAGCACACTTGGACTGCTACATATGATGGCAGGGATGATAGGGTCAACAAGGCATGGGTATTTATTTTTCTGGAGGATGTGACCAATGTCTTGTCTCCGTTTCTTAATAGAGAAGTCGTTCATCCCAGTCCGTCGAAACATGTCCACAACAAAACCTGAAAACCTGAAATGCCACAAGGTCCAGCGTACTCTATGATCCCCTTACTCACCAATGCCAGTAGCCTGTGCAATGTCTTCTAAAGTGTAATTGTCTCCGTCGTTGAACATGAGTAAGACCAATGCTTGGAACAGTGACACCTGTAATTCCTTCTTGCCCTGCAGCAATCATACAACATCAACCATATACATTAACAATTCTACTCATAAACACATACACAATCATAGATAGGTACACAGATGAACAGACAGACACATACAAAGTTCTTGTTGATTCATTTCTATATCCTTGTGTGATGTCACTGCAAGTCATATATTATTTCCCTCTAGGTCAAATACAATATGGTAATGTATTTTCTAAATGGTTATTTATTTCCTTCCGAGTCAAATGTGATTATTTATTTCCCTCCTAGCAGTCAAATAAGATAATTCATTTCCCTTCTATTAAATACAATTATTTATTACCCTCCTCAGCGATGATAATTTATTTCCCTACAAGTCAAATAGAGTCATTTATTTCCACCCATCAAATATGATATTTTTTGAAAATATTCACTGCTGGATCCATTTTTCCCCGCTCCTATCCTCAAACTCAACTTACTGCTTTGAAGGAAGCCTTCAAAACGCAATGTCCTAGGTTGGGTTGCCACTGTAGTTTACGCCCGCTGTGTTTGCTAAGGTAGAAATTCTTGAAAATTTCTTGGTACTGAACCATCTGTACAGACAATGAAGAAGAGGTTCATTTTAGTCTTGCATAAGGACAGTGAAGGGATTACAATGAAGGGTGTTTCACATTATTCTTATATCTATATGGTACAAGGAACAGTATAACCACATACAGGACCTGCACATGTGCTTTCAAAGAGTTTTGTCATTCATTTGAAAAAAAGTCAAGTATGTAGAGGTTTTCCTTTGAAAAAACTTAATGAGCAATTATTTTTAATAAGAAAAGGCACTTATTAATCTATATATCCATAAAAAACATTTACTTCTGAATAATTTGGTATATCTCTTTTGTAAAAAGTTCTTTATGCGTGATATCTTCGATCCGGCAGACACCAGCAGACGCATGGCTTACCTCTGATGGGAGATGGACCTCCATGGGTGAGTACGTTGGCCAGTATCCCATTGTCAAGATATTTACTGTCAGTTCAATATTGCCAGGAACTCCTTGGTTTTGCATTGACTGTGAAAGATAAAGATTAAAATTGATTACCCCATAGTAACCAATTATTGGGACAATGCTACTGTATTTGATGGTGAAGCTCGACCTCTACACAAGGGAAGTAGGGGCGGAAAGCTTAAGCTGTTTACCCCCTCTTCCCTGTGAATGAGTCCACAATCACCACTGATAACAATGGATTTGGGCCAAACCATGGTGGTAAAAAGGTTAACCCTATGGATGCTGCAATTTCCTCCACCAAAATTTTACTGTAATATTTTACCAGTTTTTATGAATTTTTCTGTAATTTTTTTGATAATTTTGGACCAAATGGACATCACATTTCATTGGCTACAGATTTTTATCAAAATTTTTGCAAAAATCTGAAAAAATTTGACAGGGGTATATTTTCATAAAGGTGATAAAAATTGACTTTGGCACTCAAAGGATGAAGCAAAGACAGCAGAAGTGATACCTGTTCTCTATGCATCCAAAGCCTGTTCCTTTCCTGTACTGATAGAATATCCTCATAAACACATTACTGTCTCTGTTGTATCTATACACCACCTGATGCACATTTTATTCTTCCTAAGGCTCTATATCATGAATCATCTCCCACTTGCAATGAATAGCGCTGATCGCAAATGACGTCACTGTTCTCTCTCATTAATGTGCATAAATAAACATTTGTCCACATTTTCCGCATAAACGACGAAAATAAAACCTGCGAGTGTTAGAATGGCTATTCAGCGTCACACTTATTCCTATGAATTGATGACTCAGACTACAAGCTGCAACAACAGCAGCGCATACAACGACAAAGTTTGTCCAAATTTCAGCATATTAGTCTGAAAGTCGCGCGCGTGCAGCTATATTTAGTAACAAATCCGAAATCGCGATCAACGCTATTTATCTTGCATGCTTAGAATACAACTGAGTATCTTTAAAATTTCAGTTTCACAAATTGTGTACAGAACAATCCATACCATAGGAAGAATTTGAATACAATACATGCACATGTAGAAGAACACAAAGTTGGTTTGTTTGTTTTTTCATTCTGTACATGTACCTGCCAGTTCTTGTAAAATCTCACCTGTTTGAATGCAACCATGATATCCTTGGATAGTTCCATGTCTTTGAACATCCCTTCCAGTTTACTGGTAAAACCACCTCCACATTCTTAACAGCGAAAACAAAGAGTCAATGTTAGAAGGAACTAGGAAGGAACAATTTATCTGACATCTGTTTTGAGGTAGAATGCGCCTCCGGGACAGATATTTGGGCTCTCAAACTTTTACAATATTCCTTTGGCCTCCACTTATGGGGGCTCCTTTTTGAGCATATAGACTAAATTAAGTTTTTTCACTGGCTTAGTTTTGTGAATATTGGAAATTTGATTTTTCCAATAGAGATAATACAGGGATGGCCGCCACTTTGAATTTGAAATATCAGTATATATTGAGTAATTTGTTTCCCTAGAGCCAAAATTTGCACGGGGAGCCCCAAATTTTATTCTTTATTTTGAAAGAGAATGGCTGAAAGTTTGCTAGAGGAAAGTTTGAGCAACAGTCTTTCATTTTAGAGGCACAAACTACCTGAAATTAAATGAGACTGGCTTGAAAAGATCTGCTGAAAGATCTGCAGTGTTTACATAATACATTGTATACACACACACATACATGAAGTAGTGCAAGCCTCCTCAAGATACTGCTGTAGGAAGCTATGTTTCTTCTTTTTTGATACTACTGGAAACTAAAAAGTTTTTGTAAATTGTAATGCTTGACAATTCATCCCTAATTCCAAGTAAATAGGTCCACATTCACTATTGACAATAATGGCTTTGGACAAAACCAAGGTTACGAAAGGGGTAAAACATCCCTGCGTTTCCCCTTTCACCCTAAGTCCCTCTACTGATGGTCTGATGGTCTACATAAAGAATAATCCCCAATCAGCTGGGTATAAGACAAGCCGTTGTACAGCCAGTGAAATAAAGCATAAGCTGCCAACTGGATGCTATATGGAGTTATTGATACAAATGTTTGTGATTTAAAGTAGTTTTCTCTGTTGTTTGAGCACCCAGGGAGTAGATTTCAAAATTGGGCAATCGCAGTCAAGTGAAAATTACGTGTCTGGGACCATTCATTGTAAACATTTGGGATGTGTCAAATGTGTACCTCAGCCATGACAGAGGAAGAAGAACAAAAGATGTAAAGTGACAACTTTAGTATTATGGTCAGGTGCATGAACGCATATTCTAATAAGGTAATTTTCCACAAGTTCAAAAGTTAAAGCTGCCTTTTCAATAATCCCAAGCTTTCTAGATATTTAATTTGTTCTTAACCACTAATTTTCTGTGTTAATTCTAATGCCAGGGTGTTTAAGCAGTAACCTTCTATGCTAGCAAAGCTGAGCAGCCAGTTTCAGCACAAGCATGTCACTATTTTACCACTGCTGGTGTGAGCTCTGGCCAAATCAGCCCATGCTATCATCTTTTCATACAAGGAGTAGAAAATTTTCTGCCTGAAAAACGATACCATGGACGGTGTACACTATGTGTACACTGTACACTGCAGTGCCAGCAACTGTGTGTATTGATGTCTTGAAAGTCATTTCACTGTTTGCACAGCTTACCTTGTTTAAGTTTGGACAGCATAGATTTCTCTGCATCAACAGAAGCACTCTTGCCAACTAGTAGCCTCTTTGCCAAGTCTTTCTTGTAGAATGCCTCAAACACATCCTTACCTGTGACAAATAGATGGATACTTTATTTAGAAATGCCTCATCATATCACATATGAGTTTTAGTAGATCTAATTTTATTCCAACTGCTTGGAATGCGTTGAATGGCATCACCCTATGTGTAACAGGAACATAACAGAGATCTTTGCAAGGCATGGACCAGAAAAATAACTTCAGGTACTCTTCACCTACAAAGTAATCACTTTATAGCTAGCTGTCTGTTATTTCATAAAGTTAGCTGATTTAGGACACAACTCCTAAAATAATGGATAAATGCTAATGTTTCTTTCTTTTCATTGACCATGACAGAACAAATATTTCTGCAAAAAATGTATATTCATGTATGAACTTACTTATCACAAAAAATACAACATCAATTGCCAAACCTAACACTCTTATGAAAGTAAAACGTTTTCAAAGAGTTGGGGAACAACACACTCACAGGGACATACTTTCACTTCTCTTTCAATCAATTCAGTTCACATCTATTCAACATACCAATAATATTCTAGCAATAAAAAGTTCTCATGGCTACATGTATATGGTGCAAACAAATTTACTTGCAAGCTAGCTCTTAAAAGTGCTCCTTCACGCTGTGAACCCTGACCCCTGCTGACCTTTGATATGATGCAGAAATTTACCTCGAAATAGAAGTCACCCAGTTTAGGAACTCTGTAGCCTGAACATTTCTCACAAGATCCATTAAAGGTATACTGTCACCTGTTCCAATTTTGCCACAGTTACAACGGAAAGAGAAAATCTAACCAATCACAGATTTTAAGCGAGTGGCCGCTTTTTAAAAACAGCACCCTAACATGGGCATTTTGAATACCAAGGAACGCCCCTTTGACCATATATGGGCATATTTAGATTTCAGGTGACAGTATACCTTTAAATCATACCGGGCTATCTTGAATTTTTTTGATAATCGGATAGACATACAAAACCCTGTGTGATGACAGTGGAATTTTCCCTTCTGCTAATTTTTCAATATCAATAATGATCTAGACATGTGCCCCACAACATTTCGTTACCAAATGACGGGGCAAAGCAACGCCGTCTGCACAGTGTAGTGCAGGCAGTACGCGCACGTTGTCCATCAACTGCAAATTTGAATACCTACATGACCAGATATGACATCAGAAAGGAATGTGGTAGAGACTTACCATGGATGAATCTGAAGATAACCATTACTTTATCTAATATCCTTTCAAGCTCTTCCTCAGTGGCTTCTTTATTACCAGCTCTCATTATATTGTCTACGTACTTAGCTGTCGGCAGGAGGAAATCACAAATTAGGAATTCTTGCACAGTGATGGATACAGGATAGGTGGCTATCGCAACCTTGATGGTATGTTTTGAAAAGTGTAGAATCACAGGATATTATACGCTATGTCAAAGGAGCTTCGATAAAATTCTTCATCTTTGCTTTGTCGCAGGTAGTACCGCAGATAGTACCTAGATCTTCTGCGAACAGAGATCAGCTTTTCATCAAATCATGCTGGATGTAACTCACCCACTAACTCACTGACTCACCCACTAACTCACTGACTCACCAACTAACTCACTGACTCACCCACTAACTCACTGACTCACCTACTAACTCACTGACTCACCCACTAACTCACTGACTCACCCACTAACCCACTAACTCACTGACTCACCCACTAACTCACTGACTCACCCACTAACTCACTGACTCACCCACTAACTCACTGACTCACCTACTAACTCATTGACTCACCAACTAACTCACTGACTCACCCACTAACTCACTGACTCACCAACTAACTCACTGACTCACCCACTAACTCACCCACTAACTCACTGACTCACCTACTAACTCACTGACTCACCCACTAACTCACTGACTCACCCACTAACTCACTGACTCACCCACTAACTCACTGACTCACTAACTCACTAACTCACCCACTAACTCACTGACTCACCAACTAACTCACTGACTCACCCACTAACCCACTAACTCACTGACTCACCCACTAACTCACTGACTCACCAACTAACTCACTGACTCACCTACTAACTCACTGACTCACCCACTAACTCACTGACTCACCTACTAACTCACTGACTCACCAACTAACTCACTGACTCACCCACTAACTCACTGACTCACCTACTAACTCACTGACTCACCCACTAACTCACTGACTCACCCACTAACTCACTGACTCACCTACTAACTCGGCTGGCTTGTTGACTCTCTTGTTGACAAAGCTTTCAAATGCTTCCTTCATTGTGTTGATGAATTTCTCATTCTTACAGAAGCAATTGAAGACAATATAGTCCATCTTGTCCTTGAAGTCCAAGAGTTCTTGAACCATGGTTTTGTCTTTCTCCGGATTTATGACTATGGTGGTACCAGTTTTCTGTTGAATTGAAAACACAAAAAACGTCACATTGTATCCGTGATAAATTATCTAAGACAGGGTTATGGCAACAGTAGGATTGATAACTTGGTGTAATTTGACCTTGAAAGAACATACAGTGCATGGTTTAAACTTGTGATAGCATAAGTATGGGTGTTGAAACTTTTGGGGGAGTTTGAACTTGAACTTTTTCTAAAAACAATTGAGCAAACTTTTGCAATTCAACCTTCAAGGTAACTTGATAACTTGGTGTAATTTGACCTTGAAAGAACATACAGTGCATGGTTTAAACTTGTGATAGCATAAGTATGGGTGTTGAAACTTTTGGGGGAGTTTGAACTTGAACTTTTTCTAAAAACAATTGAGCAAACTTTTGCAATTCAACCTTCAAGGAGTAAACTGTGACCTTTCGGGCTACAGAAGATTATCGGTAATTTTCCATAGAGAAACTTGACATGTGTTTACCTTGATGTACGTGCCATAGTTGATACAGAGCTCTTGAAGACCAGACTTTGTCCTTTGAAATAAATTGTACATTAATGCCAAGTCTTTTTTCCTGTTTTCGTCGACCAGCACATCCAGACCTGAAAAAGATAAGCATAGTCTTTCTTTGACAATTGCAAGTCGCATAACAGAATAACACCATTCCTTGTCTTGAATTTTTTTCCTGCTCCATATTATCTTTAAAAGTCCAGCATAACACAATTTCTTATTCCTTTTATTTATGTGGAATTTGTTACGTTTTAAATGACAATTATTCGGTTGGAACATCTTGAAATATAATCCATGAATGCAAAGCAACAGAGCATCAGGCTGGTATCTTTACTCCTACTTCTTGAAGTACGGTTTTTCCACTTATGCAGAATGTATAAAACAGTATTAGTATGAAAATCCACTGACAATAGCTATGATTGTAAACACGATGAATATTTACAATTTCACATCTTGCACCCTGCAAACCATCAATAAAAATCTGTACTTTGACATAGAAACATAGTGCATGAACTTTTGTTTGAGAAAAGCCTGAAATTTGGGGCAAAATATTGTCAAATATGAACTCAATAATATGCTTGTACAGACTATCCTCCTGACCAACCTGAGTACATCTACCTGACACTAAATATGAATACATGCAATACAACAAAGTGACAAAGTAGCGACTTATGTCTGCAAACGGCATGTTAGTTCATTCTTACAGCCTAACTCAGCGTGACTATTTACTTATTCTGAAAGTGAATGGTCAATAGAAGAAAATTATGGCTGTAATTTGCTATTACATAATTTTCCTTGTGAAGGATTTCTTTTATAAAATTTTCAAGTTTTTCAGAAATTTCACTGACTAGCAGAACAGACATTTGAGCCAAAACTGAAATACGTCACATCTGATTTAAAATACACTTTCAGTAATTCTACATGCTTGACCTTTTATGCTCAAAAGTCAATTTTTACCGCCTATCAAAAATGTAACAAGACAATTTTTTTCAATCTTTTTCAAAAATTTTGATCAAAAACAGTAGCAAATGAAAGCAATGTCCATTCGGTCCAAAATTGTCAAAAAAATTACGAAAATTCATTAAATATTGGTAAAATTTTGCACAAAAATTTTGGCGGGAAAATCTACAGCACTCAAAGGGTTAAGAAGAGTTATTGTATGCGTTGTTCAAAGCTCTGACAATCTGTCAAGTCAAGCTTTATGTCTTTGAAGTACATGTATAACTTCATATATATATATCGTATACCTTTCTGAATGATGCTATTGATGTGTACTTCAAGTAGCTGCTGTTCAACACATGATATTAGGGATTTTCTCGTTGAGTGATCTAGGTAGTGTAAAACCCTCTGTGCCTCTTCTTCCAGTCTTCTGTCACAGTGGGCTAGGTATTCTGGAACCTAGACAGTTGTGATAAATCAATGTTAGGTGAGTGGGAACGATGTTTTTTTTAAAGGTAAGATGCGCCTATGGGTCAGATATTTGGACTGTTAAACTTTTACATTATTGTTTTGGCCTAAATTTGAAGTTCATACAGTAAATAGTTTATACCGACTTATCTTTGTGAAAATTGGGAATTTCTTTTCCCCCCATAGAGACAAAACTGAAATGGTGGCCATATTGAATTTCAAATATTGGTAAATATTGGGTAATTTGTTTCTTTAGTACCAAAATTTGCACCCCCCAATATTTATTCTTATCGTGAAAGAGAATACTTAAGAGCTTACTGGGGATGTTTATGCAAAAGTTTAAATCATTCCTTTTCGAGGCCTGAACTACCTTAATAATCTAAAATTTGAATATTGTAGTTCAAAACTGCAGGCTGACCTTTCATTTTGATCATTATCTATTCATATGTTAATGACCAGACAAAATATCGCTGTGTTCATTACCAATTGATAAATTATTTAATACACTATAATGTGTCCTCTTGAATTAGGTAGAATACAAAAAAAAAGTGTGATTTTCAGTGATTATTTAATAGTTCAACAATATGCTCTGCTGTCGATACTTCAGTGATGTTTGGGTGAACTTGACATTACATATTACATAATACAAGTACATTGTATATTGTATATTGAATTTATGTCTATATTTAGCTCTTGCAGCAGGTTTACACGAATGACCATTGAAACTGTTGACATATATATTTACTTTGAATTTGAAAGAATTGGTGAGTTTCTTGCCACACCTCCAAGTCTACAACCAACTATAATTGTTGCGATGAACATTAAACAAATAGTAGTGTGGTAATTATCAATAGTATTAACAATACTCTACAGTTCAGCACTTCCTTAATTTTTGTTTTATCCTAAACTATTTCTTTATTTTACTAGGTTGAAAATTCAACAAACGTTGACAACGGTGCTATTCTCCTATTCTGATCAGGGTTAACCACAAGGAGATTTTTAGGGATGAGCCACCCAACTATTTTTGAAGCAATCTATTCAAATGTCAATAACTGTAAAATAGAATGCATCGTTACCACAAAATATGCAAATTGTGCATTGTTATGTAAATTTGCCACCCTTTTGTTTTTCTTAGTTGTGGCGAGCACTGCGGATACATTAAAAAAATATTTTTATCATTTTTCTGTCAACAACTCTTCTACTGTGGCATACTTGTCTCTATAAACTTAAATAGCAAATTGATTAATTAATGTTTAATTGACTTCTTGTCAGGCTATTAAAATGTGAATATGTCATTAAAACTGGTAATTGGCATGTTAATTTATAGTTTTACGCATACTTCCTTTTATATGGGTGAACTAGCCTGATTAACCTCTTCACCCCTTATTCACTGTAAACAGGTCCCACAGTCATCATTGATAACAATGGGTTTGGGCCAAACTATGCTAGTGAAAGGGTTAATTAAAATTCTATAGCGATGTACCAAACTCTGGTGGCTAAATTCTAACAGTGAGAACTTGGCAGTTTGCAGGTATCCTTAGAAATGATACATAATGTGGATAATTTCCAACTTGTCAAAAGAACGGTTCTGATAACCATACTTGTTGATTATTATAGATACAAATGGTTATGATTGGATAAATAAATGTAATTTAATTACAACAAATAATTATGACAGAGGTTGATTAGTGAGTATTGGCCTTGATGAACAGTCCCCGCTGGATTTTGGTGTTTGAATTACGGTGATTGAATAACATGCTTGGTAGCTTCATTACAGGGTAGAGAGGTGAATTTGTTAAATGTTGGGAATATACAATCCAATATGGCTGTCCGGTGGCCATATTGGATCGTATCACAAAATATATTGATGTGCATATATATGCCACAGTACTTTATCTGTGTACCAACATTGAACGAAATCGGATCAGGGATAGTTGAGTTAAGGTTCAAAAATATGAAAACTTCACAACAAAATGGCCGCCTGGCGGCCATATTGGATTGTATAGCGAAATAAATTGACGTGTATATGTATGCCACAGGACTTTATCCTTGCACACAGTTTGAAAAAAAAATCTGCTCAGGGGTGACAGAGAAACGGCTGCTGACGGAAAGACGTACAGATGCATGGAAAGACGGACAGGATCAAATCTATAAGCCCCCCCTGGACTGCATCGGGGGGGGGGGGGGGGGGGGGGGGGGGGGGGGGGGGGAACTAAAAACACAATCCGCAAAGTGTCACAAGGTTTGATGGCAACCTGTAAGTTCTGTCACAAGGGTCTGAGCAAATTTCACATTTAAAGTATGCCAGTTTGACACAACTTCTTTTAAGATTGTCAGACAGGTAAGTCACTACTCACGATCATGCAGACAAATTTGAGATTCGTGGAAATTCACTTACATCTCTTTCCTGCATGAGTCTCTGACCTTCGGCTGCATACAGTTTATCTGTTGCATCCAGAAATTTGCGTTCAAAAGACTCTTCATAGATCTGGGAATAATGAAATGAATGCATGAACATATTGAAAATGCATGTCCTGAATGCACCTCTTGCATCTTCCTATTGTTTATAATCATAATGTAGCTAAAATCTATGTGCAAATTCATCACGAAAACTTCCTTTTGTGTGTCTGTGTGTATCTATCTACATGCATATATCTTTTCATATTCAAACCACATAACACTTTTCAAACAAAGAATCAGTCCAACTACAACTGTTTAAGTTGTCAATGGTGCGTGGGAGACCACGCTGACTACACAGACTGCATAACTCATGTTGTGAACTCCAGTCAAAAAAGCTGTCACCCTGAAGAAGGCAATCTGTGAATTGCCAAAATGTCAGTGTTTATCAATAAAATCTTGAAGTTTGTGCTCCCAGATGCCGCTGCCCTTTTTTAACTACACCCACCATGAGGGAATACAGAAGTGATCTTGCCAGTGAACGACTTTGATGTAAACAAAGGTTTTTCTTGGCAAGATAAATTTACCTGTAAATCAGATAACATTCTAAGTAAACTTTTGAGTAGACTGTGGTCGACGACTTCACTATTCCGTTCCCTCTCAATGAGCAGTAACAAGCCATCCACAGTCCTGGTTTCCACTACCCTGTTACTGATTATGTGCTGCCGGAACAGATCTAGCCCCATGTCCCTGGAAAGCGAAACATTATCCATGGAATGAATCACGAAAAACAAGTCATCGTTGATGACACAGTCCCCACTTGTTAATAGGTACTTTGATTACAGGCCCTCAGAGAGGATAGAGTCCTCTTCATTAGGTCTGTGATAAAAATACTTTTGAATAAATTCGCTTGATACATGTCTGAGTTGTAGTTCAGGACATGAAAAAATGGTAATAAAATGGCCACATGGTGGCCATATTGGATCGTATCACAAAACAAATCAATGTGCATATGTATGACTTAGGTCAATGTCCTTGTACCAACTTTGATTAAAATCGGTTGAGATATGCCTGAGTTATGGCTTTGTACATGAAAAAATCATAACAAAATGGCCGCACAGCAGCCATATTGAATCGTATCACAAAACAAATTAACGTGCATATGTATGATATTGGTCAATCTCCTTTTACCAACTTTGAATAAAATCGCTTGTTACATGTCTGAGTTATGGTTCTGGACATGAAAAAAACGTAATAAAATGGCCACACGGCGGCCATATTGGATCGTATTACAAAACAAATCAATGTGCATGTGTATGACATTGGTCAATCTCCTTTTACCAACTTTGAATAAAATCGCTTGTTACATGTCTGAGTTACGGTTCTGGACATGAAAAAACCTAATAAAATGGCCACACGGCGGCCATATTGGATCGTATTACAAAACAAATCAATGTGCATGTGTATGACATAGGTCAATGTCCTTGTACCAACTTTGAATAAAATCGGTTGAGATATGCCTGAGTTATGGCTCTGTACATGAAAAAATCGTAACAAAATGGCCGCACAGCGGCCATATTGGATCGTATCACAAAACAAATTGATGTGCATGGCTATGACATTGATCAATGTCCTTGTACCAACTCTGAATAAAATCTGTTGAAACATGCCTGAGTAATGGCTCTGTACATGAAAAAATCATAATAAAATGGCCGCCTGGCGGCCATATTGGATCGTATCACAAAACAAATTTACGTGTATATGTATGACATAGGTCAATGTCCTTGTACCAACTTTGAATAAAATCAGTTGAGATATGCCTGAGTTATGGCTCTGTACATGAAAAAATCGTAACAAAATGGCCGCACGGCGGCCATATTGGATCGTATCACAAAAAAAATTAAAGTGCATATCTATGACATTGGTCAATGTCCTTGTATCAACTTTGAATAAAATCAGTTGAAACATGCCTGAGTTATTGCTCTGTACATGAAAAAATCGTAATAAAATGGCCGCCTGGCAGCCATATTGGATCGTATCAGGAAACAAATCGACGTGCATCTGTATGACATATGATGTAATCCTTGTACCAAGTTTGAATGAAATCGCTGCAGGCGTCTCTGAGATATCTGCGTGAACGGACGGACGCACGGACGGACGGACGCACGCACGCACGGACATGACCAAACCTATAAGTCCCCTCGGACGATGTCCGTGGGGACTAAAAATATGCAGGATAAATTTCATCTGTAAATGACATGTCTGAGGCACAGATCTTTGATGATCCCTCCTCTCTTGTATCATGTTGCCATGGCACCCATGCATCTTCTCTGACTCAAGAAATTTCTTCTGATTGCTTATCTGGCTTTTGTGCTGATATATCATAAATAATAGAAAATCTGAAATTGGTTGGAAGGCTTCAGAGATCTTGAACGGCTATGGGTATACCAGCCTACAGGATCAAATATCCTGACATGATCAGATCCTGAAGCAAAGAGTGTGAGCTACCACTGTCTGCACAGTAAGTTGGCTTCTGTGAGCTTCCTTGTATGGATTCTTTTAAAATGATACACAACGTCACATGTCAGTGAAAACATATACTGGAAATTGATCTATTTTCAGTAAGAAAATTGCTATCCATCATCCCTTTTAAATATGCATAAAAGACAACAGGACTCCAACAAAATTCACTGCTAAAAGGCTGAAAAGATGACACTCTAGGCATACTAGATTTTTTAATGCTCAGGTTAGAAAAATCAGGAAATAGATTGGCACATTGCATTTAAGCTGATTGCAACTAAAATTGGTAGCAAAGGGTGGTCACTTGATATTTTCCACCTTTTTTGAATTTCACCACAAATGAAATTATCTACCAGGATTATCACTAAGCAGAGACACATTTTAGCATTTTATATACATGCCTGTTTATAGCTCAGGATGCTTGCTACAAAATATTGAATCTTGCAACTGAACTTACCACAGTGAGGATATCAGTGAATTCTGTAATACATATGTGCGATCCAAGAAAAGGAATATACTACGAATCATAATCTGAAAATAAATCAAAACAAGTTAAATGTATGACATCTTTTTCCTAGTATTTTATAGTGATTTGGTCACTGTATTGGAATTAGTCCCATGAACTTTACTGATGGATGTGCAATGGTATAGCTGGTACCTGCCACTGATGTAATGAAAGTTTTACTATAGTTTGCAAACAAAATGGAAGTTCACAGATTTTCAAAGGTATCTGTAAAGTCTCCACAGTCCTTAGAGGCATCTCTATGTTGTAAACAATTTTTTCAAGCACGTGAGAAGTAGAATTTTCCTTTTGTATATGCACATCTATCACTTGTTGCAGTCAATAAGTGTCCTTGAATAGATGGATTACACTGAAGATGGCAGACCGTTGAAAAATCATAACATACACATATTTCCTGCCAGGATACCTGTACGTGGACAAATGACATGGATTTATACTGAACAGTAGATAGCATAACTGCTTACCATTTGTCTACAGTGATCCTGCCAACAATTGTTGAGAACTTTAAGATATGAGACACTGTCTGTCAATTCTGTGCATTGCGGTCAAGGAGCTTTCTGATCATGGACCCAGAACAACAGAACAACAAAAACTTGTGATAAAGGCTACATATCAATGTATCTAGACAGGAAAATAGTTCGTCATGCCAGACAAACATGTCAATGGCCAAAAATAAACTGATGCAGCATTATTGAGAAATTATGCATTCAATGAGAGGACCTTGCTTTGGCAGAATGTCAACATTGAGGTGACCCAACTTAGCAGTGCCTAGGCTTTGATACCACTTCTGAAAATCTGCAGTCACATCCATGGTGCAGTAAGGTCACGCAATTATATATAATGGTTGTTCAACGTTATTGATGACTTCTTTCTAACTTAAAGGTATACAGTCACCTGTAATCTAAATATGCCCATATATGGTCAAAGGGGCGTTCCTTGGTATTCACAATACCCATGTGAGGGCGCTGTTTTTAAAAAGCGACCACCCGCTTAAAATCTGTGATTGGTTAGATTTTCTCTTTCCATGGTAACTGAGGCAAAATTGGAACAGGTGACAGTATACCTTTAAGCATAGCATGTACATGATTTGGGCATTGAGAGAACCATTCTATCAGCCTACAGAACAGATCACAGAACAAAGGGTGTGCTATTTTTGAAATTACTAAAATTCATCAATAAGTTTTTTATTTTTAAATTGATTATATTCAAAGTATACGAGACAGTAGCTCTTTTGCTGTCAGTTTTTCATCCAACTGCTTTTTGAATCAATTGTAACATAAATTTGAGCACATATCTGAGCACACCTCATACACAGACCTATTGGTATACACTAATATACACATACAACTCATACCCATGAACCTATTACAGAGGTTCATGCTCCTACAGAGACCCTGTTGGTAAAGCATATGATGATGGCACAGACACCATAAATTATTTGTTAAAGCACCTTGGCACAAACAATGGGTTTGATCCCAACCAGGTGGTATGAAAGGGATAATTAATGCAAGTTGGGTGATAATTACCCTGTGGTTGAATGTGCAATTCACCACAAACACGTTATCAACCTTTAAATGAGAGAACAAAAAGAGAAACATGTACATAAAACAGTTGAGATGGCATTAAATTTGGACAGAAAATTTTCGACTCAGATGGCAAATATTTTCTGATTTTACAATGGTACTGTATGTCAACTCCATCTTATTGTGCACGTTTTTTGAGGTGTCTTTACTGCCTTGTGCATTGTGGTCAGTACCGTGGTAATGTATTGCAAGTAAATCTGACATATGTTGACCATGGAAAAATTGATCCACAAAAATCCTGCTGAGTTGGTGGAAATTACATTGACTTTCAGGGTGCTCTGAAGCCTTGTATAAGCCCACATACTGACATTTTTTTATCTGAGGACTGCTAAGTAGGTTAACCCTTTGATTGCCAAAGTTGATTTTTGTTGCCTATAAAACAGCAACAATTTGTTTCAGATGTAGAAAATTTTTCTGATTTTTCCCACAATTTGGTCAAACAGTGAAGCTCATGAAAATTTATGTTCATTTAGTCCAAAATCATGGAAAAAGTTACAGAAAAATTCATAAAAATTCGTAAACTTTGCCCTGAGATATATATATATATATATATTTTTTTTGGGGGGGGGGGGGATTTACGATGCTCAAAGAGTTAAAATAGTTTACTGCTAAATATTGCCTTTTCCTAACTTGGTATAGGAATGAAGAAATTCTTAGAAACACTTTTCTATACATTTGAATATCTGCATTTATACTTCATGGACACTACAAAAGGAGCTCTCCTGTGCCTTTTCCATATTGTCTACTGGGTACAATGATAATATTGCTATTATACCTTTTTCTAGTGCAAATGTGAAGACTTGTTTCTAAAATATTAGGCATAACACCAAACCCCTTTCTAAGCCATACCTGATGCTTAAAACTGCATCTCTGAAGATTTGACTTTGCATAAAGGATATCCTATGAAAGATGAAATTTGTGACTTCACATGATCTTCACAAACTATTTTCAGTTTGTCATAGAGTGAGGCTGACATTTTATGTGAACACATGTTTTCCACTGCTTGATAGAGTTCTTCAAGACTGTACTTGATAGAGGTATGGTTGTGTATGGCTTGCACGGCTTCCTTCAATTTCTGCCATGTTGTTTCCTGGTAGTTCTCTGGTAACTCAGGTTTCACTATCAGAGAAAGTATTACAGTGTAGCTGGTCATATATACATGCAAGTTGGCAACAGGTGAGAAATGTCACTAATCTGGATAAACATCATCCTTATGCAAATGTCAAAGGATACCATGGGAAACTCCTAACAGCAACGCTAGAAAAGTGACATTGTGATTATAAGTGATGGGTGTTGTAAAAAATACTATCTACAACTAATTAGGTAAAATTTTTGGGTTATCATTGCTTCTCTTTGCGTTTAAGTAGTTAAAATGGCACTTCCTTGTTTGCGGATCTATTTTGTTAGTGTCTGAATTTTGTATCTGTGACTAAAGCCATCCTCAATTTGCCAACATGAAGGCTTCAATTCTAAGCACTATGCCTTGGGTGACTGTATTGGTAAATACAGAGACAAAAAATTTCCCAAATGATATGTTTTGTTAAACATTTTCTCTCCTTTTAGCATCCATTCTGATGCGATGCGTTATTAGAATTAATATTACTTCAAAAACGACAGGCGAATCTCGGCCATATCATAAATAACCAAATCGATATACTGATAATTCTGTTTCAGAACATGTTTGGCTATTGATCATATACCGTTTATGAAATTATGTTTTTAAAAACATCGTTTTTCTGGCGAAGACGTTTTCAAGAAGAGAAATCAAATGAGGTAATGCGTTGATAACATCCACGACATGAAGAAGCGGGCTGCATGCCGAGCTCTTTCCTTGGGGGTCACTGGCCGGTAACTGTTACATGATCGAACACAACAAAACATCGCATGACCAACAACACAGGCCCTGGGTAAATTCAGACACTCACCTTTGAAGTTTTTAATCACTAATTTTTTCGTTGATCCAGGCTTACTGTTGGCAAGAGGAGATGCCCTACTAGTGAAGCCATTATTAGTTGGACTTAACGCTGAAAAATTCGGCCTTCTTTGTGTGGAATCAGCCATGGGGGTGCTTTCATTGGGTAGATCGTCACGAAATCTCTTGGTCGGGTTCTGGTGATGATGATTATTTTCGTCCGGTCTGCGCTTCTTGTGGTTGGGCTCTATGTCCGTTTTCACCAACGGGCTCTTTTCAGTGCTTGTCAGAGGCATGCAACTGCTGGATGTGGCCCTACTGTGGCCGCAAATGCTACGAAAGTAGATATATTAGACTACCTTACGTAGGATTTCGGCTTTATTTCAGCATGCAGAGGTAAAAGATGGCTGATGACGGCTGGAGTTGTCGCTATGCATTGTGGTTCTAAGGTAAAAGTTGAAAGGTCAACAGTTGGTCAGGAGGATTTCAAAATCAGAATGGGCATACCATCCGGATACACTGGATGGTTGGTTATTGTCATTATCATCATCATTATTATTACGTTCTATAGTGTAGATATTTTCATGCATATCGACAAAAAATTGTATAAGAATTATTGTAACAAGTCAAAATGGAAACATTATGAAACATCCATACCTAAAGTTAATGCGCACCTTTAAGGTAGTATGCGCCTCGGAAGTAAACTTAAACTTTTGCTCAAACTTTCCTCAAGAAATATTTCAATCATTCTCTTCCAAAATCAAGAATAAAAATCGGGGGTCACCGTGCAAAGTTTGGTGTTAGAGAAACAAATTACTTACAGTAAGATTTATCGATATTTCAAATTCCAAATGGCCGCCATCCCTGTGTTAACTCTACAACTATGTATGAAGAAAAATAAAATGTTCGATTTTCGAAAAACTAAGCCAGTTACAAGCTCTCTTACATCAAGAGCTTTAAAATGAACCCCCACAAGTGATAGAGGAGAAAAGAATTGAAAATGTTTGAGAGTCCGACTATGATCTGACTCCGAGGTGCATTCTACCTTAACTGAAGTATTTTTCTATAGTTTTTTTTTTCATAATTTTGGCGATGACAGTAAATTTATTAGGGAACGAGCACAATTAACGGCAAGGGGGGGGGGGCTTGAACAGAAAATATGTGGTGCATATATTTTTACAGCCCCCCTCCCCCTAACACCAGCAAAAATTTTAGTGGCTCCCCCATCACCGGCAACAAAATTTTTGTGGCCCCCTCCCCAAAAAAGAAAGATTACATTGGTACAAAGTTGTACACATATATATAATCCTTATAACTTTTAATATATGCTTTAGTGAAAACAACATTCTTGCATTCTTGAAATAAATAATAAACAAATAAATATATAAATAATAAACAAACAAAATAACATATGTTCAAGTTTTACTACTTGTAACACCTACAGCTACTTTTCAGTATTGTGTTGTGCTATTTTAATCTCAAAGAATGATGAAATTACCAAATACCTTATAAACAATCTACAAGTTCATTCAGTGCTGTTATAGTTGTTATAGTTGAAGCATTGATTTAGACATGAATTATTTTTAATGATAACAGTGTTTTACTGCACATCTCCAAGTTAGTCTAACAAGCTCAAGTCACTTTTCAATAATAATATTGCTCATTTTACACATAACAACTGCATTGTGAGGTTTAAGACTTGGTATTTCATCATGCTACAAGAAATTTAACAAGGAACTCCAGCTTCAACAAGGAACAAAAATGCTGAAAAATATTCAATGTCTGTCATGGTGTAAAAAATTTTAGTGGCCCACCCCTTACCTTCCCTGGAATTTTCATGGCCCACCCCAAGAACACTCTTTTTTTTTTTTTTTTTCGTGCCCCCCTCCCCGTTTTCTCTTCCGCCCCCTGCCGTATTGTGCTCGATCCCTTAGCCATTGAAAACATTTGGGGCAACAATACTGGATAATCGGATACATTATCAGTAATGATTAAGCAAATTTAGCAAATTCACTGGCATTGACGAAACTATAATACTATGCTATAATATGATATAAAATAATTGTTTTGAGGAAAACAGAAGAAAGTATATTGCTTTTCTGAATACAGCATGAGTACTGTAACTGCAAATGTATATCCGTGTGTTGAAATTATAATAATGTTGGCCTTTCGCTTCAATATCGAAAGAATGTTTTCTGGACATTCTCTGCTTAATCTTAAATTCGTATGCATGTAAAATTCATTGCAATAAGAATCTATTTCAAAGGTTATATGGAAATAGTTTCTTATGACGATTCGTGCCTAATCCAAACCTTTATCTAGGTACCTCTTTGGATACCCCCCGTTCAATCCGAAACCCAATTCTAGTCAAAATCGATCCAAATCCGTAACCTCAGTTTACACTTTGGAGGGAAATACGAAACTGGAAGACGGACATCAAACATTTAAAAAATAAGACAACAGGTAACGTGTATCATGTATTTTTGTATTTGTTTCCTTCGCTATGTTAACTATTTTACGAATTTTATTAACAGTTGCCTGGAATATCGCTGAAAACGGCATTAGCCAAAGTTTGTAAACAATCACTGGTCCGAGGGTCGAGGTCACAAGCCCGCTGACTCGTGCCATACGATTCTTTCTTTCCTCGGCCCCGAAGTAACCATAGATATTTCAATTCCACCGTCTATGGTTGTACTCTACTAAATAGTGCCTGATCGAAACAAAGGTCAGACCATAGACACTTTAGAAAGAACTCGTTTCTCTTGGGTCCATGGTCAGACCACAGGCTTGCTGCAGTACAGTAGCTCGAGGTTTTGCCTGGGTATTTGGGTCGGACGGCAAAACCAGCCGGTTTTGCCGTCCGACCCAAATACCCAGGCAAAACCTCGAGCTACTGTACTGTAGCTAACCACAGGCGTGTGGAGATGCTAATGATGTGGTGCCGGTGGCATGTAATTGTAAGCAGAAAATTACTTTATGGACTGTGTTACTCTACACCATGAGCACTAAACGCGCCTGTGGGTCAGACCATGGATGGAGGTAACTGAACTACTATCTCCATGGTCAGACCATGGCACTCAAGAACTGTACACTTGCAGCGTCTCTTATTAGGACGAAACTAACTGTCTTTTGCTGTGATCCATAACTGGCAAACTTACCCTTCCACTTTTAGGTAGCTGCAATAGTTGTGGCCCTTAGGTCGTTTGTTTGGTTGCTGGAATTTGCAAGCATTGCAGCTTTGCCTGTCGTTTTCGGAAAAGCACAGAACAGAAAGTTAGTTCAGATCTGTAGCCCTGTCACTCCCTTGGCTGTGTGTTGTTGAGGAAATACACTGTTAATTGAGGGGTAAGGCTATAAATCCAAAGCAGGGTCCAGACACTTCACAACAAACCAGGTCGCCCCACACAACTTCATCCCAAAACCATTTCGTACCAAAACCACCTCGCTCCAAGTACTACCTCGTCCCATGTCACTTCCATGATGTATCAGAGTGTTGTTTTTTACCAGCAACTTGGAAGCATTATTGTGTCAGGACATTTTAGCTACCACAAACCATTTATTCTTGTAGAAAACCATAAACAGTTAGACTAGAAAAAAGCAAAACGCAAACTACAAAATGCTACAACTCAGGTGCCATTTGAGGAATTGCATGATGTCATTTTCTCAAAATGTGTACTTTCAAGACTTTAGTCCTTACATCTGGATAATAGATACATGTGGGTGATGAAAACTTCAATTGCAACGGTTGGTCATTTTGATCTATACCAGTTGGTGATAGCTTCAGGCAAAGTGGTTTTTGGCGACATGACTTCTTGTGCAAAGAGATTTTGGTATGAGGTGGTTTTGGTTCGAAGTGTCTGGGAACCTCCAAAGCAACACAAATCAGTGTACCTTATTATTTCGGTTGGAAGACACAAAGTGTATATTTGTTTGGTGTTGCTTTTTTTGTTGATGGGTTAAAAAAACTAAAACAAGACTAAAAGAACACAAAGCTGTATAGCAAGTGCTCATTGATGATAATGGTTAACAGAAATCTATAATTTTACGACAAAAACAAATTATATTATACTCCATTTTTTCATGATTGAACATGCACATGCTGTGTAATTGTGTGGAGGACTGATCATATATGCTTGATACTATAGTTACCATGACAACTGAAGCTGTCGAAGAAAGCAAAACACAATCAACAGGGAGCCAGGAGGAAGCAAAATCAGCCGATGTTGACTTCATGAAAGAATTAAGTGCTGATGTACCTGAATATGAAGCACAGTTTTTTGGTTTTACACCACAAAGTTTTGTCGATGGGAGTGAGTATATCCAAAGTTGCACCAGAAAGGAGGTTATTTTTTAAAAAATTTTCGTTTTGAGATATTATCGTGTATTTTAAGATGCTAACTGCCAACAGAACTGTCCTGGAAATTACTTTAGGAATGATTCATATTTGTGTCATATCCAACAATATACACTTTGCAATCATTATAATGCATTAAAGTACACGGGCAGCTTTCAGTTTCCTATATATATGCTAATTTATGCAAAGTGTAAAAATGAGCATTATTTTAGTATGCAAGTCAACTGATATGAGGCATCAATAGAGAACATTCGTTTGATAAACTTGTTCCAAAAGGTCATCATCTCATCATGTATTTTAAGGAGTTTTTTCTTTATTGTTCAAGGTGATGCCCAAGTTCACTTTCAGAAACTTTCCATTATCAATTTCTTCGGGTTCAGGGAGGGGATAGAGCCTTGACAGGGAATATGACGGCTTACACTACAGAAGAGTGAAGAAATAAAACAAATATACATAGACTTAATTTTAAAACTGAAGTAAAGGGCACTACAACTTCCAATGATCTGATTTTTGCGACTGAACGTCAACCATTTACCTTTCCTGCACTCATAAATTACATTTTGAGACATTTCTCATACACAGAAGAATAATTTGCTCTTTTTATCAAAAGATACACATATTATTTTTATTATAATAATTCAATTCAGTCCCTGAATGGGCCTTTATTTTCTTCACTTCACAAAAAGAACCCTTTAATGAGTTCATAATATATAGACCAATTTGTATCAAATTTAATATTCTATTTCATATAGGGAAAACTGGAACTAACCTACACCAAACTTTTGATTTTGCCTGACAGTAATTTAAAAATTGGAGTACAGATTAAAGGTTAAAATTGCACAACTTATTTGCATTTTTATTTGTGAGTTGTGTACATGAGGTGTCTTATTGAACCATAAGTGTGGAAATGTTGGCTTAGGCACTAACAATATCGAGGCTATAGTTGGTCAAGTCTTCACTTTTGATAATTTTTTGCATCTCACAGTTACATTGCCTTCTTGATCTCATTTCCTTGCAGTTTACAATACACTGATTGAGTATCTGTACGACTCATTGAATGTAGTCGAGAAATACATTATTCAAGAGGTATGTGTCCAATTAAAGCAAAACACATCTCCAGAACCACAGTCACTCTTTCTAACACAGTAACAGTAACCATGCTTGAACAGATATTTTCAAAGTATTGGCACGTCAGTAAGGCTGGCAAATCACCTCTCAATTTTTAAATTTTGTTTCGGCTATGGTTGTCTGTCATTTTACTTGCATCATCATTCCAGTTCGTGAAACCAAGAGAATATTTATTTAATCAAATCTTGTCAGTATATTTTTTTGTCTTCCAAACTTTCTATTTGATATAAATATATTTTCCACAGTCATTCTTAGTGCAAGTGGTGCTTGTGAGCATAATTACCATAAATGAGAATATTGGCAGAAACTGTTCCTGGATTATACATTGTAAACCCCTCCCCATTGAATGACCTCAGTGCTTTTGCCACCAAACTAGGAGGATTATATATAATTAGATGAATACAGTATCTAAATATATCTTGAGAAGAGTTTGGTAGACTTGTTTTGAAATCTTTCAGGAAATGAAAAATTCATAGTCTCGTTTTGTGAAAATTTTTGCCTGCAGTGTCTACACAGATATGGTAATGACTGTAACTTAGAATTTCAAATGCTTGTTCCATCACAATTTCCATGAAGATTCCGATTTAATTGCATTCAACCAAGTGTACCTGCCAGCTTGTATGTACTGGTATGCCCCTTTCCCCATCGTGAGTAGTCAGATTGCTTTATAATGACGATATTTGCTTTCTTTCCAGTACAAGTTAGAATCTGCTGAGAGTAAGATTCCACCGGAACAAGTCCGCCAGGTGAGAGAACATTTCCTTCTCCCAGTCCCACTCTCAACAATTCATATTCATTCACATTCATATGTTAATAACTATGAAAAGAATATATTTTCAAAACAAAGAATATGCAAATTATGCTTGGTCATCCAGTAAATTCTCGATCAGATTTGGAACTTGCAACTTATGAGACCTAGTCACATACGGTGAAGACTTCAAAGTCAAAACTTCTCAGATAGATCCCCACCCTTAAAAAATAGTAGTTCATAAAGTACATGTAAGCTAAGTTGTTGGAATTTTTTCCATCTACGACCCTTCCACACGCTGTACAGTTCATGAAGAATTCTCACATACATACTTGCTATCGGAGATTTCACACAATCTCAATCAAAGCAATGACTACATCGCGAAACTGAGCTTCAGATGGCCTTCCTATTGTTTTTTACACACTGTGGAGCACACTACTAAATTTTTTACACTAATTTTTGTATCCCAACAGGGTTCGCAGAAAATATTTGCAAAAATGAAAGGAGAAATCGACAAAAGTTTTGATAAACTAGAAGGCTACATGATCAGTAATATTTTCCACATTCCCAGCCATGTCATACTTCCTGAGGATAAGGTAATCCACATAAAACTATTGTCATGTTTAATCCTCTTTCTTCCAAGTGGTATTTATTTCTGTTGTTTGTCTATGGAGCCTGGTACTAAAGAGGATTAACTTTTGTAATTTTCATCGTCAGTAGATGTACATTTCGAACCACTGTCCGCATGTATCTGTGTTCAGCTGAGGAAGGAAAGACAGGTTAATAGGAAAGCATTTTAACTTGGTCCAGAGCAAATCAAGCAATAACCGTTAATTTGTTTGTTTCTTTTCATCTTGATGAGATTGAGGTTATATGATGTTACCTTTTAAGTGAATTTGAAATATTGCAATTTTAAATTTTTCACAAGATCTGTTCACAGCAAGAGAGTAAATACAGATACATGTAGATGGGAATGAATAAATTGTAAAGTCAATGTACACTGAACAGCTCCCTCTGTGGGCATAGAGAGCGCCCTCAAGTGACGAATCTTTAAGTCTACTCGGTAATAGGCTGCAAATCAAATCAGTACCACATATCAAGATGTTATCTTTGTGAGACAGTAAGTGATTCATTTTCTGATATGCCTTGTTCACTGTCCTTGCTTTTATCCCCCACCTCTGTGCATTTCTGTACAGGTTCAACTGGACCATGCCTACACAGAGGATGATGAAGACAAACTGGACCAAGAGCTGACGGAATTGAGGCAGAAGATCAGGAACACCAAGTACATGAACAAATGGATGGTAGAAAACACAAAGAACATGGAACAAGTGCAGGGTAAACTGGACCAGCTCAGCTCCATGCTGGATGATTTGGACAAAGCACAAAAAGATGCTGGAGGTTGGTTTGTTTTACTGTTCTTCAGGCCAAAGAAAAAAAATTTTGCTGTTCCGATAACCCGACCTGAAGACCATTATTGAATATTTATCGGTACATGTTCTGTATTATCATTATGAGAGAGCTGTTATCACAAAATGAAGTACATGTACATATGTCAGATATGGAAATTTACAGATATGACCTTATTGTACTAGTGTGACCAAATAGCAAGTAAATAAATTGATAAATAAATAACAAAAAAAAATATTGCACAGTTGTTCAGTTACTTCTTGCTGTCTTACATGTATGTATATGGAAAGAACGAATATGCTGACAAAAGGTTACATTACAGATGTGCCTGTAGTCTTACAATGTTCTCTCAGTAAACTGACGTACATTTGAGCAGCCTTTTCTTACCATTAAAGTTCTGTAACACAATATACATCTTCATGTTCAAATTGCTATTTTGTTCCAGTCACGGACTTGAAGGAAGCCATGGTGTTTAACATCAGCCGGGTCAAACAAATTCAAGACAACGTTAAAAAAATCATGTCAAATCATTTTCACAGTGATGCCCCGGTGAGTTTTGAATTTATTTATATTCTGAAGTTGCCATATATTTTCCCTCTGTTGTGTTCTGTCTTTTGATATCTGGAAAGTTAGTCATTTTCTGCCACATATTGGAAATTTGCCTTTCGTGTTAGGCTCAGACATCAAGTGTAAGTTGTTTTCAATTATTTTCAATGTTTCCTTTTGCATCATGTACATTTCAAGTTCAATTTGTATATTCAAATCTCCAGTTTAGTTTTTGTAGTCAGCTTCCTTGTGGAAAGTGACCGCTGTTGTTAACAAATGAATTTTAAGTTAGAACTGAAATTCTCAGCAATATCATATATATTGATAAAGGTTAATTGAGTGGTGACTTATGTAAGCCCATTGGGCTAGGCAACTCATAGAGTTGCAAGTCACAATAATAAACAATTACTACTATTGATCGTTGTCTTCATGCTTAGAAACCACATTAAAAGGTTGAATGTTGCATGAAAAGCTCAATTCCTTCAATTTTTTCAAACTCACCAACCTCTACGTTTGACTCTCTGAATGTTCAGGGTTGGTTGTTAGTCCCCGCGGACACCGTCCGGGGGGACTTATAGGTGTGGTCATGTCCGTGCGTGCGTCCATGTGTGCGTGCGTCCGTGCCTCCGTCCGTTCATGCAGATATCTCAGAGATGCCTGGAAAGATTTCATTTAAACTTGGTACAAGGATTACTTCATATGTCATACATATGCAGGTCGATTTGTTTTTGTGATACAATCCAATATGGCCGCCGTGCGGCCATTTTGTTACGAGTTTTTCATGTACGGAGCCATAACTCAGGCATGTCTCAACCGATTTTATTCAAACTTGGTACAAGGACATTGACCTATGTCATGCATATCTACATTGATTTGTTTTGTGATATGATCCAATATGGTCGCCATGCGGCCATTTTGTTACGATTTTTTTCATGTATGGAGCAATAGCTCAGGCATCTCAACTGATTTTATTCAAAGTTTGTACAAGGACATTGACCTATCATGTCATAAATATGCATGTCTATTGGTTTCACAGTCAAATGCAATATAATGGCTGCCTGGTTGCCATTTTGTTACGATTTTGTCATGTACAGAGGTATAACTCAGACATATTTCCACCAGTATCATTCAAAGTTGGCACAGGGACATTGACCTATGTCATACATATGCAAATCAGTTTTGTTAACGGCATGTAGCAGTATCAAGTCAATTATTGAATTTTTGTAATTAGTCTGATATGTCAAGAAATACTGCATCAAATTTCATGAAACTTGGTACAGATGTTAAGCTCACATTGCTTTAAACACAGACCTAATTAATGAAGAGGACTCTTTCCTCTCAGAGGACTTAAAATTGTAATTAACCCTTTTTGCTGCCAAGACCATATTTCACCACTAGGTCAAGATGGTTAAAATTAATGAAACACAACATATTCCATATGGTGTATTTTAACATAATACTGTACATTTGAAGGCTGTTGAAAACATAAATACTGTAAACTTGATTTTTTTGGACTAAAGATGCTATAAAATACCAAACCAAGTGGGTGAAAATATGTCATGTTTTGGCTCAATACCACTTTTTACTGACTTGGCTGATGGGGAAATGATACTGTCTGGCAGGAAAAGGGTTAAAGTACCCATTAACAAGTGGGGACAGTGTCATTGTCAATGACTTGTTTTCTGAACATGTAGAAAGAAAATTACTTCTGTCCAATATATGAGCTTTTTAGGTTCCAAATTCACCTACACTGCTCAAGTTTGTGAGCCTGTTAAGCAATTTATTTATTCTGTGTTGTAACTGAAAAGAAAGTGATATTCCACACCCATGTTTCATGCACATGTATCTGGGCCAAGTTTCTGTATGAGTATTAATGAAAAGCAGGTTTTTGATGATACTGTATGTGGAGAAGATAAAGTTGTTTGGGAAAAACAAAGTATTTCATTATAAAGTAAAGAAAACCGTTAGCCACAGACAACCATCGCCTAAGGCAATATGCTGTGGCCTTCCAGTTTCTTTCTCTGAGCCATCGATTTTTATACCAGCCGTAGAGGGCGCACTTGCACCACATGCCAGTACCCAACCTCCGTTTGTACGAAGACAATAGGGGAGTGAAGACCAATTACTGGCTGTGGTTTTTGCATCAGAACAGTGTAATTAATATTAATTGTTGCATTTTTATTGTGAACATGAACTGAAATGGTTTTATGACAAGGCAAGTGTTCAGAATTCAAGTCAGGCACTCACAACCCCATGCCAGTTTTTGATCAGCGGATAAAAACCAGAACGTTCCGTATTATCTTTGCAGGATGACAACAGTGACAGCAATGAAGAAACCATGAAGCAGATGTCCAAACGAGTGAAACTGAAACAAGAAATGGTCATGTGACTATGAAAGTAATGTGTTCAAGATAATTTGACATGCAAAAGGCATGGATAAAGGTCATTCACAAGGTGACCTCATTATATCTTGACACAGAATGGACATTTACATGTTGATAGTTTAAGATTTTTCCTGAGAAAAAAAGTTTAATCACAAAAGTCTTATTTTATGCAAATTCAGCCAGTGATAACACTGCTTGGGATGAATACCAGATTTCTCTGGGAAGGGTTGGTATACAATAAGGTGATTGAAAAATTAAAAATTTCAGATGGAAACCCATTTTGGAGAAAAATCACACTCATCAATGAATGTATGGGAAGTAAAGGGTTGCAGTGTACAGTTTCACAAAAAAAGCCTTATACTTTTTAATCTTGTAAATAAAATTTGCTGGTATGCTTTCTTATTTTTACAAAATTTCATGTCTATATAGTTACTACCCTTCTGAATATTCAATTTTAATGGTTATCTAATAATTACCTGTGTTTGATGTGCTATGGCTGTTCCTTTTTTGGGCCATTTCCCCCCTGCTCTTTGACTTTTCATTAGTGCGTAATTCAAGTTCATTGTCATGACAATGGCCAGGCATGCCTGATTTTCTACGACAATCTCAAGACAAGTCTAGCAGATCATGGGCGTCACAGATGATTGATAAGTGTTTCACTAGTTGTGTTGATGATATAGCAGTAACTCTGGTCAGAATCTGTTCAGGCTGGACCAACCAGTGACAGGGATTATCACTAGAATCAAGAATCTGCTGGTATTCGTATCCCTGTGTGAACATTTTCTGACCATATGCGGTCACTATAAGCAAAGTTAATACTTAGTAAATGTCTTTTCTAATAGTGCCAGGACTCAGATGGTTGTACAGTAAACAGTACAAAACATTTTTTTTTTGACAAGAAATGTTTCCATACCAAAGTCTTATGTTCATTCATGCTTTGCTGAGTGAAAAATCATTTTTTAGATTGAAGTTTGACAATTTACAAATTAGTGCTACTGCCTTAATCATATTACTGTTCATGTTCTCTCATTGCCACAAAGTACATACACTGCCAGAAACACGTATTTATTCAGCTTTTTATTCATATTGAAAGATTTCTTATCTTTAAATACATCAAAGGTATATAATTCATATGCAATGTTCACAATGTATCATTGACTAAAGAAAAGCACTTGAAATGTTACCAAGTACTTGAACTGTATAATAAACATTGGAAATAAACACTGTCTGTATCTTTTTACAACTTTGACTTCATTTTGTATACTTTGAGTGTATATTGTTTGACTAAGTTTGAATTTTCACTTGTAAAAACTTCAGCATAAAAAAGAAGTACCCCCTCCCCCCCAAAAAAAAAACCCAAAAAACAACAACAACAACTGTGAATATTTACAGCATTGCCAAATCTAGTCATTCAGTGTAGAAAACCCTCAATATTGCAGGGTACTGAAACAATCAAAAGCTTTGGAGAATATTTGCAAAATGTCTCTGTACAATTGTACATATGGTCTTCAGAAGAGATAAAATTCAAGTATTGGGTGCCGTTAGTTCGATTGCTGAAACCGAACATGATGATGAAAATATTCCAAATTGAGCATTGACAGCAAGGGGTAGTGAGCCTATTTTTAATGCATTTGCATGAATATTGAAAGTACTAGCACTTTAAGTTTTTTATCCTGAAAACTTGTAGAACAACAGGATTTTTAGGGATGGACTTTGTCATAGTACACTTGAAATTTTTCTGCCATAAATAGTAATCTACATCTACATGAACACATTGAAAGATTTCTTTTTGTTGAAAGTAAGATATAAGGTAAACTGGAAGATCCATTGCTTGAAGATGCTCTGTATATTTGTTCTGCTGACAGATCTGTCTAGATATAAGGTATATTTTTTAACACAGAAGTTTCATCAGGCGCACTATGTATGGACTTCTGGGAATTTCCAACATGAAACTCATCTGGAGATGTACACATTGCGTTTACAAAACCAGTTCAAAGGCAACACAAGGACGTTTATCCTTTCAAGCTGAAGTCACCGATAAATCAATTTTGTCAGCATAATACTCTGAGCAGCATTCAAAGTTTTACTGTTTTTCAACTGTAGAGGGCAGTCATTTTCATCTACAGAACGCTACTTTCCCGTCGACAGGCTAAAATCCTCCAGTAATCCTCATGTTGCTCATCAGCTGGTTTTAGTTGTATACAAATCTGAAGCCCTGTGATCAGTAATAAAACACCCCAAATGCAGCGGCTACACAAAATAATGAATCCTGTAAACAAAAAGAAAAATGTGAATCGAATTATGATACCGGCACTGTGCAATGCAATTTGAGGGTCATGAGTTTAAGAGTGTTCTCTTTGACTCGAGAATTTTTTCCATACCAAGTGTATATTTAATAGTGGATTGAAGAAAGTGCATTTTGAAGGTCATGGAGTAAATTAAATTATCACTCGCTAATTTTGTAACAATCGAACATTTAATTTTTCCCCATAGAGTTAACACAGGGATGGTTGCCATTTTGAATTTCAAGTGTTGGGAAATATTGTGCATTGTGGCCCTAGTATACCAAATTTGCACAGTGATCCCTTATTTTTATTTTTGATTTCGAAAAGGAATTGTTTAAATTCTCTTACAGAAAGTATGGGGAAAAGTTTAGATCTTTATATTTCAAAGCGCCTACATTGCACTACCATAAAGGAAAAAGCATGTTTGAGAAAAGATATGCTTTTGCAGAGCTTATTTTATTATCATGATGGCACTGATTCATTTTATGAAAAAAGATCCAGTGAGATCAATCTTCCAAAGGCAGTATTTTTGACAGACTGTATATTATCATGGGTCAGAACCCTTCACACTGTCTACTGGTCTTGATTGTTAACATTGTCAGTCAAAAAAATGTAAACTTTCATTGACCACAGTACATGTACCACTGAACTTTGGTACAACTATTGTTTCAGACGACATGCTGGATCTATACATTGAGAGAATGGGGGGGGGGAACACATTTGACCTCCCAACAGTTTCTGATTGAAATGTTGGAAATTATTGCACAGAAAATTGAAGAGCATAGCTCATTTCAACTATGATAACGATACTTACATTCATAAATATATCTTGTGCATAATTATCTGTGTCTGAATCCCAGAAACACCGACAGGCCATCCTGAAAGTTAATGGACATATAAAAAATCAAACAGGCATTCTACAATGTAGTGGAGCAATTGCAAATTTAGAGCGCGGCTACATCCAATTGTATGTGGGGTAATATCTGGGTAACAGTTGTTGACCCACAAAACCTTCAGTAATTTGAACTGACAAGCTTGCTAGTTTTCAAAATGATGATTTCTCAATACTTTGTTTGGCTTCTCAGGGAGATAATTTTGGTGTATTTACATAAACTCATATAAGTTATATGACCAAGATAGTTGCTAATAAGCTTGCAATGCCCAAGATTTGACGTCTGGTCCCTTTAACTTAGAAATGGATGAAGTAAATGTGAATAAAATTGGTAGAGAAGAATTGAGACATGATTCGTTGATTCAACTTGCAGAATTGATGTACCATAAATCTGTTCATTGGATAAAAACAAGACTGTTGCAAATATTTATGTACATTTTCACACATTTTAGCTACACTGAATGAATAAATTAAGTATATCAATTATTTGGCAAAATGTTTCCTATGACAATCATTGCGAATTCTTTTAATAGAGATGATTGAGACTATACTCTTCTAATATGCGGGTATCTGAGTTCTCCGCAAGGGAATTTTAAGGGTGGGCCAACCCTCCATTTTTCTAGAAGTCTTAGAGTCTATTCATCTATTAAATATAGTCCCACAAAAGGATACATTTTCACGAGAAAATATGTCAACCATGTATTGTTATTGTGGAGAACTCTATTTGTTTTTTACATCTTTAATTATTCTATGCTATCACTACAGCTATTACAGTTGATGATATAGCTGTGAAAAACAATGTAACAATTTTGAACAAAAATGGTTGTATACGTACTTGACTCCTTCTCCCCTCTGTTCACCTATGACGACTTGTACAATGTATTTATACCTATCAAAACCATGATCTGAAAAATAAAATGGAGCATTATCAATTATACAAAAATCTGACAAAAGTGTGATAATGCCCCTCGATATATTGACAGTTAGACTATTTTCACAGAAACTATGGTATATCACTGGCTGAACATGTCTGATTTAACACTACAGTCATAGGGATATTTTTGTAGGTCTTCCTGTGTGAGTATGTGTATTATAATAAACAATATGGATGTACACCACTTGACTTTTTGTAAGTTTTCAAGAGGTTTTTAAATTATACCTATGACTATAACCTATAGCATTTCAATGTACACACTATATTAGTGGATGCAGAGTAAAATAATTTTGACAAGTCCAATAACGTTGAGTGTTATAGGATGCTGTTGGACCTTTGACCTCACCGTTTTACTGAAACACTGGGAAAAAGCAAGATTCACAAATTTTTCCCAAAAATATTATCTAACCATCACCAAGTCAAGCAGTGAATGATGACCAGTCCAAACCCTTTGAATTTAAGTGAAATAATCCTCCTGAACTACAATTTCTTCAAATGTACCACACTGCACACATTGAATTGTCATTCTCTATGCTTAGCAGATTTGCTGGCCATATTCCCAGTGTGCATGCAATGCAGTTTATGACAGCGCATTCTGAACACTGTTCATTCGACTGTTCGTGTAAAGTTGAAGTTAAATAGTGCATAATACTAAGGTTATTCACAAAATAGGGAGGTACTGTCCTCAGTGCTATTTACCAGTATCTTGGACAATACCTCCACTACACGGTGTACTCTGGCATAAATTCCAGTTTTGTGAATGACCTATATTATTCAAGGCATGTTTATTTAGCCATCTTTTCACTGAGAGTAAGAGATGGCATTAAAAGTTACAACATGTACTTGAGCTGACTTTCATTTTCTTGAAATTAAAGAAGCATTCCATTGTGTTTTGCCTGGACATCATTTCAGTGCTGTTGTGATGAAAGTCACTTGAGATGAGTATGATATAAGTACTGAAGTCTGATGACTGTTGATGACTTTGACCCTTGACAGTGACTTAAAAGGAAACTATTTTGAGACAAACACATGGGAGACTCACCTTTCAGTTTAGTCTTGATTTCGTCTGCAATTGTTTTGCACCAGTTTGTAGTTTCTTCTGCGTCGTATGTCTTTTCACTCAGCATGTCATTGAGGACTATATGAATGGTTTCCTTCACTGTAGCTGGACGAAACCTGTCAAAATGTAATGGAAAATTATGATATAATCTGCTATTACTGGTAGAAGAAAAGGCAGGAGGTCACAAAGGACCGGCTAAAGCAAAGTTTGAACTGGAATGACCTTAACCATGGAGCTCTCATTTTTACTGGGTGATATTATATAACAGACATGCATAGGAATGGCTACTCTCTATTACTACTTTTCTACTCTTTTCTTTTCTACCATGGCATTAGCTGGTTGTGATCATAAATGGGCCTAAAGGGCTGCAAATATTGTAGCTAATACCAATACATATGAGAGAGAGAGAGAGAGAGAGAGAGAGAGAGGGAGAGAGAGAGAGAGAGAGAGAGGGGTCATGGAGGTAACAATGGATAGATGGGTGATATAGATGTGTAGATACAGTGAAACCTGTCTATTAAGAACACCATCAGGAATGAAAATAGTGTTCTGAATGTAAAGGTGTCCTTAATAGACAGTAGACAAGTGGAATTCTATTCAAAGTGTAACTTGTGGTTTGATAAATTTGTCCTCAATAAAGAGGTGTCCTGTTTAGAGAGGTGTCTGTAAGTACAGGTTTCACTGTGTATATAATCTATCTATCTATCTATCTATCTATCTATCTCTATATATATCTATATCTATCTATATCTATATCTATCTATCTATCTATCTATCTATCTATCTATCTATCTATCTATCTATCTATCTATCTATCTATCTATCTATCTATCTATATATATATATATATATATATATATATATATATATATATATATATATATATATATATATATATATATATATATATATATATACAGTAGCTCTGCGTGGCAGGGCTGTGTGTTACCGGCGTTACACGGCCGTATAACGCGGTTAAGGTGAAGTACTACGAATTACGTCAAAATTAGGTTGCGGTGTCATTTTTTTGAAACTTTGCACAAATATTCTTGGAGGTTGTGCAAGTGCCAAAATGAAATAAAAAATGGGGGTCACCACGCTCGTTTCCATGGAAACGGACGTTAAAATGGCGTCGTTAGAAATAAATAAAAATGATATAATTCACTTAAACTAAAGAAAGCAATTATAAAACGCTTAGCAAATGAGTTAATTTTAATAAATACCAAGACTTAAGATCCATATCTATCGAATGTACAGTTTTCATGATGTTTGTAATGAAATTTTAACATAAGTATCGATTACAAAATGACGATATCGAAATTATATCACTACATAATTTTCGAACTTTCTTCCTGTCGCTTTGAGTGGTGTCATTTTGACCAAACTTGGCGAATAAAATCCTGATATAATACCATTTAGTTTACACTTTTAATAAAAGGGTGTCACCACGCTACTTTTTACAATATCTCCAGGTGAATGGGTAATATGCGCCATGTAAATGGGAGAGAAATGTTAATTTTTTGCTAATATTGAATAAAAACCAGCTTCCTAGGGGGTCAAAATATGACAAGGTTATAGGTCACATGTATTTCTAAGAGACTGGGTCAAAAAATTAGGTAAAAGCGCAATTTCAACAATGACAGGTGATGTTAAATACATGCGCTACAAAATAACCCATTTGCGGCAGGCTGGAGTTAAATCTGCGCAGAAACGTTCTAAAGCGCTTGCGCGTCCGAATTCGTCGCCCTTTACCTTAACACACAGCCCTGCCACGCAGAGCTAATTTACTAATATATACAGGTATGTGCGTCTCAGATTCTACATGTTCTAGCTCTCGTCATCTAATATGATCATAAAATGACAGCACAAAGTACAAGTGAACATTTGGTAAAAGTATCGACATTTGAAACTTTAGTTAATTTGATAAGATACTGTATCACATCAATCTTGTTACTCGTGATTTAGGACACAGACATGAAGTTGCGAACAGTCGTCGGTCGATCAATCCAGAAACTGGTTGACGATACATAGCGCTACTTACTTGCTGAGAAAATTTGGTCTAATCATGTACGTATTTTCGGGCTGGGGCTCCTCTACGGCCACAGGTTCTTCTTCGGCCATAGCTTCCTAATTTGGGACAAACGGTAAATGATAGAGAGATAATATAATGTGGCTTGAACTCGAAAAAAACAACTTAACGACACACAGGCATCTGCAAGCAACCGCCTTGACGACAACAACTATACCACCTAGGTTTGTGGAAAATGGTTTGAACATCAAAAGCTCATCTTATTGCGCCATCAGTTACATTCATACACAGTTTCTTTATTCTTTCCAAAATTTGCTGTAAAAAACATAAAATTAATTGCTTGCGATTAGTGAAAATCAAAGTGCTCGTCCAAACACAAAACGATTAAACTCCTGCCATTTAATGGCTATGATAAGTGGTCGCAATTTTGGAGTTCAAAGGTTACAGGGCAAAATGGAGGCGAGAGGTTTGCGGAGCCGTATTGTCAAAACATTTACAGTAGATTGACGAGCGGTCAGGTAAGAGACGATACCAAACTTGCCTTAATACTGAAGCAATTGCGTTTTCTAGATAAAGACAACTAACCTCACAACATTCTTCAAATTTTCAACAGCATAACTGGAAAACTGTTACAGGCCCCGCGTCGCGTATTGATTACCCGCCGTTTTGTCGCATATTTTGGTCTTGTCTCACTCTCAATACAATAATAAAGTGGGCGGAGACTGTCATGTACCTGGTACAATAAAAGTGGCGGCTGCGAGTCAAACTGCCAGCACACATTTCAAATCTAGTCCTCAAAATGTTCATGTCCTTTAAATTGCGCTTTGCGTCCAACGCAAAATAAGCGACATTGTTAACTTGAACTACATCGTCATGCAGGCACATGTATGTCATTGTCATGATCAGGCGTGCGCGTGACGTCTAACTCCAAGGCCAACCCCATGGATGGGCCTTGGAGAGCGATCATGAATTCTATTTGTGTTCAGCTTGTTTTGTTTTTAAGGCGGAACAACAGGAAATTGGCTAAAACATGAAGCGTACTTTTTAACTTTTAACTTTTTACCATGCCGAAAGTAACTTTTACATCACCATGATCATGTGCCCAGCCCTTTTGAAACTACACGCCTCTCTATCTCGCGGAGCTTGACGCCCAAGAAAATCGCCCAACGCCCTCAACGGTGAAAGCTACCTTCTAGTGGGTGAAATTCATAAAACATGATCCTTATGAAAATAAGGTATGAGTCATACAGTCTTAGATCACCAAATTGATGGGAGCAGAGTATATTTGTTTCCCAGCTGTCAATTTACAAATTTTTGGATTGCCAACTCCAACCCGGCATTTGTTGAATGTTGTCTGTGACACCTAACATGCCCGCCGGCGGAGTGATGGAACAACTGGAGAGGAAAACGACAAGGGAATGTGGGACGTCACCCAGGTTTCCGTCGTCAGTCGCCTGTAACGCTGCCTTTAACATGAACACTGCAGCAATGGATAAATATGATGACTATGGAATTCACGACAATTTAAGTGTTATTAAGATTGGCCGCCAGTACCACGCGGAAAGTGATTCAGATCTCTCAACGCTCACTGAAAATGAAAACATGAATTTGACTCAAGATGGTCAGTACAGGACTGAAATAGGTAATCAGAGTATTTTCTTGGCATATTAATACATCTAATAAGCCCTTTATTTTTCCAGGAAGTTTGTGATGTGGTTGTGTACATGTTTTGCCATGAAATCAATATTTTGTTGTTCATATCATCAGTGTCAATGCAGTGATCATTGATGCAGTCAATCTAAATGTTGCCCATTTCTTTTTCTTCATTTGAGAAGAATATCTTTTGTTTCCTATTAAAAAATTCTTACTATCTTGATACATTTCTGTGTACATCCACTGGTTTGCAACAAAAGTGTTAGAGAAACCTCTAGAAATCTACCACTTAATAATTATGTACTTTTTCATGAATCCCATAACAAGTTAGACAGTGCTTAACCCTATTAACAGTTGAAAATATGTCATAATTGATACTGTACAGAAGTGCTTGACTTGAAATTGCTTATTTATTGTTATCGAAAAGGACTAATGAAATTAAACATTGACGAATTCTGAAATTGACCATCCATGTGGGAAATCCTAGCTTAATGAAACAAATAAAAAAAATATGTGTCTATATATATATATATATATATATATATATATATATATATATATATATATATATATATATATATATATATATATATATATATATATATATATACTGTACTGTTTGTTAACTATACCGTTAATATTGACATACACTATATCTATTACGGTGTAATACAAATACTGTAATTGTGTTGGAAATCTTCAAAATCTTCAAATGAGAATCAACATAACAAGGAAGACATCTGCATGAGGCTTCCTTAAGGGGCACTTGTCAACAGTAGGTCACCTCTCTGTCGATCCAATCAGCTCAACGATTGGCACTTAGGACGTTTCAGTCGGAAGCTGCGAAATAAAGGAAATAAAATGTTAAGTATACCTACAAGAGGCTGAGGAAAAATTTTTAGTTTTGAAAATTGTGAGTGGCTGATTAACCATCAGCACTGTGTATTCATGTCGTCAAGGTGGTTGTACTCAGCTAGGGCCTCTTGATGTGTACACAGGGCTGATTACTTGGCTGTTTGAAGATCTAATAATATGCTTTTTTTTTTTTTACTGAAGGGAAATTTATTTCCCAGTTAGTTCCTCTGACTGTACCAGTAGTCATTCCAGTCATATTGTAAATTCAAACACAACTAATGCTATATTTTGAGGAAGTAATGAATACATGTTACGGATTCTTTAGACGTGACACGTCTCTTTTGCCTTCAAATGTCAGGGACATGTATAGATTAAGAAGCTCAAGCAAAAGATGTCAACCTTCAAGTCAAGGTAGTGGACGATAGAATTCGTGTCAGCAGGGATATTAGGTGCAAAGATTCATTTTACAGTGTATTGATTAAAGAAAATTGAAAATGATGTGACATTTTAGTACATAATTTCTGAATTTCAAAAGAGGTCAGGTTCACGATTTCCAGAGCATTTATATTGCAATTTCCAATGTTTGTTACCGAAGCATCTTGGTAAATCTGTCATTGACCATTCTAGTTTCTCTTTCGCTGCTTCAGAAAGGCGGCGTCAGAGCCAGAGACAGACACTCAGTGGCAGTTATGTCATTCATTCAGATAAATGCATCCCGCCAATTTCCTTTCAAATGCCCCAGGATGCTGCATGTAATTGCCGCTGTGGAAACCCTGCAGACTAAATGTAATTAGTAATTACATTTGCAAAATCTAGGCATACTTTGTGTATTATTTGTGTCAGTACAACATAATGCTGGTATTTTATATGTTGAACTTTTACGATATTGGCATCATAGAGTTCAGTGTTATAAAATATCCACACTGCTTCTCTCAGCAGACGTGTCCATATACACCCATGCAAAGAATAAACAGCAGTTTCCATGACAACAGAAAGAAAGAGCACATTCCAGTACTATAAATCATTTTATTGCCGTATGCATCATTGATCAAAGGAATGAATACCTTCACCTGTTTTCATTGAAATTTAGCCTTGCAAGAATTATTTTCTGAGGCAGGGTTTAATATGTGGGCCCTTTCACCAGGTTGTCCTAGTTCTGTTGTTTTCTACGGAAAAGTTTGACCTATCTACAGAAAAATTGGGTTAATGCTGATTTAAAAAAATTTCAATCTATCATTTGGTTGACATTTGCATTACATGATAATAGAGATTTTGTAAATGCATTTACACAGAATCAACATAGTCATACAGACGTACATATAAATTCTAAATTAATTTATGTCACTTATCGATGACTAATAGCACCGTACAAGGTCTGTTATTCCTTGCAAATTCATTTTCACTTGATATAAAAGATTCATAAATAATAACCTACAAATACACTTCACCCATTTCAGGAGTGGAAATTTTAATTATTGAGAGTACCGTATGTATTTGCATATGCAGTTCAGTAACTACTACCTCATTATATATGCATGAGTAGATTTTTCACACTGTAGTACAGACTAATATTCAGTGCGTGTTGTCCAAATGATACACACCTGACCTACATGAAGGATAGGCTTGTAAAGATGAAAGAAAAAGAGAATCAAGATGGTGGATATTTATATATTCCTTTGTTAAAACTAAAATGAAGAAATGTATTTGAATGACCTGATCATTTAAATACATTTCCTCATTTTAGTCAACTTTGAAAAAGTAATACAGTTCAGTTCAATGCCATCATCATGTCAGTTGCTATCATCAAAATCATATCGCTACAAAAATCATCAGTTCTTTGTTGTTGACATGTGACAGCCATCAATTAAATTATTGTCATAAACATTATTTCTATATCATATTCATACCAACTATTAGTATCATCAATGACATAACATCATCATCATCTTCATTCTCATCATCATCATTAAATCACTGAGATCACCACCACCATCATTATCATTATCATCAAAGCATTTATCATTATGACTGAGAAAATTTCATCATGCCTCATTTGATCCAGAGTATTGTGTGTCATTGTTATGATTGTACCGGTATGTCATGTAATAACTCAAGTTTTGCAACTCTCCTGTAACACTGTAATACCCTTTTTACTGTGAAAATAAGTATAAAATGCTTAATTTTTATCTCAGAATTTTTCCATAACGTACCTCTATCCAACAGAAAATTTAATCAAAATGGAATTCAGCCATGTTATTAATTTTGAAATTGGACTATCCAAACGTGGATGAATATTCTATCTTTTACAAGAGTTGCGGATATATATTCAGCTGAGATCTGTGGGCGTAGGGGTTCTTTCCAGAAGTTCAAGGCTGTCCAGCTAAAAATGTCAAGTGTGCAATTTCCTGCATTCATTGTCATTGTAAAATATTCATTGCGTCCTCCTGTGAGTTCAGTGATGAAAGATTGTTTTTTCTCGTCTCAATTCATGTTCTACCCAAACTATTTTAGAACTAATATTTTCTGGTCTGGAACACAAATGGTATAGGATACCCTTTCATTTTATTGTATGGTACTGTATTGGAAAAAAAAAACTATCCAAAATGGTGAAGAATTAGTATTTTAAATTGCAAGGGTGGTTTGAAATCCTGTTGTAACTTTTTCGCGATGATGTGTCCGTAAGAGAAATATTTATTCAGTGGTTGAACATGTTAAATATTAATATATAATAATATTGGAGAGATAATTATATACCATGATGTTCAATAGTTTTCCTTGGGAGTATTTCTATCTTCAATGATGCGGTAACTGTTGGTATATGTTGAAAAGTTTTCAATGCTGTAGGTCTGACCTCACCACCAAAAGCACTTCAGATAATCCACAGAAACAGGTGACAGAGTCAATTTAGTTTTTTTGGCTGTGAGAGGCATGCTTTGTCCCGTATGACATCAACCAATACTACCATATAGTTTAATCCTAATGTGTACAGAAAGCCCAAGGAGTGACTTGATATGGATAGACTAACAGCCATTACTCCTGTCCCTGGATCTCCCTTGCAATTTTCAAAGGAGGAAATGATAGGTTTATCTCTGACGAAGTACGCTTTTGTGCTATCAATGGCCATTCAGTCCATTTAAATACTTAACAGGTCCATACAGACTTGGATATCAGTGTTCTTTAGTTTCAAGGATGGTTTCATTGTATGTCGGTGCCTGATTTATGAAGGCAATTCTTTTTTATAGTCTTTATAAAATAGTTGATGAATATATCAGAAAATTTGCAGCAGTACTTGCATGCATTCTGAGAGTGAGAATCAAAATTTCCAGAGGCTTCCAGATCCTCATAATGCCATACATCATTACCTCAAGCTTTCAATTGCAAATTTTAGTACGTAGCGCAGAGGCATGTCCTTTTATTTCATCTCTTGCATTTGTTTTATGGCATGCCTTGTTTGTTTTGCAATAGGATCCAAGATGGCTGACTGCATGGCAGCCGTGCATGCAATCTGCTTGCAGTCATGGCAACCATGCTAATTGATTTCTGAACACTTTCATGTGTAATACCATTAGTCCTTAAGCAGCCAAACTAATATTTGGCATTGCTTTTTGTAATTCCTTTGTAAATCAAGGATATACGCTTTGGAGGGCTATTATAGATGAAAATATATTTCTTGGAATTATATTATTTTTATGGACAATAATCAATTGAAAATGTCAGTCAACAAATTGAATATTTAGGGTATTCAGTTTAAGTGCGTATAGTGTTTCTTAGTACAGACTGCACTTTGCAAGTCAAGCTGCAGTCAGGATCTTTGGTTTTTTTCTATTTAAATGGATATTTTGAATTGCTGATGTGATGATGACGTGGTATATTGACTACGTTGTCAATAATCTGTCTGTGTATGTACATCTATCTGTCAGTCTCAAGTATCGCCAAGTATTCGGAAACATGTCGGCTTTTAATGTGTTTAATGAATAATAGATTGCATTAATCAAAGTTTGGTAATGCACAGGTAAAATGCTTCGATTATCTTTGTATAGTACATATCATTTTAATTCCTGATCAATATGCGCAGATATACTCATATTTGTGGTCTTGCTTTTTATTTACGGTTGGATATTGGGTTTTAATGTTTTATATAAAGGGATTAGCAGACTGAGTAAACAGTTGGCAATCATTTGAGATGAGAACACATTCAAGTGAAGTGTGTACACAGCATGGCTTTGGTACACGTATCGATGTAAAGGATGGTTTTTTGGAAAATGATACACCGAAATGATTCCCTATGTTACTGTTAAAATAACAAGCACTGTTCCATGCACACAATGCCAAACGTTACAGTTCTTTCATATTTGAATGGTACAGCATCTTTCATGGATTTCATTTGTCTTTCAATGCCTACTAGCACTATGTAAGTACAATAACCACAGAGAGGGAGTGAGTAAATGAATGAATGAATGAATGTATGAACATGAAAACGCTGAAAGAAACAAAACACCGACATGAATGAATGTTGAATTTAGCGTTGTCATTATGAATGTGTATGTGTGTGATGAAGTGGCATTGATAATTCTGACAAAGACAAAAGATTTAGTGTAACTGGTAATTACAGGTAACCATTGCGAGAACCCAGAAACACACTGTAAGTAGATTATTCTCTTGTATGGTAGAAGGGAACAGATTTGTTAGTTTGTTATAAAGAGCCGGGGAGTAGATTTAGCATGACCAAAAAACTTTGAGTGTTATTGGTAAAAAACAGTTTGATATCCTGGTTTGTGTATTGTATGCATGTAATACCAGTAGTTACAGGTAATTATTGTCATTCAAATACACCTGTTATGCCGTTATTAGACGCTGTAAAGAGAAATACTGGCAGCAAAATTGATTTTATTTGTAACCTGTATATGTGTAACCTTATAGTCTGCCTGTCCCAAATATGAAACATGCATTAGGTAATAGAGGTACTGGATTGATTCTCAGATCTGAGACGACTTGCCTACTGTATATATATCAGGATAATTGATCACAGTGCACCCTCGGGTAAAGTCTGCTGTGATAGGCAAGTAATACACATGTGCATAATATCAGATCCAGCACCTTGGAATATATATCTTACTTCTGGCCAATCCGTATACAGAATCGCTTGATTAAAATGTGTGTTTAGGATACTGAATAAGTTACACATTCTTTCTCGCTGGTTTTCTTTTCATGTAATTCCGACAGTAACGAGATATCTCATACTATCATTCCCTTCGGAAGTCAGAAAGGAATTACGGATAGTCCAGACACTATCCTTGTCGGAATTACATTTTTGGACTCCATAATGATATTACAGATAATGTCTTTGTAAACTTAGTGTATAATCCCTGTAGGAGTACACTGGAATCATTTGAATCTTAGCTTTACTACATTGATTGATGAAATCCAATCAGACTAATGTGGATGTAGATTGCCGGCACATAGTAATATTTTATCATGACAAGAATATTTTGAGATACTGAAGTGTGAAGTAGATCAGTTTATTACATAAACCTGCTCACAAGATACACACTCCAAACTTACATACACTCACTCCCAAGGCTCAGTGCTGATTATCAACTGAATCTATTCAGCTCTCCATTTTTTGCCAGATTTTGCTAATTCTATGAATTACAAATGATCATCCCAAGTAATACATAAGTAAGTGAGTGTGTGCTCCAGGGCTTTGAAAACAGAGGCAAACAATGCATAATTTGCATATTCTTTTGTTATGAAAATGAATTCTTTTGTACAGTTAACACTTATGAAGAGATTGCTCCAAAAACAGAAAGGTGGCCCATCCTTAAAAATCCCTTTGTGAAGAACCCTGTTATTACATTTGAAGTTGGAAGTTGACGTACAAGCCACTGGAAAGAAATCCAGATAAGAGGAAAATTTCAGTGATGCCAGATGTTTTGAAAAGAATGAGCGTATCTGTGAGCAGTGAAACTCACAAGCTGTGAGATATTAACATACCCATATTTAATCATGAAATGGAATCCAAGTTTTTTCTGAATAGTAGTCTGAATCAAACCCAATATACGGTTCCGTTGATATCAGTAAATTAATATTAATATTTCCATATCAGCAATGTGGCGTGACTAGTACAGGAAAGTACGGCACCGGCAAACTCTCAGGGGACTGATATCGTAGTGCAGTTATCACACCTTTCCTGCTCAAGCCCACTGTACTCTGTCACACATCCACGTATTGCTTTGATTTAATGACCCGTATTTCAGTGCACAGTACATGTACATATGCAAGCCCGGTGAACTGTTGATACAAGCTGTGGTTTGGATTTGTCTGCAGCAAATACAGAATGTCAATGTGTTTGATATGCCGGTAAATTTCTTCACACTGGATGAATCATAGCTTTTGTAACACAGTACTGGAATATGATGGAAATATTACACACATAAGATTCTGTTTGAGCCACATATTTATATCACCTGTATTATGTACCATATTGTATTTATTTTTGATATATGTTCAGAGTTGAGAGAAAAGCGTAAAGGTTACACAATAAATTCTGTCACCAGACGTTGTATAATTACCCTAGAGCTGTGGATGAAATTGGCTGTAAATACTAATTAGGGTTCTAAATAAACAGATGAATCAACACTGAAAGTGTTGACAGGGTATATTTTTAGATCTGGAAAAAGAAAACGCCTTTCCCTTGCCATTACAAGGAAAAAGTGAATCATGTGTGGTAGATTGATGACAAATTATGAAATCTAATGAGATTACTTCTCCGTAATCACGTTAATGTACTTGTCATTCTAAGAATAGAAGCGGTTTTCAGCGTAGTGAATTGTGCTAATGTGACTCTGCGGTCATTTTCTCACTTGATTGTGTTTTTGCCACGACAATGCTGTTCTGTTCTGTTGTCGATCAAATATAAAATTATCTGAAGAGTGCAGTTTTTGTAGCTTAATATGACACAAATTTTATGCAATTGTCTGAAATTGCATGCAAATATTTGCTGAATGATAAAAAACATGTATGGCTCAGTATATTCAGTAGAATAAATAATTGATTGGTGCCCGACCCTAGCATTCAATTGAAATGGATTTATGGTAATCGCATCATGGAATGCAAAAAAACTTAATTTTGTAAGTCTTACTAATTCCTCCAGATACCTAATCCTTGAATCCTTTAATAACATAAATAGCAGTACAAAAATAACTTAACATTATTACTGATTTCATAGAAAAAGCCCCATACTGACCGTATCTAAAATTTGCCCCAGTTTGTCCCTTTGAATCATCATACAAGAAATAAGATTGTCATTATTGAGTCCAGTACAGGAATAGTGTTGGAAGTTTGAAGAAGTTTGTTGACCCTTAAGGGGCCATCTGTATCATTAAATTCTATTGTTTTGTTTACTTATTGAGTTTATCAAGTCGATTTGTATCACGACCATTCATGTATTGAATATGTTGTTGATATGACCCACAGTGCTTTGCAACATGTTAGTTTGCCCGTGAATTGACCAGTTTCTTTACTCCAACATCTAGAATTCAATGAATCATCAAGTTGTCTTATCGAAATTTATAAATGATCAAATTTCTTTGGTAACTTTTGATAATCGGTACGATTCCACCTGTTTGAAGAAACACCCTTGCTTTGTGTTTATTTGAGTGTTCAGTTTTGTATTCCATGGCCTCTCAATGTCTGTGAGACACTTCTCCTGTAATATCACCTCATGGGAGCTAGTATGGCATAATGTTGTTCCCGGTAATAATTGTGTTCTACCGTAGTACAAAATTCTATACCTGATATGCGTTCTCAGCTTACACCAGCCTGATTTGATTTCCAGTGAGCAGTGCTTTCAAAAGTAACACTATCTTCACAATTTCCGGGTCGTGAAATCCAAGATCTCTACTCTTGCAAAGTTATCTACAAATGCGCGGTATATTTAGTACTCTACCAATGCAGTATCAAGATATACGGTAGAATACCAATCTTTCAAAAATATAGCAAAATCAGAAAAGATTTTATTCAATTTTGAAACCAGAATGTAAATATTTATTCCCACAACTAATAAAATATTATCTCTAGCATCCATGAAGAATAAATAATTACTTTTTATGTAACCGATTAAGTCTCTGACAGACCATCAAAATCAAATATGCAATGATCTGCTCAAAGTATTACTATAAATTGTTACAGTGGTGATTGGAAAATTTGTTATTCGAGCAACTTTGTTAAAGGAGTACATGTATGCCAATTGTAAAATGCAAAGGTCTTTGAATATTGTTTGTGAAAACCTTTATTATTTAAAGAATTAGTGTTCAAGGTTTAAACATTTATAGTTACTCACGTTCCCCAACAATAGACATGCATGTAAGAAATAGCTTCAGCAGTACATGTATTAAATTGTCATTGATTCACATTCTTCCTATGTTGCTTTTGATGAAATCTTCCATACCTGTTCAGGTCATGTATCACTACACACCTGTGTCAAGACAGTAAAAAAAAAACCTTGTTTGCTGTGAGTGCAAAATTGGCACCTTGTTGGAAACAACCTTTCTCAGGAATTTGCTCAGTGACAAATTGAAGATGGAGGCCCATGGTTGTACAGAACTTATTCATATGCAAATGATGTAATTCATATGCAGATAAAGTACATTCATGTGAAGGTCAATGCAGGTTGGCTATCCATCAGCAAATATCAATAGTAGTAAGCGTAATGTGAGACACACAAGGATGACATACTTTTTCTCAAAATTTACATTTTTACCATTTTGAGATCCACTCAAATTTTAACTATTTGTACTAAATTTGCTGCACCAGATGTTAACTGAACATGCTAGCTCACAACATTTTTGGGGACTCAAGTTTTATTAAATTATTATGGCGGTGGAAATTTCCTGTATTCAGGGTAGTCAAAAGGTTATGCGGCCATCAATGTTTCGCACTCACAGTTTTCCTTTAATGTCTGCTCAATGCAATTAAAAATATCACTTGACATTTTTGCAGAATGATAACCTTGTAATTAGGAAGAAATTCAAAATGCCTGGATATGGTGGCAACTATTAAATAGCGTATAGGTGTGTGCAAATATGGCTTGAGGGCAGAGTAGAATGTCATGGAAACCTCATTTTTAAGGGAAATATTTCATGCTTTTTACCATCACATTACCCATTTTAAAGGTTATGCATATTTAAAAGGTTGCTGTGAGAATACTGACATCCACTCATTTTGTAAGTTCACCCATTAATCACACTATATCCTTTATTTGACATAAATCATATCTCTGAGGGCATCACATCATGTGTGTTCCTGGGTACTTTCTGCAATCTGACATGTAGTACAGAGTACCATTGATATTGCAGGTGTTTGATCCCTAGGCCCTATTGCATTTAACTACATAGCACACACACACTCATCAACACACACACACACACACATATAGTATACGGGACATTTAGACACACATACTGTGTATACATATACTGTATACTGTATATACATATATAGGCACATTATCTATCTATTTGTCCACCAGTATCTATCTATCTATCTATCTATCTATCTATCTATCTATCTATCTATCTATCTATCTATCTATCTATCTATCTATCTATCTATCTATCTTATCTATATTAGATATATATATATATATATACTGGTATATATATATATATATTATATATATATATATATATATATATATATATATATATATATATACACATATATATACACATATATACACATAATATATATATACACACACACACACACACACACACACATATATATTATATATATATATATATATATATATATATATATATATATATATATATATATATATATATATATATATATATACATACACACACACACATACTGTACATATTGATATTTGTTTAAGGTATGAAAAGTTTGAAATTTGAGCTTTGTAACCTCACAGTCTTCATTGTCTTGACTGGTTTCAGTTAAAATCTACATCAGGATGAAATGCCATGAAGACACACACTGTTAATCAGGAAACTGTAGTAAATGGATGTTTTATTGGTAAATTGGTAACAGCAACAGGAGATAACTAAAACTGAAAATTATTAAAAATGTTGATCCCATTCTGTGACAAATATTATTTCTGCTTGTTCATATTTCATAAAATCACTGTGATGTACGGTACAGTACCTTAGAACGTACGGGTACTATACTTTCTTTGAGATGCAGGGAGATGCTACGGCTGTGTGGGGGTTATTCTGCAAAAATAATTGGGTTGCATGGTAAACTGGCTACCATTGGTCACGCACTGATTCCCGGTCATCATGGACCTGAATAACACTTGTGCCAGCCATTATTACAGTGTGAAAGGATTTTATTTACGCTCCAAATGCGGTCATTCAGAATCCGTCTAAAAACATTCACAGAGGCCAACTTGAAATGTGTTCGTCATAGCGTCCATAGTCTCTGCAAATATATCGGTGGCGCCAACCCAGAACTGAGTGAAAATACAGAAGAATGAGAAGTATAGCTCTGCTGTGTATTACTTCAGTTTCATCCCTGGCGAACCATGACGTCAATTCGTCAAGCGATGCAGCTTTCCAATTATTACTTTATTACTTTACAGACGCATGAATAGATTAAAGTCAGATTATTGGAATCCTCCGAGTGCGCCTTGGTTATCAACTTTTGTAGACGTAGCAAGCATGCAGAGTTTGATCTCCGTGTGGCAATATTTTGCAATTTTTTTGTTTATCCATATTCATTCTCTTCCGAGTCTCGTCGTACCTGGAAGTTCTGTTTTCCCTTACCGATCATACAAAAATCAATGTATTGAGATAGAATATGACATGTGCCACAGCAATGGCCATTATGCGACTCATGATAAATATATCATACTTAGCTCAACATCACTGATATCATAACACTCAAAGACATCTAAAGTACTGGTACAATGACAGTATGCCAAGATGCAATCTTCACCGGAATATTCATTTTAAGTTAATAATGCGCCTCGAAAGTGAAATACTAAAACTTTTGCTCAAACTTTCTTCAATGAAATTTTCGGCCATTCTCTTACCAAATCAAGATTAAAAATCAGGGGTCACCGTGCAAACTTTGGTACTACAGAAATAAAACTACCCAAGATTTCTTGATGTTTGAAATTCAAAATGGCCGCAATCCCTGTGTTAAGTCTATGGCGAAAAATAATTTTTTTTATTTTCAAAAAACTAAGACGGTGAAATCTTTTCTTTTGTTAAGAGCTTTAAAATAAGCCCCACAAGTGGTAGGTCAGAAGAGAATTGATAAAATTCGAAAGCCTGAATTTCTGTCCCCAGGCACGTTCTACCTTAAACACTGTGCTTATAGTGCTATTACTTCAGTTTGATTTCCCTTTTCTGCTTTGTCAAAATATACACTCTTGTTTTAAAAGGAGATGATGTAGTTTTCGTATGCTACATTTTAGTCTGAGCCTGAGGGTATACTAGGGTAGTAGTTAGGAAAATACATGAGAAAAAAGAGGAGGTGACGAGTGTTTGAGAAAAGTGACAGTAAATGCTTTACAAATTCAGGGATTTGTAGTTAATTATGTCATCCTTTAAGGTAGAATGCACATCAGGGACAGATATTTGGACTCTCAAATTGTTACAGTTCCTATCTGAACTAGCATTTGTAGGAGCTCATTTTAAAGCTCTTGGAGTAAAAAAAATTTTACTGTCTCAGTTTTCTGAAAAATGAAAATTTTAACACTGGGCATTTTGAATTTCAAACATTTGTAAATGTGAGGTACGTGTAACTCGTTTCTGTAGAACCAAACCGCAAGGTGGTCCCTGATTTCCTACTTATTTGGTAAGAGAACGTTTGAAAGTTTCATTTAGGAAGGTTAGAGCAAAAGTTTATTCTAAGTCTTTCACTTCCAAGGCGAATAGCAAAATATTGACGGAATCCTGTTATTGTTAGAGGGTTTTGATTCAGTGAAAATACATTTTGTCAACGGTGTTTTTTTGCAGGGGAAAAAGAAGTTTCTTTCTCCTTCACAGCGTTTCTGTAGACGCATATTGAAATTCTCAGCTGAGCCACTCATATTGTTGATGATGTACTTTAGAAACCATTGATTCCCATACATTTGTGCAATAGCATTGCTGAAATACGTTTGTGCAATAGCATTGCTGAAATTAAAGGATTAAACAGCGCAAAGTGATGAGTATGTACTTTTGCTTGTACAACCTAAGCGTCTTTCTATTTCGAGTTCTATTGACTTGGATTTCTTTAACTCCTTTTTCAATTTAAACAATTTCCCTGCAGGGCCTTGGGGGTCCCTTTTCACAATTTAATCAATGGGTTCAGCTGTTTTGTTCCACTTTGCCCTCAGCCTTTTTTTAGTGCTCCGCTGAATGATTTGATGAGTTGTTGGCAATGTATGGACCATTGAATTCTTCCGTGCAATTCTGGAATGCCGTTTGGATGTAAAGGGATCGCTGCTTTTGTTTTTGATCGGATGTGAACTGGTTAGCTGAAAGGATTAATGGATAAATGGATGGATTACAAATGTAATTGATGGGATCTCACAAAGCCAGGTGAATGAATTGGTAAAGGGATGGACTGATGGCCCAGAGAGAGAGAGAGAGAGAGAGAGAGAGAGAGAGAGAGAGAGAGAGAGAGAAGAGGAGAGAGAGAGAGGAGAGAGAGAGGGGGGGGAACGATATGTTGTACCCATAAATTTATAATGACTGTACCTTACAGCTGTTCTGAGATTTTCATCAACTTAAACCCCAGGCTTGATCTGTTGATTAAAGAAGTGTAAAAATACCAGGTATAGAAGAAATTGGTCTTTAACAAGCTGCTGCCCGATGATTCACATATGTTCACCTGGATATTTGGATTAGTTATACCATAGACACATTGAAACACTGGTGAAATGAAAGTTTTGTCTTTCAAATTGGCCGTAGACAGAGAATATTATGATAAGACAAATTATAGGTGCTTAGTTTCTTAAAAAATATTAAAAATAAATGAATTCAACTCAGCGTGCTTGATAAAAGCATGATAACCAAAGAAGAAAGAGACGTAGGCAATGGACAACCTCATCAGCTTGAAGTTGAATAAATTTTATAAAAAATGTGATAGACATATTATCATAACAGATCATAGCTCATTCATAAGGAGTAATTGTATTGCTTCAAGTATGTCTAGATCTCATGTCCAATTATTTCCCTCAATATGGAAAGCTTGAGGTAAAGGTCATGTTATTTGAAATGTAATATCACCAACATGTGCTTGGTAGACATTTTGATGCCTGATTCTGTGAGAATTTATACGTCATACGCTACTTTTATAACCTGCCTTGAAATATCATATTCCCCGGTCATCAAGCTCTTAATTCTGGAATTTTTGTTCATGTGTCATTTCTGTTTCCATAGAATCTGCTGTTGTAGGGGAGAAATAGCCCCTACTGTGTCCTTACGTCTGGTTTGTCGTAAATTTGCATAATGTCAACTTGATGAATTGGCGATGTTGTAAGTAATGTATTCTGACAAGCTTAACTTTATATCAAGATTGATGTGAAAATTTAGCATGTGCTGGTAAATTAAGACTCGTGGCTGCTGTTCAAATACACTGTGCTGTTTTTGCGAGGTTTTTAGCCTCCGTTGTATTGTAAGAACTTCTTGTGGAAAAGTTTGAAGATTTATTAGCATGATATATATTCAGGGTTTGGCTGATTTTGTCCTGAGAATCCCCCAGGAATGCTTTATCTCAAACAGAATGGCAGGTGGCTTCTGATAATTGTCAGGTGCCGCCAACTAAGCTGTTCGTGCAAAAAGGTGTTCGTGCGAAGTTTTTCAGCGGGCGGGCAAATTTCAAAACTAATCAGCGGGCGGGGAGAAAAAATCTATATTTATTGTGGGCGGGGAAGAAATTTCACTATTTTCAGTGGGCGGGGAGAAAATTTTTGACAGTGGGCACCGGAAGATACGTAGAGGGAGGGGAAAGTGGCGTGGTTGATAGAACTTGAGGGGAGATTTAGCGCCTAACTTAGAGGGGAGCAATGTTCCAAGCTATACTGCCAGCTGCTCCCACGGTTTGCGTCGATCTGGGTTGCCTAGTAGGCATCTAGTTGGCAATGGGAAATTTCAGTAGTGGGGAGAGGGCAGAGGGGAGCTTGAAATGTTGTGGGAGTGGGGAGCGGGCAGCAGACTATAGATACTGGAGGGCAGCGGGCATCAAAATTCAGTGGGAGGGCATATTTTCCGTGTATGCCAGTGGGAGGGCAGTTACGAACAGCTCTACTTTCCCCTCCAAATTTTGGGTCAAGGTCAAAAATACGAAAAATCGGTATATCAGCTTTCAAAACATGGTTCGTGATGATTTTGCGAAATTCATGAAATTTACCAGTTGGCGGCACCTGAATTGTACGCATTATGTTGTCGTCCAGCACTGATCCTAATATGCTTGTTTGAGGTCCCAATGATCAAGCGTGTGCGAGCTTTACAAAACATTTTCGGATAAAGAATTCAAATCTCTTCTTGCGATCCCTTCATTTGCTAGCTATGGTTGGGATAACAAAGGAAAATAAAATGAAAATCTTGAAAAATAATAATTTACATACACATTAGAGTATCTACTCTGATCCAATAATGCATAATTGCATGTCAACCCTTTTACTTCCTAATTTTAGTACAACCATACACTTTTCGATGGTGCAAATGGACCACTTTACTTTGATGTAGGGGTTGAAGCAGCAATTTTGTTCAAATCCATAAGAGATTTCACGCATTACCTAGGCAACAAGTCAGTATCAGACAATTCACAAATATTTCACTCCATTTCCATGAGTGCAGTGTCTGTTTCTGAACGGAAGCTGCCACCAGGAGACGTGTGTGTGATGTATAGACTTTACGTCCACCCAACACTCCAATAAGGAAATGAATAATGCACCTATTAGTAAACTTTTAGATTAATTGCCTTCGGTACTTCAGTAAAATCACCACGTCGTCAAGGATGCAGCTGGTAATTACTCTGCCAATTTCTTCACGTTTCATTAAGTTTTCACCAGAGGTTGTCATGACAAACTACCTTGATTAGTTCCTCTACGCTTATAATTCACTGGTATTGTACCTATTTTATCAGTACAGTTCTCCTTTTAGAGTGCTTATGAACTTTGAAATATTCTGGCACAAATTTTTCCCTGCATTTGTAAAGGTTTAGAGAACAGCACAGTAAAAAATTACTTCATGGTTGATATAGGGACATTTGCGAACCAGGTTGAATACTACACGAGCAGCTAAGCAAGAAATTTAAAAGTATTTTGTAACAATGTTCGTAGGACTTCATTTACTGGCTATCTTTAACCCTTTGAGTGCTGTAATTTTTCCCACCAAAATTTTAGTGCAACAGTTTACCAATTTTCATGAATTTTTCTGTATTTTTTTGATAATTTTGGACCAAATGGACATCATATTTCAGTGGCTATAGTTTTTTATCAAAATTTTAGCAAAAATCTGAAATAAAATTTGACTTCAAATATTTTATAAAGGCAACAAAAATTGACTATGGCACTCAAAGGGTTAATACCGTCTGAACTGAAGATTGCTGAGATTTCCAATATTGGTACAGCGAAGGCGTACAAATTTAACTCTCTTGAAATGCGGACGTGTCTATGATTACCTGGATTGACAGCGTAAATCTCAAGCAATCAAATGCATCCGCACAAGTGATGAAGAAGTGGACTTTTGAATTGATGAGTTTTTTGCCAGTGGTTGCTAGATCGCGTACTTCAGGAAGATGAAGTCGTGAATTAAACTGCTGCCATACAAAATGATCGTGAAAATTGCAGTAGAATTTAGTGTCGTTTATTGAAACGCCATGCGTGTCAACTCATTAATGTGGGGGAGATTTTGATGTCTGCCAAGCAACACCAGAATTTGTAAGATGAAAAGGTTCATTAAACATATAAACAGATGGACCTGAATAAATCAGTGCTTATTGTACTCAATGTATTTTGTTATATTAATTATAATATGATACACAAAATCAGAGAAGTGTGCCCGCATTATATATTTTTACTTTGAGTCTATAAATACGCTGGTTTTCCATCTTTCGTTTCACCGTGCGTCGTCGTTGTTATAGCACCCATAAAATTTTAAAGAGCAACGTAGCATAACGACTGGCAATCTAAAATTAGATGGAACAGTGCCCTGCCGGCAGATGGAGACCTTGACAAAGGTGAAATCAGGTCATGCACTGTGAAATGTGCATTTTAAGGGTAATTGATGTTTCCCTGCAGAATTGTCCCCAACTCACCCGGGTCACACGAGGGGAAGACTTATTCCCCAGCTCACCGAGACACATTTAGGGGGATTTAGCCTAAATGCTAATGACGTTCAATTTTAATGCGTGTGCGTCAGTACTTTAATTTGGGGAAGTCTTGTACTGACACTGTGATTGATAGAAAATTGTCGGTGACCTCATCAATCAATTTTGTTTGATGTCCTACTGTATAATCACGATCCTAGTGTGTAGTGCTTGATACAACACTGTGTGTAAGCCCTTTGTTTCATCTGTGCTTTTCTCCCCTACTTCCGTCAATTTACAGCAGAAAACAATTGGGTTATTCCAAGATTTGTCGGAGGAAGGGTTAAATATATCCATATAAAGGTTTTCTGGTTTATTTTTGCTGCTGCAACAGTGAGCACACCAGATATCAATAGTAATTAACATTCAAAGTGCCTTTGTATCCGATTTGTGCTATGCAAATACAGCGAATACCTTACCGGTAGTATTTTATAGAAATCTTAAAATTTTATGTTGCTTATTTCGTGTCTGCATACAAAATCTAGAGAGAAAGTCTATATCATATGTCAATACATGCCACTTAGAAAGCTTATAAAAGAAAATGTATATATGACGTTTCTGTCCAAGTTTGATTCAAGAACTTGTAAAAGTCTTATTCCTTTAATCTGCTTAAACTGTTATCTTCTATATGATTGTAATAATAAATTCTAAAATACTATCTCCGTATCTCTAGCTACAGCAGATTACTTTGGAATTCAGAAGCTGATGTAATCCACTCATTTTTTCTTTCCACTTGCTATTTCCTTATTTGTATGTAAAGTTTCTTGCCACAATATTGTCACATCAATGATTTATGTAGCCTTTTGCAAAATGTGAACTCTGCATGACCTCAGCATATTGTTTTATATCCTACACAGCGCCCTCTAGAGTTATCTTTCCTGGTACCATTTGTACATACATGAGTACTCTTGTAAGGGGTATGGCATAGAAAAATTCATGATATTAACCCTTGGGCAGATCTTCAACTTTGATGAAATGCTTGCAGCAAGCTTTCAAAAACTAGCTAGTTTCTGAAAATTGAAATTTATGAAAACGGTGACTTTGATAATTGAAATAGTAATTTGAGAAGACACTTATTTCTTGATTGAAATCAGAATTTCAAAAACACGTTAGAAAAGCCTCTAGTGGTCGGAGACGTTCATTATTTTAGTGTTTATGGGATATTTTTTATCACAAAGTATGACAGTCTTCACATTGTAGTTCACGAATCTTGAAGATTGGACTGCCATATGGAAATGCAGGTTTCCGGACGGAAGTGTAATATTGAAACTTGGTTTTATTGCAAGTACCATAGCTGTCACCATGTTGCATGACACCTCTGTGTATTGTACATTTACCTGTGAGGTAATGTGGTTACTTTGCCGTGTGAACAGCCTTACACTTGGTGATTGAGATATATTTTGATAGTTTTGGGGATGACTGAATATCATTAAGGTCAATCTATTTTAGGCTATTAGGTTTTGTTGAATACTTTGTTTCAAATTTATGAGGTGTTCCATAGTGCTCAAAAAGGGAAATTTATTTTGTAACTTCTGAATCACTTCATATAATTACATTACAGAGCAGAGACAAATATTAGGTACTTGGTTCACACAAAATATCCTCTACAGTGCTAGTGAGGTGTTTAATTTCTCTAGTTTCAATGTTGCTAGGCTACTCAGTAATAAATTTTCCTAAAAATAATGAGACAGTAAAACATCCAATCTTTTAGTATTTTGTTTTCCACCACTGTGTAGAGAGACATGATTAAGAATGATTGAGTGAAATACATTAGAGGAAGATGGTGAAAAACATGCTTTTGGGTCAAAGTCACAACTATGTGCAACAGGGCTGCTGGCAGAACTCCCTCTATTGGTGAGCGATTACTATTTTTTTGTTTATGAGAATTTCAATTTTGCAGAACCTTGACTTTTAAAGAGCCTTTAATTTAATAAGCTGATTAACTTTCTGTAAGGGATAATGCACAATCATATTTTAATTGTATGTTACACCTTCGACATTCCCTGTACAATGTAGGTTTGAGTGAATATAGCTTTTTTATCTCTTTATACTCAATAACATGGTTTCAAAGTGAGGTTCACTTCAAAAGGAGTAGTCAAATATATTACTGATACTTTCAAATTCTGGGCTATTAGTTTGGTCTTGATTACAAGAATTTTGAGTTTCTACTACCGAATACTGCAGTACTTTTAAATAATAACAATGATTCCTTTGGAGATAGCTTCATGCTGATGTCTGCATCAAAAGTACCATATACTTGTATGTACCGGTAGACTGGCCCCAGTCGCTTGGCTTTTCTCGGCAGCAGTTACAGACTGGCCAAGCAACACGTTCACACCATGATCTATCTGACCACCTACCACTTATGCGACAGTCTGCTAAAGGTTATTCCTCCAATTCATTCTGTTTATATATTTATATGCGCACAGCCTTGGAGCAAGTCTAAGTGATATGTTAAAGGGGTAGATTTGTTATCAGCATGATCTCTGAGCAAAGTGATTAACTGGACACAACTTTCAAAGGGAAACCACAGGACTAACAGCACAGAAATAGTCAATTTCAATGAGCACTAATGAGAGAACAAGAGATTGAGGACTGCAGTTTCATGTGAATCTATTTTCGCAGAGAGAGTAAAAAAAATCTGTCTATGATTTTAGCAAGTCAAATTATTTTGTATTCTTTGTACTTGCTGCTCTGATGCGTCTTGGGCAGTGTTTTCTTGAGGTTTTCTCTCACAAGTGGGGAATGTCTCCCTCTCCTTGAAAAAAGTTACACTGAAGCTGCCATTAATCTGTGAAGTCAAATGGAAAATGGTCCGTGCGGAGTTTAGCAGGAGCAATAAACTTTTCAGACAAATCCGTGGTGCATCAGATGCATACACAACTAGGGTTGCACTATCACTTTTGCATGAGATTGACCCGTACTGACATCCATGAACCAATCAGAATGTTGTCGTTGTGAAGCCTCAAAAATCCCTGCGCTGACGCTGAAGAAAGCTTGTACTGACTTAAAAGCCACCGTGTAGCTGCCAGGCAGACAGTCTAGAAAAACCGCTGTTGCAGAGAAGATTGGAAGGTTTCATCTTTCTCCTGGTTGTTTTGAACAGACCACGTAAGTAAGATTGTTTGATTTTGTCATTTTTGTGTCACGCCTGAAATTTCGTCAACGAAGAAAGCTAGTATTTGTTATTTCACTCATATTTCTACCGTGAAAACTCAAAAATAATTGGATATGAATGTCTGTTCAAAGCTACACATTGCTAGTCAAAATGTACAGTGCAATTTCGTTTTGGTTAATTTTCCGTGATGACACTGAAACAAAGAAATCAAAATTTAAAATTAGAATTTAAAATGTTCTACATCTGATGTCGTACTCTCATAATTGTCAGGCATCAAACCCATCTTCATATCTTGTAAATAACTCCATTCTTGGGATGTGTCTGGTAAATGTCTTCGTCAACATCCCATTTGCTGAATATCAATATTTCTTTAGAGGTTATCTTCTATAATTTTAGTGTTTATAAACCTTCAATGTTGAATGTTGACATTTGCAGGTGCTTTTGAGAGATGAGCGCTCATTTGTTGGTTTGTTTTGAAAATATTAAAAATTTAATGTTTCCATTTTGCCATTCATAAATGATTGAATAAAACCAAACTTTGCTCCAAAAATATCACAACAAGGAGAAAATGTGAGAATAAAATGAAAACAAAAACAAAAATTTGTCATAGCAGTCAGGAATTATCAATTAGTCACGATTAGTTCCATGATATGTGTGACAACTGAGCTGAAAATTTGGATCAAAATTTCAATATCATTGACTACGGTATAAGGTCTCCTTATCTGTTCCATTGTGCATTTGACAATTACATCAAGAGAGAAGAAGTAGAAGGGAAACAATAAACAGCTTGGACTGCTTTTAAATGTTGATTTTCAGTGTGGTTTGACCAGTTTTGTCTTTATTTGAAAACATGGGGTTGATGAAAATTTACTTTGTTTGTCCAAAGTTTGTCATGATTCTTTAAACAAGGACCTGAAAAAATTCACCATGTAAAATTTTACTGTCAAGTAAGATCAGTGAGACCAGTATTTATATTGAACATTTGAATTTATATTGTAACATTTTGAATTTTTTGATCCATTGCATTGTGATACTGTGTTTATGATGCACAGACCATAATCTTATTAATTATTTTATTTGTTTTCCTTGAAAATGATACTTTTGGTTACAGAAATTCAATTTTGACATTCAATATTGACCACAATGCTGAATTTCATTTCAAGAGCATTGTATCCAGATTGTACAGTTTTGAAGCAAACATAGTAAGATGTTGTCTTCACTTTTAAATGTTGTGGATACTATCTGAACTGCAATTACTGCATAGAGCAAATCCCAATGCAAACATACAGTATATATCTTTTTATGGATGGGTAAATTTATTCATTAACAAATCCTGGATAGGATATATGTCTGCCAGCAACATGAAAGATCAAACTGTAAAATGATAAAAACAAACAAAAAGTGTACAATCTGATGGTTTGAAAGCAGACGGTGTCAAAAAATAGCCAAAAAATATCAATAATGTAATTTAATTGTAAGAGTTTAACTTTGCATCTTTTACCTTCGAGTTTCACCAGATATGAAAAGTGGCTGACAAAATCAACTTTTTGTTCATCAATATTTAAAAGTAATAGACAAAGACAAACAGCATTTCAGTGTCAATTTCTGTTGCATCTCTTTAGTACATCACTGGTGTACAGAAGGTCAAAGGTCACCTAATTTGCATAATCCTGGAGGAGACTGATCAGGTAACAGCCCCCTTAATCCAGTTACATATCATCAGAATCTATTTTATTCTGTAGTTCTTCACAATTTCATATGCCCAGAGGGATGGCATAGGGTCACTCTTCATTGCTCAAGTACTGGTACAGCAAATCACATTTTCCTTTTATTCCTGTTTCCAGTTTTACAGGATACCAGATATCAGCCATCATGCTGGCGTTGTTACGGCAACAGTCACATCATCTCACAAAATCTGCATCAGCGCTGATCTTAAAAAACACAAGACAGCATTTTTCAAACGCTGTTTTGCAACGTCGACTCGTGAGCGGAAGCCAAAGGTAGGATTTACATGTACTGTTGTTCCGATCATCTTGTCCAGAACATCTGGAGCCCTTGGGATTATCTCTGCCTCCGCCTCATGCATCACACCCAGCTGTCATTGCTCAGTACAAAAGATTTGAAGACTTTCTCAATGCATTCTGGCTAAAGGCTGATGTTTTCCTCATAATTTGGTCAGTTCGGTGTTAGTGCTAATTTCACATTATAGAAAGAATAGTGTGATGTAATTCCGTTCATTAAAACAAAGCATTGATGAACACTTGAAAGATCCACTGATGCTGCAGTTTTTGTGACCTTTGTTATCATAAATTTTAGTTCATTCCCAACAAAGAACTTAACCATCAGGCTTCAAAGTTTTGCTAGAGGTAAGAACTGAGGTAACATGTGACTTCAAAGATGGAATATGGATCCAGTGTTTTGTCCAGTTTCTCTCACCAGAGAGGAATGTCGCTCGATGAAATTTTCGGGGAGATTTGGTTCTGATTGAGAGGGACTTTAATAAATTATGCAAATTTAGGTAATCATAGTCATTTGAAGGGGTGTTTGATTAGGTAGGGGGATTTATGCAGTTGCATGTCTTAGAGAAAACACTTGATCTAATTGAAATTTGACACAAATGCTGCCTGGACTGAATTTCAGGCATTTCCTTCATGGTCATTCAAACCAATGAAAGCTTTTGTTGCAGTTCAGCACAGGATGAATTTATGAGTGGTATATTTTCCTAATAATATAGAGTTACTATAGTTTTCTCAATTCGTGTATATGGTCATTTTGAATGTTTGACATTTACTTATCATATTGAATTTACCATGATTGAGTCCATTATGCCATGCATGGAGCTCAAAACCATATACATGATCATAACCCTCTCACCGGTGTTTTACTCCTTTTGTCTCTAAAAGAGAAAATGCTCAGATACTTTTTGTAAAATTCGCACTCTCAAAGAAGGGCTTTATCATGTCAGATCTAAATTTCTACAAAATTGTACTACTTGTACTTTGCATATACTGATGAAAACAGAATACACGCATTCATGCCCATGCATAGAACATTTCATAACTATTATACGATTCAAAGTTCATAGGATATTACAATAGGTGTTTAATAAAAAATCTAGCAACACTTCAGATAGTGTCAGATAAATGTCTGGTATTTTACTGTCAGTGACTTCTGTTCCAATCAAGAAAATCAACCACACTGAACAGGATAATCTTGACAGAAATATACCTGGAACCTATCCATTATCAGACATAGACAAAAATGAGAAGTATACCGGTACATGTTCAGGGGTCTGCTGATTGTCATCTGTTGGGATGTAGTATAAATATACATGTTGAGGGGCCTGTTGATGGGGGAAGTATCAGTAGGAGTCGTTTATTACTGTAATACACCTGGTGAAGCTGAACCAACAGAAATATCTAAAATTGTTATGGTGGATGGAGCATGATGCGTACATTGCAATGTGACAATGCTATTCTACATGTAATCTCTTTGTTCAACTGTTTCATTGTCCAGGTATGAGTCGAATGGTATCAGCCTAGAATTTGGAAAATTTCAGAAATCACAGGAAAGTGAAGCTATTGAGTTGTTGACCAGTACGTTCCTGAATCACGAACCGATGACCAATTATCTCCAGTCACCACTCAAGGCACTCGTTCACTTCAATACAGTGGTTGTAGATCGCTCCCTCCGTGATGACATATCGACAGTTGCCATAGACACCAAACTGAACAGAGTGATTGGTTTCCAGGCCTCTTTCCTCATCTCCTCGCCCAATGAAAAAGCCGATTTTGATGAATCAGCAGAGATACTTGAACCTCTTCAGCCAATTACGGACATACTCGCACGTGTGCAAGAGCGAATCTTTCAGCTGGACAAAGTCAAAACTATATTTGCCTCAGGCGAGAAGTGCATGGAGCTGTTCATGGTCGGGGTCAGTGATGGCTATCACGGCCATGGCATATTAAAACAGCTTCTGCACGACAGTGTGGAGCTGGGAAAGTCAAAAGGTGCCAAGATGGTCTACACCAAGCTGACTGGTCCAGTTTCGCAGCACATCTTCGCCAAGGCTCCAGGCTTTGCACAGATAGGTGACGTAGAGCCCTACACCACTTTTGAAAGCCGTGGTCACAGGCCGTTTCGAGACATGCCACCGGAAAACAAAGGCATTGTGATATGTGTTAAACAACTGTAGATTCACCACAGATCCTGAAATATATTCTGGTCATTGATTTAATAATGATGATAATTATAAGTATGATCAGGTTTTTAACCCTTCACCACAGTGGTTTGAACCAATTCCACTGTTTTCCATGGTAAAGTTGGACCTCCTGAAGGGAAACGGGGTGAAAGGGTCGAATGATCTTGATAGGAGGTATTACAGTATTTATCTGTAACTTTTCATTTATTTTCATGTATAGAGCACTGAGACACAGTGGTGAAGGGTGAAAAGACTGACAAGACCGACAAATACAGTGTCAGCATCAAAAGAAAGCTAATATCACAACAATAGCACAGCAATTGAAAATGCATGATAAACGCAATTAATCGTAGTGCGCCTCTTGTGCCATGCCCAGTAAGAATTACAGTGTTGGATGAACATTTACAAGTACATTTTAAGAGGTATCTCTATTTTTCTCCTTTACAGTTTGTTCCAAGTTCAGAGTGTAAAGTGCATGTGATAGTGTTTCTTTGTCCTCGCATTCTTTTTTTAATAAGTACCGGTATAATTGAGTACCGAAGGTGCAAGTCTTCATATGTGCTGAAAGATGAAGTGTTGAGTATTACAAGTTAAGGTCAATATATTTTCAGAATAAAACTGTGTTTATCAGTAAATTGTATTCATGGAGTTAGTGTTCTACAGTCCTGTATAAGGAACATGCACAGGCAGCTTAACTGAAGTGACCACGCAGTAGTGTGCTGATGGAAAAATCCTTCACAGAATATAAGCAATGTAACTGTAATTGATTGAAAACACATACAGTTCCTTGAAATAAAAAGTGTTTGAATCTTGGTTTAAACCAGTGTATTTAAGTTGACACTGTGGCATCAGTACTCAACACATACCGGTAGCTTGATAAAGTAAATGTGAAAAGGCGGATTTTTTTGCAACAATAAAGAGAAATCTGTGTTTGAATACATGAAGTGAATCTTGTGGTATTCATTTCTTGAGAGAGTCTCCATTCTGTCTGTTTGTCACACCAAGCTAGCAGTGCTGCATTGTTTATGTTTACCCTTTCACTACTGCATTAGGGTGAACAAGGTCAAAGGGCAGCAGATATTTCACTGATGTATCCCTTGTGTACCGTACAAAAGTAATCATACAGTAGAAGAGCAGAACTGTCAGCATTCCCAAACTACCGGTATTGACTATGTGTACCTATATCCTAATTTGAAATCTCTTAATTTACTGCAATCTTATCCCTTTTACGTTAATTAGTTTTTGTGACAAGCAAATATAGTCCCTCATAGGAAACTCAGTGTACGCAACATTAGGATCCCAATTAGAGAAAAATTAATCTTGAAGAGCAGTAACCTAGCTTTTATTTATGAATAATTCATGTCTGAGGCAGTACCGTATTTCCTGTATTGTATTTATAGAGCACACACACAACATTCATTCTATTCACATGATTCTATAATAAAACCATAACATTTATGGAAAGTACAACAAAAACCTGACTTGCCATGTGTGCTATTTGTTGAACCTTAAAGACTTCTGTAATCAATTTTTTGAAAGTGTCTAATTCTGTAAAGATGCACTACTGAATGTTACATGGCATTCAGCATATATATATATATATATATATATATTATATATATTATATATATATATATATAATATGTATATATATATATATATATATATATATATATATAATATATTATATATATATATATGTGTGTATACGTACATGTATACGTATAAATACTTGTATGTTTTTAATTTTTACCTTTGTTGCTGTGTAACCCAACTTACAGTGATTACACACAATGTAATGCCGTATGCTGTATGTATATACCGATACATGTCTTTGCATTTACAAATCTAGTTGCACAGTCATTCTCACCACATCAAGGCTTCATGAACAACCTCTTGAACAGGTACCCTGGCAGTGTTAGTCTCTTTGCTACGTGTTTTAGCATTGTATCACTCAATTATTTATATCATATGTCAGACATCTTTCCACATATCACACATTTTCCCTGACTTTTCAATCCCGTAAAAATTGACCAGCAATATATTTCTCGGAGCTGTGAAATCCAGGAATCAATAAATGTGTTTCACTTGTATAGGTGCATCAGCGAATAAAATATTACCTGATTATAAGTGACCCTCCTTTTATATCAATTTGCGTCTATTTTGTAGAATTATGAAATCAAACTGGCATCATTGTGAGTACTGTGTGTGTACAAATTAGTGTTTGTAGTGAGTCACTGCCTGGGAAAATTCTTCAATCACTCACAATCCATGTCAGAGCTCTGATTCGTTGTCTGACTGTAGAAAGTCTTCAAAAGAGTGCTTGAAAAATTGTTATGATACGGCGTAGCTCTAATTAGTGGTTGCAAGCATAAGATTTCTGAGAGTAGTCGAGACCTGTCCATATTGTTCCCCACAGCCAACACAGTAACAAGTAGAACGTAATTATCAACGAATGCTTATTTTAAACATAATATTCTCTCAGTACTAGCTCTAATTGAAGGTTATAAACACCTGTCAATCTTTTAATTGTATATTTGTATCCAAAAATACATCAGAAAAACAGGCACATGTTATTTTCTTCCTGAATATAAACTTTATGTTAATTCAAATGGGAAGTTTGAATATCAGAAATACTGAACAGATGTCAAGGAAAAGACACCCAGCTGTAAAATTAAATATGTAATAAAACATCCGTAATTTTCTACTAATATTTACTGTTTTCTGGTGCTACATGTACGTGTCACTGGTGCTAAGCGTCAAAGTTCCTTTACTTGATCCGTTAAAAGCATATACCCACATAATGCTAGCTGAAAGCTGACTCAGAAATTATTTCTGTATATTCTTAGAGGTATCATATTACAATTTACGCATCGGTTTTACGTAGTTCAAACACAGGACAGTATGGTGTTTGTAACCAAGCAGAGTACAGCCAAACAGTGCCACCATATGCTGCATGTTTATTTGATATTTAATTGTTTTTTGGTTAATTTTCCAGAGAGATCTGAATACGTTACAGTGTGTGAAAATTGTTGTTTGATAACAGTGATACCTAGAGCATTCCAGGTCAGATGAACCGGTTCTTTGTGCCTTTCACAACAAGCAATTATGCCTCCGTAACAAAGATGTGTCACCTGCCGTACATTTGCAGTATGCTTTTCAATGTCTCCCTGAATTTGAGTGGGTCATTCCATTTGTATTGTAGGGAGGAACAAGGTCCAGCAAAATGTTCTTTTCAGATTGATCGGCAATGACTCCTATTCGGAAATTAAATCTGTCTATCGAAGTGGAGGAAATTGGTTGGAAATTGGTTCAGACTGCCATAATATGTTTCTATTGCACAAGTTGAAGAAAAGTTGTCACTACTTTCTGTAATTTTTTTGTGAATGATAGTACAGGTGCTAATTGTGTACTTGCATGCATTTTGAGAACAAAAGTAGCTTTTGATCATTTGAAAATTTGAAATATTGTCTCCTTTGACCTGAACGACACTGGGTGACAGACGGTCACAAAGGAAGCTTTCTGTTATATGGAAGGTCTTATTTTTGAAAATTTTCAAAGGAAAAAAATGGAAAGAAAATGAAAATAATGTTTATACAAGGTGGCACAGAGTATCATATCAACTGTCCATATTTGCAAGTTGGTCCAAACCTATTCTTGCCCAATTTTGGCAAGATCAATAAACCAACAGGGATGAAAGCATGCTATAACAGCAAGTGTGATATAGTGACGTTTGCCTTACACCCCCATTTACTAGTTGAGTGGTCCGACTTCACCACAGAAAATCTGATCAAGTCAAACTGTAGTGAAGCAGCAACCTGGCTCAGAAGCTGACACTTTTACTGTACATGGGGGATGAAATGATATACTGCCACATTGAAAATATTACAGGCACTTTCCTGCTACAAATACAGCTATTACAGAAATTTAATTGCAAGTTTAAAGTAGTAATTAGGGATGAAAATATTTTAAGTAATGTCAGATGCAAAGGTATGGAAAGTACACTCAATAACCTGTTTGATGAAGCTGCTTTGTGTGGATATTTAGCTATTTTGTGTCGATATTAATTATACAGTGCAGTAATTGGTTTTGCAGTGGATTTCATGGCAAAGGAAATTCCCCCTGCTGTGAATGCAGAAAGGGAGATTGAATGAAATGAGGAGTGTTGCATTGTACATTGCAAACAAGGCCACTTCAGAATGAGACACTTTGCAGCGGAGGAAGGTGGCAGGCTTCCACTGAGCATGCTCAGATGAGTCATATCAGGTCTAGCGTGACAAATTTCGTGACATATTTCTAGGGGAGTTTACGTTGAAATTTCCAACATCTGAGATGTCTGGTTTTGGACTTGTTTGATTCGGTCAGGATTTCCGCGATTAAGGTAGGTTGTTGGTGTTTTATTGATTGTTCTGAAGGTGGGAAAAAATCGACAGTTAGAATATCAAGTACATTCGGTCGTTAACAATTGATGTACCAGAAATTGATATCAATACAGACATCTATATATAGGGCAGTGGCAATACGTAGATCTCCATGCATTTGTGTTGGGGAGAGATTTAAAAGTATAGCATTGCTTTCATTTTGTATTATCTTCAAATGATCGCTTTCAAGATATTTTTTGATTTTATTTGTCATTCACATTATTTTTCCATTGCTTTTTTGTATTTCTCGTAAAAAAGAGAGGAAATTTGGTCAGAATGACAATTTGTCTAATTTTTGGTTTGTTGTTAAGTACCAGTAGCATTATTAGATATACCGGTATATGTTTGTTTATGTTTTAATGATTGGGGGGAAAGCAAGGAAGGTGATGCTAAGGTGATATTGTTTGGTCTAGATAAGTCTTTGTTTCAATGCTGTCAAACTGCATCATTTTTCACAGAAAATTTACATCTCTCTGACAAGTGACTTTGCTTTGTGGTGATTAATCTTAATTTTCCTAAGATTTCCATCATGGAACGCTTCTGTCCAGGGCTTTGTCATAATCTGGATGATTTCACCCGTTGGGACATCTACTTTTTTCTGTAAAAATTCAAGGTTCTGGGTAAAAATGCTGTGGAAAAGGTAAAAGTTGAGGCTCAAGAAGTAAATTGTAGGCTAGTTTTTGGAAATTCTAGTGTGCCTGGAGAGTGAATCACATAAATTACGTTTAGTTGACTGTACTCGCTATAAATGAGGCCAAAATGAAGTGTTAATGTGAATATCCAACCGAGTTGAATACGTTTGCTTGATCCAGACTTCTACACTGGTTTCTATGAAAATAACAGTCATCTAACATCATCGTCATTATTACCAGACATGCAGACATCCTTTTTGATGCAAATTTTTCACACAAATCAGACTATTTGATTATTTCGTTTTTTATCAGCAAAACAAGACTCTCTCTGTTCCCTTTGTATTGCATACATCCAAAAAATTAAATTTCCGTAGCCTTCAGGTTATTCGTAGCAAAATTTTTATTTTTTGTTGATGAGCTCACATCTCCTCACGGGCCACATGGTGCCAGACATAATCCTGTTTAGAATGCATTGAGTGTCTCTGCTAATTGAGCTGTGTCACTGTAAATCTGTTTGATGTTGTCGTCAGATAGAATGGCAAAAAAAAAAAAATGCAGTGTGTCAACCTGGGTCAAGTAATATTCTGAAAATAGCCATTTTTTTTAAAAAATTGTGTAAAAAGGTAATTTTATTGTTCTTTTTTATTTTCTTTGTTGGTGATCACAATGATTGAAAGACTATAGGTAGTCGTACTACTCTTTTAATGCACTGAAATGGAAACTCTAACTGCTCACCTACCAAAGCATTGTCGTGCGCATGCAGTTATTATAAATGGCCATTGAGCTACATCATGTACTTAACATAATTTATGCAATATTTAGTTGATATTATTTACACTTCATAAAGTTTTATGACAACATTGCAACAATGCAGGATAAATGCATGGAAATTATACAGGGGCCCTATTATTAATTATCAATTTTACAACTGTGCGATAACCAACAGAGGATGAAAATTATGAAAAAGTAACTCCATTAGCTGCACATGTAAAACTCTTCATGCATTTGCCATCATATTTTTGATGTTGCAAAATAAGTACTGTTTCTTCAGGTATTCTGTTCACAAAATAATGTCAAAATCCCAAGTTTTCAACTTGTCAGCACTCCTATATTGTGTATTGTTCAGTGTTATAATGACACTGAGAGTTTCATTCCAGACTAGAATTCAGTTGTCAATAGTAACATTTAATTTCATACACATTTACATTGTGCATGTTAAAGGTTAAGGTAGTTTGGGCTTCAAAAATGAAAGTCTTCAACTTTTGCTCAAACTTCTCTCTAGCAAACTTTCAACCACTCTCTTTTCAAATCAAGAATAACAATTTGGGGTCAGTGTGCAAATTTTGATACTAGAGAAACAAATTACCAAATATTATCGATATTTAAAATTCAAAAGGGCCACCAATGACCATTCCTGTGTTAGCTATGGAGGGAAAAACAAATTCCTGACTTTCACAAAATTAAGTTGGCAAAAACTTTATTTACTTCACGAGCTTCAAAATTAATTCCCACAATTGGAAGGCCAAAAGAATATTGTGAAAATGTAAGAGTCGGAATATCTGTTCCTTAGGTACATTCTAGCCTTTAATAGCAAGTAGCATTTCATCATATGCTAGGGAAAAGAAGAAATTGTATTTGTTTACCAGAGCAACCATGGAAAAAATATCAAAATTTATGGTGACTTTCCTTTCTACTTTTGTAATCTACTTGTAGAGTGAAACGTCCAGAAATATTGGGTGTTTCAACATGCTTAGGGGAGTATAGAATTAGAATTTGCCATTTGTGTACAACTCAAAAACAGTAAAAAAAAATCAAGTTACAGCTACTACCCCTTTAAATAGTGAATCTGAATTATGGCACTTTTACACACTTATAGTTTGTTGAAAGTTTTTAATTTGAATTTTGTATGTTTTTTCAGGTTTGTTTTCATGATTCTAAGACAAAAATTAATTGTATCTGCTGCCTTAGTTTGGTGGCCTCTCGTCATGATGGTCAGTCGTGTGAAGGACAAATGGGTTATTTATGAGTTTAGATAGAAATTTTATGTCTGTTAATAAATTACCCACTTTTGCTAATTTTTAATTGAAGTCTATATATTTATGATGAAAAGCTTGATAGATTAGAATGATCTGTATCTCTATCAGGGGATAAGGCAATATATCTGGCATTAAATCCCAGGTGTTTATGTTTTGTAGTGTTGTAGTGGCAGATGATTAACACTGAAATATTTACTGTTAAAAGAGTGTTGTATAAACTTGTGTTGTATAAACTTGTAAACAAAACAGTAAACAGCATAAAATGTATGTAATGATTAAAAGTTTGTAATTTGTTTCTCTTGGATTGTATCTGAGTCTGACAAATAATTCGAGCTGTAATATTTTATGAACTTTTAAAACTCATTTATAGTGTTTCATGACATATTGTTAGTTTCAGTCACTTCTACATAATGGTTGCCAAGAGACAGTCAGTGATACAGACATAGAATTCACACAGAGTGTTATCATTTGTGACTTTAAAAGTTAAGCTATCTTAGGAAATTCAAATATATTACCAGTATTACTTTTTAGCTTCGCTGTCAGTGACGGGTGCTTATCAAATAGACTGATTGTCCGTCATTGTCCGTCCGTTGTCGATCTGTCCATCGTCTGTCAACAATTGCCTTCTTCTCTGAACCGCCTGTCCGTTTGCTTTTAAATTTGATTTGCAGTTTACTTTGATGACCTCAGTTAGGTTACTTCAATCGTGGTGAAATTTGCATATTGCACATTTTTTTTTGCTGTTTTTGGTCGAAAAATCTTTCAAAATCTTCGTCTTCAAAGTATTGGTCAGACAGCTTTGATATTGGAGAAATACCGGTCCCTAGGGATGACCTATTTCAGATTTGTTCAAATTGTGCAATGATATGCAAATTTGTATTTTTTAAGGCAATTTTTGCCATTTTGAAAACGCTTGTTTGATAGCTTTGATATGTGGTATACAGTTTCATAGCGATGATCAATTTATGATATATTCAAATTATGATGAAACCTACAATTTCGTATTTTAGGGCAATTTTTGTCATTTTTGGTCAAAAACATTTTCCTCACAAACTACTCATCTGATAGCTTTGATATTTGGTGTACAGGTTCATAAGATTGTTCAAAATGGGTAATTTTTGTCATTTTTGATCAAAAAATTTGTTTCTCAAAAAGAAGCTGTCTGATAGCTTTGATATTTGGTATGCAGGTTCCTAGGGATTATCTTAATGTGATACTGGTATGTCAAAATAATGATGAAATCTGTAATTTTGTATTTTTGGGGCAATTTTTGCCATTTTTGGTCAAAATATTTGTTTCTCAAAAAACTGCTTGTCTGATAGCTTTGATATTTGGTAGACCTGTTCTTAGGGATGATCTTAATGTGACATGTTCAAATTATGATGAAATCTTATATTGTGTATTTTTGCGGCTATTTTTACCATTTTTGGTCAGGCCATCCTGAAATGAGATATAATCAAAGATTTCCACCTTCATCAACACGTGTCATGAATAGTTATTCTCTACCCATGCTACATAACACAGCGGAGCTCTATCAGTAGTTAGGTAGCTACAGGACATGTTTTGCTGATAGTGTTTTTAGCAGAAACAATTTAACTTTTACTTAAAGGAATATAAATGTAATTGACAGCAATATTTTTATTATTTTTGTCATAAAACAACGATATCTCCTGAAGCAAGTATTAGCCCTGCAAACTTACAAATTACTGTGTACAATAGGCAATGTTATGTTGAAATAATTTACTTTTCAGTAGTAATACTGGATACAGGCAGGGTTAAAAGGTTGAATAATAGGTGGTTTGACATGTTTTATGTGAGTACAGGAAATAGTATTTACAAATACAACAAAAATATTGGAAAATTAAATCATAAAAACTTTCAGATAATGGAGCTTTTAATGTTGATACTAGTAATATGGATGATATTAAAATAAATTCCTGTATTTAGCAAAATGAGTACTGGCCAGGTACAACTCGTAGATTTCCTCTGCTTTAAAAGCCCAGCTTATCTCATCATGGAGTCGCCAATTGCTTTGTAATATGGCACGCACAAAATTGGATTCAGTCAGTGACCCAGACGCAAATTCAGTGAAAACGAGGTTTGGAGGTTTTTCAAAAGACGCAGTCAAACCACTGATGGACAAAGGCTGGGAGCAAATATAAATTAAATGAATTCACGATAGAAAAACTCCAGCTATACAATCTGGTTGGATACTATGTCAAAATGTGAATCATCATACAGCATTCTGTTGCACACAAAATGTTGCACAGATTTTTTTTCCAATTTTTTTGGATGAAAACATTCAGAGGAAAAAAAATCATGGTTGCTATGGCAACTTAATTTAGAAAGGACTGCTTATTGTATGTTTCTTTTACAAGAGATTTCTTTGAAAGATCAGGTTTTCGTAAAACTCAAAAAATTTGGCGGACAGGATGTTTGGATTTGCTGGCTCTCAGCATACTGACTAACAAAAGTGTTTGAAAGGAAGGACGACGCAAAAAGGTGCAAGTGTTGACAATACTCTGGACACTTTGGTCAGACAATAATGTGTGTGGGAAATCTACACAAAAGGCTCTACCATTAACCAATCCCACAAGGGATTAACTGAGTGCAGCACCTAACTACCGGGGCTGTGACCGCAAGACGTAGGTCATGGCTATTGAACATATAAGTGTGGCCTTCGTTTAAATTATACCCGTATACCATTCCTTTTTTCTCCGTTCCCCCAATGTGATTCATTCACTTTTTCTCAGTGTCTCTCAGTCTCCTTTGAAAGGCAGTGCGTACAGACATCTTTTCCTTGAAGCTCAGGAACCATGTTGTTGAAGTCTGTGTGATATCCCTTATGCAAAATGTCCATAATACTTGTCCTGGCAGGTAATTAATTTGATTTGCATCCGAGAAATCGATAATGAATCAGTTATTTTCTCACCAAATGCAGAGCTAATGCTTTGTCAGCTGTTGACATCAAGCTCCGGTATTTGCCAAGGTTTGTTGCATGCCGTCCGTACCTGGGGTTTGTTTTTTGAAACTTTCATGGACTTTTGCAACCACTTAAAATCTTTGGAATTGAGAAATTGTTTGTTAACCCATGATTGTCAAAATTTACCAATCAAATTATGGTCTGTACTAGTACCGGGTATGCTGTACTAGGTTTGTGTGTTTTGCTTTCCATTTATGATGCTTTGCAAAATGTTGGGGCCTTTGTTTAATGACCATGTACGGATACGTCAGGGTTTCACCCCAAACACCCCTATGAGTGTCACCTTTTGTTACTGTACAGTGGGTTACAATCACTCACTAACTGTCAGGCTCCAAGTACCAGGACTAATACATATCGTCACAAATATGAGTTTCATCCGGTGAAATTACCACTATGTCAACATTTTATGTTCCACTCCCAGGTGAGAAATTAACTTTTTTAACCCAACTGTGCCTTCTCAGAAAACTTTCGTCACTGTCGTACACAGGAAGTTGAGGTAGTTTTCAGTGATACATAGGTAGCAGTACTTCATATGCAGTCTGGATAATCTTGTACTCCATTAAGGTATCACAGATATTCGAACTCTCAAACTTTTACAATTTTTTCCTGATCTATCACTGATTTCAAAATAGGTTGGGAGAGTTCAAGTCAAAAACATAAGCATAGCTACTGATGATTTAACTTCTCTTTAGTTTTTGAAAATCGAAAATTTTATTTTTCTCCACAGAGTTAACACAGGGATAGCGGCCATTTTGTCTTTCACTTTTGAGGTGCATACTACCTTACGCTATTATTATTTCCCAGTGATTCTGTCTTGTTTTCACATTCAGTGGCATGGTTTCCATGTTACGTTTGTGATATTATAGTGCTTTGGTATTTCCTTAATTTTTTAAACCAAAACTACGAACAGTTTAACTGTTTATACTGACAGTGATACTTGAATGTACCGTATTGTGTTGGGATATGTGTTTCATATTCATATTGTTGTTGGAGGTATGTGATACACAATTGTACAGTAGTTCCTGATTTTGTTTTAAGTTTTGAATAGGACATAACACGTTGGCATACTTATTCCTATCAATTTGTTTTGCAGTATAATCAAACCTGGCTGCTCACAGGCCATCAAAGTGTTATTTCAAGTCCAAAATCATCTATCGCTCAAACAATTACCTGAGTTTCTTTCAAAATGAGCACAAAGACAATTTCAACACACAAACACTTACATAGGACATGCAAGGCACATGTATAGTCAGTTAGTTTTCACAACCAAATTACACCTGTTAAAATGAGTATAATAAAAAGGAGCATATTAAATTACAAACCTGGTTAGTTATACCGGTATGGCAACAAAGCAAAAACTGGTAATCATTAAACATATCTTACTCACTTGGTGTATAACAGTGGTTGGGTGATTGGTATAGCACTGTAAAGTGTTGGAGGGAGAATTGAAGAGAGAAAATATGACAGAATTTTTATAATGCAGACATAAATAGCTTTTTCCATTGTAGCTTAATCATTGATTCATATCATGAAAAGTGTGTGTTCTGTACATGTATCTCTGTAGTATACCAATTCTTTATTCTGTAACATGTAGGGAGTGGTAAAAAAGATTATCTTCTTCTGTTGTGTATCTATAGACTTAAAATTACAGAAATAATTATTCTTTTTTCTTTAAAAATTGTTAAGTCTGGTTGTACTCTTTCACATTGAATCCATGGTTTGATAATTATATGAACCTGAGGGTTTGACATATACATGTATGAGTGATAGGGTGAAATATGAAAGTGTGATGACTGTATATCATATGTGAGGCTTTCATTTCACAGTTCATAATCAGTAAATTTATAGTAATTTATGTTATTGATATGCAGATGATGAATGAAGTTCCTCAAAATAACTTTCAAAACTTTTACTACCTAGGAGTGCACCCCCAAAGAGAAACTTTGAATATTTGCTCATACTTTGCTCAAAGAAACTGTGAACTTTTCTCCTTCACAACTAAGAAGCAAAATATGTGTTCACTGTTCTGGTACAATTTTTGTAATTCAAGAAGCAAAACTACTTCAAATTTGTGGATATTTGAAATTCAAAATGGCCACTAAGATTCTCAATGGCTAAAAATTTGGTTTCTGATTTTCACGAAAACAAGACACACTGGAAATTCCTGTTCACGCTGCAGATTTCAAATTTGATCCACATGAGCTGTGGACCGATTAACGAAGGATTATAAAAATTTCTAGTGGTGTAATTCTGTCACTGAATTATGGACTTCCCAAGATTTATTATTAACTTTCAGTCATATGGCTATAAGCTGCTATTGTTAATTTTAGCACAGGAAGTGATACTTGTCTTGGCTAAACAATAGCTATGATGTGGTGTTATGCAGTATCAATCAAGTAGGTGACCTCATTTCGGTCATGTCTCAGTCATATGACTTGAAATTATCTTGAAATACATGATACGTCTGTGAAAAGGACAGGAAGCCATACCCATTTCAGACAGTTCTCCCAATGGAAATATTCTGTCTTTAGACCGTCATCCAGCGTTTTCTCTGTAATTTCTGTATATCTGCCTCAGTTTATTGGTTTTGACACATCAGGTGATATTGTACCTCTATTGAATGCTATTGAATGTTATTTTGAGATTTTATGTCTTTCATCAGTACAAGAATCAACCCAACATTTTTTTCAGATTGTGTTTATTTCGCTATTTTGCTCACATATATCAGTATATCACATGCCCATGAATGCAATGTTGTTTTGATATATTGCTTTCCTTCCTCGGCCTCGAAATGGACACATTTTCATAGATCTAGATTTTAATCATAGAAGCATTAGTTTTTGAAAAAAATTTATAATCCCGTAACACTGCATATTATTCCATTTTAATCGCCATTCATGGGATGTTAAATCTTTAATCCTTTCACAGCAGTACATGGATGACAAAGCAGGTATTGTTATTATGACAGTTGAAGTACAATTGACTCGCCCACAATAGCAGTAACCATAATTTACCAGGCTGCGTTGACAAGTCAAATAGCTACTGTATTTTGAATGTTTTTTAACAGTAGACCGGTATGCTCTTGGCCACCAAATAATACAGTTACTGGTTCTTAAAAGTTTGTCTTGTGAAACGATTGATTTCAAAGTTTTGGATGGATTACGCATACAAACAATTTACGTTTTAGACAAATTGGTGTCTTTCAATGTTAGCAATGACCTTGGCCTGACCACTAACCTGGTGTTATTTGTATCTTGCAGATGGGTTGATAATGGCAAAGAATGAAGAGGAGATTAGGGTACTAGATGTTGCTGAACTACTGCAGGCCAAAGTGGCCTATGTGGCAGGTGAGTCTTGGTCAAATTACTGTGACATATCACCAGTTCATCTCCATGTCTCTATAGTGAAGTTCAAGTTGACTATAGTGGACAGGAGGAATAGATCAAAGCATGGTGGTGAAGGGCTTTAGAAAGGTCTTATTTGTATTCGTGTTTCTGCCGGATATACTCAGAATTGACTTTGATGAACCTTTTGATTTGACACATTTGAAATTTTTACTTCCTTATGCTGTGTCATGTTGTCGCGACGTGTTGTCGTTTCATAGAGATCTTGTGAAAACTTGGCATTTGTTTTCCTTACCTTTAAAACAGTGGTGTATGATTATTACATGCCTCGTATATCGAACGTCGCGCGCTCCATAGGATTCAATGGTAACTCGCCGATGACGTCGCGGGCCGCATAGTCATCACTGGACTGAAAGTGAAACGAACTATTTTCAACTTGAAAACTTTTTCGACGTAAAAGTCTTGAAATTTCATGTTTTGCACAGAAAATCCGGTTTTTGGAAAATTTTCGCATAAAAATATTGATAAACCGCATAACAGTAGTTTAAATATATCAATGCGCCATTCGATGATGAAAATCGTTCTATTTTTAACCGTTTTTCGTCTTAAATGAAAATAAAGCATTTGACTATAATTTGCCAATAAACGTAAATATTTTTGGTGCAAACTGAGTAAGAGAGGCATGTAATAAAAACATTATAGCCCAAACAAGGGACTATGTACCCTCGGGGCAGGAGACCATTTGCCCTCCTTACGTCGGGCAAATGGTCACCTACCCTCGGGCACATAGTCCCATGTTTGGGCTATAATAGTGGTGTATAATGTCGTAAAAAATCAAATCAGATACAAAATGTCAACTCACAACTAGTAACAATATTGGAAATGTAAATAAAGACATTTTTGTATAAAGTTGTAAAGTACCCAGCTTTTTCGGTCCTGAAAAATTACGTTGACATTTCATGCAGCACTTCTCAAATGATTAGGTTTGTATGGCCTTCTTTGATGAGGTTCTTGGAGAGGGGAAATAAAAGTGTTAAAAGTCAATAAAAGTTATCAATAAATATAGGATTGAGTTTTATATTTTACAGGTAGGTCAGCAAACTTATTCTAAAATAGGTTAGGAGAGTTAATGAATAAGCACAGTAACTGATCTCACTTCTCCATGCAATATTGCCATATGTACTGTACATATTCAGACGTGAACACTCACATACATGTTCCTTGTATTATGTATAATATGAACTTTTTGAGTTTCAAAGGAAAGTACATGTAAGTATGACATTAAGAGTATCATAACACTAAAACTGCCTTAAGTTTATAAGTTACCAGGCTTGGATGGAGATCAAGAGATTTTACCACTTGTGAATACAAAATGTATGAGCACCCTATCCCTTTGCATGTGTTAATCTTGTGCAAATAACGGCATTAAATCCCAGATGGCAAATACTAAAAATTTTTTGCGTCAGCGATCTCTTTATAGAGTTTGATCAGCTGTACTTATAATGCATACCGGTAATGTGGTTGTTTTTTCCAGCCATGTCTATAAGTTCTCAGCTGGGAGTTGTGTAGGACTGAATTACGAATGAATTTAAACTTTCTTGAACCTTGAATTAAACTGGATATTTTCCCAGTCGTATTTGTCCATTATTTCTAATGGAAAAAGTAAAAAGGTTAATTTCAGTGACAAATGAAAGGAGTGATGTAAAGATTTTATGATATCCTCAATAGTTAACATTATTAATTTGCAAGATTTTTTAAATAACATGTATGCAGATGCATTTATGAGATTCACATTCACTCAAACTGATACTGTACTTAAATTTCCAGGTGTAGTTTTGTGCAACCAATTTGAAATGGAAAAAAACATTCGGAATTTTCCATTTCAAAGCAATTCATGAGTATCTACATGAAGGATACCCGCGCCTGCCACAAGATGTTTAAGAATGCAAATACCATAATACCGAGACATGTACGGTACACAGTCATATAAACACCGTTATATTTTTCCTGTTTTATATTTGTCATTCTTTTCTCGTGTTTTTGTTCCTTTTAGCTTAAATTCTCAAAAAATTCCACAACTTCTAAATATTCTTCTAATATGTCCATTGTCAAAGAGGTAATCAAATTATGATAGCAAAAATCTTGGCCAAGGAAAACAGAAAGAAAAAGAAAGAAAAAATGCCTGTCTTTGTACGACTTTGCATATAACTATTTTGCTGTCAGATATGAAATCTCTGATCCTCTTGCTGATTTCTTACTATATTTATATTTTGATTGATGGGTGAAACCATCATGTGCAGCTGATTTCAATACAATTACGACCCTTCGTGACCCCTCACCTTTGAACTTTTCAGACAAGGAATCTATCACCTTATGTGTGTTCTTGAGTCAACATGATTCATGTCTTGCAATTATGATAAATCAATTCACTATTATTTTGTCTTGGTGAAAATAAAGCATTGTATCACATTAATGATTAGTTAGACTTTGAAATAGGGGAACGGGCAGGTGCTTGGAGTCCCCCTAGGGAATTCTGATCTAGTTTTCAAATAATTTGTATGTCAAGGATGGTAATTCTTTATACTGTCATGTGATTTTGCTTGCGTAGCGGGATCATTAAATCTATGGAGGGGAATTAGAGTGAGGATATGTAAATATTTTTCCAAGACTGTACATGTTTTAGAGTTTAAAGAACATGTGTACTTTCACTTTCAGTCATTTGAATAATTTCTTTGCAATGGTGGCAAGACCATAAAAAATATTTTAACAATATTACTTTTCAGACTGAGTGTCTGTTTTTGTCTTCCTCTACCTAAATCTATCTATGAATTGCTACTAAACTGGTATTTGGTCAGTACTAGTTAAGTGAACTGATCTGATCGAACACTGATGCAGTGCAGTAAAAATATAATATTGTCTTTCAGCCATATTCTTTATGTGTTGTACACTGTCATTTTATCCAAATCATCCTAGCTGGTAGGTGTCTGAAATACAACCAGATCACTGCACAGGCAACTTAAACAGTCATTAGAAAATTCAATGTCTACCACCTCTCTCAGAAAAATAATGTGTATTACTTTTACAGACAGCAGTCTGGAGGGTTGCCATTTAAGAGAACCGTTTCTTCATTTTACTGAAAGTGAAATGTGATACTTTACAAAATATTATTTCCTTTCAGTTGACATGTGCAATCATGTCATACAACAAATTTTACCCAATAGTTTTAATAGCCTTAGGAAATCACGAGACAGTGTATATGTAAACATTTGTTACAGTGGATTGGAGGGCAAAACCAGTTTTATGCTGAGATCAGAGCAGTTTTAAACCAAATTTGTCATTGAACACATTTCACAAACAATACCCAGCATACAGACTTCCTCCGTCCAATTTGTAAGCCGCTTATTGTGATGCATTCTGTATTGAAATCGCTCATTACAATGATCTATTTCAGGTTCGTGTACTGAAGAAGGCTTTCCCATTGTCACACTTCCTGACTGTCCCACCTTCAACACAATATCAGATAAGGATTTCCTAAGGTTGATGACCTATCTGACCACTGTACCAAGGTGAGTACGACCAAATCACAGATCAGTGGCAGTGAGGCATTTGCATTGGTTTATTCTGAACGTGATGTAATATCTGTGGCAATTGATGTGAAGAGAAGTATTTCCAATTCTTCAATGTAGTTGTTTAAAGGTAACAGATGTGCCCCACAGACAGATATTTGGACTCTCAAACTAAATAATGTTGGTCTATCACGTCTGTCAGTTTTCGCCCAGCAAATATTTAATGATATTTATTAAAATAAAAAATTGGTTTTCCCCCATAGAGTTAGCACAGGGGTGCCAGCCATTTTGAATATCAAGTCTCTGTAAATATTGGGTATAATTGGTTTCTCTAGTGCCAAATGTTGCACAGTGACATATGATATTTAGTCTTGGTTTCAAAGGGAAATGGTTTACAGTTACCTTGAGTAAAGTTTTTGGGAAAATTTCAGTTTAAGTCTTTTCAATTTGCAGTCATGAACTACCTTAACCAAACAGAATTGTACAGATTGCCAGACTCAATCAGGAAATAATTGTATTTCCTCTTGCCTGACCAATTACCATACTTAACCCTTTGAGTGCCAAAGTCAATTTTTGTCGCCTTTGTAAAATATACCCCAGTCAATTTTTTTTTTTAGATTTTTGCCAAAATTTTGATAAAGAAATGTAGCTAATGAAATGTGATGTCAATTTGGTCTAAAATTATCAAAAAAATACAGAAAAATTCGTAGAAATTAGTTAAATGTTGTACTTCAACTTTTGATGGGAAAAAAATACAGCATTCAAAGGGTTAAACCTTCTCTGATGTAATCATCTTAGTCTGTATGTCTTTCAAGCAACAAAATTTGAAATGAAATATATTCTGCTTTTCGTATTGTAGAACAAAAATAATTGGTTTACTGAATACCATTCGGATTAGTGCTACAGTGTAAATGTTATACACAACATTGTTTAGAGTTGGTACTCCAACACAAGTTTACCTTTACTGTCATTCATAAAAGGGTTCCCCACAGATCAGTTTTTATCTTCAAATACATTACAACTTCGACATACATTATTGAAGTGACAGAATTAAAATTGGGATTTGGAGCAAAGGATAGAAAACCATGTAACCTACCGTTAAAGTCATTTTATAAGACACATCTGTATTATAAGTCGCACCCTCCTTTGATTGAGTTGCGTAGGATGAAATCCTTAAAAAATCGAAAATGGAGAATGTATAAGTCGCACCCCTTTTTCAGCAGATCTGTCACACTACCGGCCACCATTTAGGTTGGCTCTGTTCATCAAAAGTTGATACTTTATTCTACTGGTTGACGAAGGAGTATACCTCTTTAAAAAACACAAAAGTACATATTATAAGTCGCACCCCTTCTCTGGAGAAATAATTCAAGTTCAAAATTTGCAACATCATAATAAAAGACGCATCTTATAAAATGACTTTAACGGGTATATTATTATACACCTGCGTCTGTAACCTATGGAGTTTTGCCGTACAGTAAATTTCTGTATCAGAGGACACGGAGTCCAATAACTTTGACGCGGAGTACAATAACTTTTGGTGTTATTGGACGCTATTTGACCTTTGACCTCAAAACACCTTTACATCAGCGCGGCGAAAAGGAAGAGATGATTTGAACAAAATATACTTCTAAGCATTCAATACTTTACAACGTTAGTAGTGGTGAATCAAAAACCTGTGACTTTGGGTGAAGTTATGTTGCCGATCAACAATTTCTATCACGTACGCTGCCCTGCGCGGGTTTGAAATTTTGTTCAGTGCGCTTTGTGGACGCGCTACGTTCTCAGTTTGCTCGCGATCGCTCAGTGCAGTGCGGAACAGACATCCGAAAAATGCTGAAATGTTGACTTTTTCACGTTAAAATTGGACTATAAAGGTGTATAATAATAAGGTTATTCCCAAAATACCGGGATTTATGTCCTCGTACATCGTACGCTTCGGTATTGTCCTCGACACTACACATCTCGGACAATACCTCCACTGCACGATGTACTCGGACATAAATCCCGGTATTTGGTGAATAACCTTATACGGTATTATTGCATTTCAATCAATTATAATTTTGATACAGGCTTTTTCCCCTTATTACTTGCATTGTTTTGGTTATGATAATCATCAGTATTAACCAAAATTCATATTGTACCATTTTAACCTACCTGTGTTACCATTGTGATTGTGCCATTTATATGTATATGTTGTTTTTGTGTTTATCTGTTGTTTGTTTGACGATTGGTAATATTCTCACTTCCATATTTGGTCATGCGATATATCATCATCAGTGATGGGTATGTTCTTCAAATCATTTTCAATATTCTTTTTTAATTGCACAACCTCAAATCATATTATTCATGTCATTCCGTGCAAAGTGTGAAGTATCCTACTAAAACGATATAGCCCAATAACTTTATATTACTAAGAGTAATGACCATACTTGTAATTGGTTCTGTATTTCTGACTCACCCACTGAGCAAACACGTTGTTAACTCACCAGGCACTTTCACTTTGTGTTAACAAACACCCATTTAAAGGGATTTTTTCTCCACTCTATCTTTAACTCTTTTCATTCACATCATGCAGCGTGTCTAAAAGTGACCCTGACAAGTAAGGAAAGTTCCCTATCCGCTTTGCACATGTCATTGTTATGTTTGTGTGCATGCTTCATTGCTTTGTCCAGTAGTCTTTGTGGCGTCCATGTTGGTTATGTGTCCATGGTGTTGACGTTGGTCATGTGAGCAGCATGTGACTTTCATGTGACTATAAATCACTTGTTTGCTGTATATGACTCTTTTTGAACGCAATGATCAGTCACAGAATTCAAATCAATCTTTTAGGACGTTATTTATGTTTACTTTTTGAAACTTTTTTGAAACTTCTTCAGTATGGCAAACAAGAATTTAATATTTGTGTCAGACAATCTCTGATAGGTTGTCTGCCAAATGTAGATAATTATTTCAGCTTTATCGCCAATGAGAATCAATCTTCCACAGTCCCTTGCTGATGTGTCAGTACTGGTAAAGATACCAGTAGCAGTATAATCCTGATTCCAATTAACAACCTTGTACCTTTTTCCATGAAACTGAACAAAAAGTACATATGCTCCATGACTCATCGTCAAAAAAAACTCTTGCTGTTGAAACAGTCCAATCTGTATGTCGTCAGCTGTCTTTGTTTTGTGTATGAGTGTTGATGTGAATGTACCATGCAGGACATCTATGTTTTTCATGACAGAAAAGTCTTCATTTTGTGAATAACTGATCAAGTGGATATTTTCCTCCAATCACTGTGCTCCAGACTTAACACAAAATACAGGATGATTGTATAAATCTTGACACATCTCTTGATGGATTTGATGAACTCCCTGATGGACTCTGAATTGTCCAATAAACTCAAATATTAGCTCAATTTAGATGGAAAGAAATTATGTTATAATTTATGGGGGTATTCAAGCCTTGCAAAATTATACCATATATATAAAGAATCACATACACAAAGTTCACTGATAATCTCTGTCAATGAAATTTCACTGAACTGCACCTGTATCTGTATACCACCATCTTTCATAAACATAAATTCAACTCAACCATACAGCCCAGCATTCTACACAGTGCATTTCATTCAAACCATCAAATGTAATGATTCAATCCTCTCATTTCAATGACATTCCATTGTCTCGTGTTTCAATTTTCATTCTGTAAAACTGTAACAAGATTTCATGTTAATTTTGGCCAGTTTTCAATTCCTATTTCAGTTCTTAAATCTGCAATGTTTACACATACCAATATTTGTGAGGTAATTGTGTTTAATAATTGACAAGCACATTGCTATGTGTTTAGTATTCACCCCTATCATTCACTGAGGTCTTTTACAAACACCAAATGAAGAAATTTCTGCCCTTTTAATGCCATAAAATTTATATGTTAAGTAGTTACTCTTTGTAGCTTCAGATGTCTACTTCAACTTATTGGGCCACAGATTTCATAGAGGGAAAGCCTCAAAATCAAATCATTGATCACTAAAATATACACATGTCGTTGTTAAAATCCAACAATTTTTCCTTTAGGCCATTTAAAGAAAATTCTTTGTTTGCCGTCCTTGGATTTTTGAAAAACCTACCTGCCAGCCAGGGAAAAAACACAAACACAGACAAAAAACAAAAGTATTTTAACATAAGCTCAATTTTTATTTGGTTTTCTTTGTAAAAATAATATTTTAATTTGTAATTTTGTTAACATTGTGTGTGCTTTCTTAATTTTCTCTGAAAACCGACCAGCATGCGGAAGGCATAATTTTATTTAAAGTGCCTTATTGTAATGTTTAGGGTATAATTTCTTTTCTTACTTGATTACAAGCAGTTTGTAAAGTGTTCATACTTTCAATTGGTAGTATTTTTACAAAACAAAAACTTTAGAAACCTGTTCGAAAAAAGACACACTCAGCACCACGGTATGCGTATCAATAATGAAGTGTGTCAAACATTCACTCCCATGGTATAATCATTGAATCTGTGGCGCATTGAGTTGAAGTGGACTACTTAGCATTTTTAACAAATCCTTTGTAATAAACCTTATAATTTAAGTCTAATCTCGTATCTCCTCAGTATTTTTTCCAAACTGAGTAGATCATGGCGGCATCTGACCTTCAATAAATGGAGCAGTCATGTAGTCCCTATGAAATCTCTGTGTAATATCTTTTAGTTGTATTTCTTATATCATTTCATGCGATGAATTGTGTACACAGACTCTTTTTCATCTAGAAAATCTGTAATTATCATTATGAATCAAAATTATTTCCATAATTTGCATATTATGAAATATGTTTTTGTCTCAAATCTGTGAAAAAGAATTTCAAAAACTTCTGAACTTTGGAACTATGACACGTGAAGAATTTTTGGAGTATGAACTCTTGTTTTCGTACAATCTGCTGAGATTGTAGACCATTAAAAATTCAGCCAAATTAAATTTTTCCAAACAATTACTCCTTGAAAAACAGATGATGCAAGAGTTACCACGCTCTAGTGAATCGATTTACTAAAACCACCTGCTTCTCTCACAAACCCACTGAACAGATTTTTAAATTTTTCCCTCAAGAGTGTTAACATTTTATGCTTTTGCTCATGGGCAGGTAGCAAATTGAAGTGTTTTGAACTACTTTGACCTTTAAAATGAAAATGTAGGAGAAGAATGAAAATTTACTGAATTTTAATGGCTTTTACCAGAGACAAAAAAATTCGTCAATCAGTTTGCCATAAATACACTTTTTTCTGCCAAGATGCATCTGTTGGACAGAATGCAAATCAGAAAAACATACAACATTAAATGCATGTCATTTCACCTTTTTTTATTTATCAGTTTACAAGAAGTCGACCTCGGTTTTGTAATTATTGTAGACAGACGAGAAGACAAATGGAGCTCTATCAAAAACGCACTTGGAAAAATTGCGGTAGGTCAAAGGTCAAAGAATGCTCAACCAAGGTTCCAGTCAATACTGCAGATGTATTACTCCTTTGTAATTTTGACTCACATATCACCAACATATTTGTTTGTTTCAAACACACTCATCACCAGAAACAAATTTTCTAAATTCACTCAGTGTGTTACCATTTACCCGGTATATGTACAATACATTATCCAGATCAGTGTGGAATACTGGTAAGACTGGAGCACAACACTCTGATGGCTAAATTAATGTGCCACTGGCTCAAAAACTCTCTCGCTTACAAAAAAACATGATACATATTACATCAATACTGGTTTGGACTAAAAAAGTGAAGAATTTTCCAGACATCCCTAAACTGACTCAAAATGACATCAGTTATTGGGTACACTTGACTGGAGTAAAGAAATATTTGTATTGCTAACAAACTAACACCCTCTGTAAAACGTTTGATTTGGCAGGGTTACTTTCCAGGCACAATAAGAGAAGTATTTGTACTTAGACCCAGTGGCTTCTTGCAGAGGACATTTACAGATGTGGGCTTTAAATTTTACAAAGATGAGTTTAAATTCAAAGTAAGTACAACTTGTTTCTCGTCCATCAAATCTTTGCAGTGCTGTGATTCTGCCATGGGGAAAAGAGCAAGACTGTCTCCTCTTTGAATGATGTATTTCCATCTAATGTTTGTTTTGATTTGCTCAGGGGGTGGGGGGTGGGGGGAGGTTAAACTGTAATTCAAGTATCGTGTGCAAATTTTCTCTCTACCCCATGGCACGGTTATGCCATTGAACTTTGTATCAGTATAGGGTCTGCTTGATATTCAATCATCTTTCAGATTTGATTTTAAATAATTGTTCTTTATGAACTTGTCTCCAGTTTCAACCTATAACAACCTATTTCAACAATGCATTATGTTCAGGAGAAATTTAAATCAAAAGTTTTGTTTTTGGACTTTTACATTTCCAAACTTGTTTTTAGGGAAGGAAGAGGGCTTTGAGGTCAAAAGACAGTTTCTCATGCACATCTTTCAGTTATCCATGGTCCTTCAGTACCAATGCTTGTTCATAGGGGGATGAGTGGAATTGACAGTTCTCAAAAGTTCTTTTCCAGTTTTGTCCTTGCAGGCAAATTTCAAGAAAAAGAAAAATGCAAAAGGAAAGACCTTGAGTATCAGTCGTATTACTTTGCTGCATTAACACATGACCTTGATTGATTTTCAAAGTTCACCAAATGTGTGCTTGTCATGAAAAATTAAATACTGATATTTTAGAAACTTTGAATGAATGTGAGATATTGAATAAATATTATACTTTTCTTTGTTGATGTTCTGTTTTTGTTTTTTTTTGAAATTCAGGTCTTTATGTTGGAGTCCCTCAAGGAATTGCATGACCACATTCACAAGTCAAAGCTGACAGCAGAGTTAGAGGGTAACCTGCCTTATAATCATCAAGAATGGATTGAAATGAGAGTGGTGAGTACTGTATTTGAGTTTTGCTTGGAAATTCAGTGCCCATATGCTGTAATTCTTTAGAGTGACTGTGTTGTTTGGCATACCAATTTTGGATCTCACTTGTTATAGGCCGGAGCGCAGGTTATTTAATATTTTATGTGACGACGTCTGTGAATCACAATATTGTTGCAAGGATGCCTAGACTTACCTAATACCAGGGCAGTCAGAATGACAGGCGAGACTGGCAAGATGCACTCATCATGTGTAGTTGCCATGGTTACAGCTCCATGATGCCTTGGGGATAAAAATGAACGACATCTAGCCTCAAGTTCCAGTCAGCAACAAAAGCTTATAGTTTCATGGTTTTTCACGCACTGTACAGGATGTTGCTCACAGTGAAATTTCTCAGCTGATAATAGAGTCAGATTTTTTGCTTTCAAAATTATCTTTCATTTATGGTTGAGATGAGATAATTGATGAATATTGAATGACAACAAATTGATCTGAAGAGAACTCATCCATAATTCATCATTGGTTATGCTGGAAATATCTAGTTTGACAGAAAGAATGGCCTCTGCTTCAGTTGCCATGGTAATTCCTTCAGTGGAACCCTCGGAAACCATGACAGAAATCTAATGTTCACCCTGAGAAATTTAATTTCTCGTCATAGATTGGTGTTGATACATCTGTGTACATGAAAGAGACAGAAAATGCACTAAAAGGATACTAAAAATGTGGAAGAGCTAGACATCGTAGTCTTATAAACAGTAAAATCAGATCTATTGATGATATCACAGATTTTCATGAATATGCATTATGTTAATGTATTATGATAATTATATGTCAGGCAATGTCATGGTTACCATTTCTCAGTCAGAGACAAATGCCATGGACATTTCATTATCAAAAGTTGTATGTATCCCGGTAGATACTTGACGGGCATACTTCAGCTATAAAAGTGTACAAATGATAATGAGTGAAAACAATGGAATATTGCTAAGCCAGACTCTCATTCCCAAATTACTTGACAGTTTACATTTTGATCAATTTTTCTGAACTATCAGATATCTGAATGTCAATAATGCCATGTACAATATTAAGTTTAGATATCAGAGCTGATCTGGTATATATAATGTAACATTAAAATCATTATAAAACAGCCAGTTCATCGTTTGAAGACAGTCTTAAAGCCCCATTAGCTGTATCTTTTTGAATTTAGCTTACCAAAAAATATCATCCAGTCTTCAGCAGGGCGTCCTGCTACCTATTCGCCAATTAGCCAATGCAAAAGAAAGTTAAAAATGGCTACAAAAATTTCTGTTTGGCTAATGTAGTGGCTATTGAATTTTTAGACCTCCTCAACAGAAAACTACAACTAACAATAAAATGTTGTAAGATGTTGAAACAGTTTACCCTCCTTCCTACAAAGTTGCAATGTATTGAAACAGTTTACCCTCCTTTCTACAAAGTTACAAATTCCCTGGTACGTAAAACAAACACTGTTGCTGTTCGATACTACAATACATCATGAACGTAACGTCCATGAATACACTGAGGCCTACTTTGCCTCTGAGTCCTGGGTCGTCCTTGAGTCTATCAAAAGTTTTACCTACTTTGCTGTATCAAAATTTGGCCTGCAACTACTCAGTTTGATAGTAAAAACCATTATATCAAAGGAAACTTTCACAATCTGAGCCATAAAACAAAGGAAAAGGAGAAAAACTGAGGTTTTCTGAAAGTCAAGTCTAGGTCATCTCATCATGTGATGTCATGCATGAAGACCCCCTAATTACACAATTATGGTTCACAAGAAACCACCTAGGGTGGTCCAATAGGTGAAACGTAATTTTGCTGCCTTCCAATTTAAATGGCATTCAGCTTGACTGACTCCCATTCGGCCTACTTTCAAACTGCTATAACTTATACAAGAAATTATGTGATTCTGAATGATTTTAATATTTTTGTAGATTCCACCAGTTTAATGATCTAGAAGTGAACATCACCAGACATTTCTTGATGATATCAAAATATCAAATGAAAATATATCTGGGCTAAAATGTTATCATAATCATTAAAACAATGAATGCCCTCAAACAGTGAGTAATTTAAATGAACATATATCGTTGTGTCTTGTTTTACAAGAGTTTTGTTTGGCCCAGCCCTTTTTGTCTCAAGAAAAGTACTTATACTCAAGATGCTATTTCAGCCTGCTTGATCACAACTATGACATACAAGTAAAACCGGGGCCTTAAATACCACAATAATCGTATCTACACTGCCATTGTGCTATACCATAAATGCTGTCTTCTGCATGGAAAATTGTTTTACTTGTGTGGCTCAAACATTTAGGTTATGGAAGACTGCATAAATTTGCCACATGAGAAGCCTGTAACTTATGACAAGCTATCATACTGTGAATACTAACTGAATGTGGCAGAAATATTCAATCTGTACCTCTTGTAATATACACTTAACATTGCTACCAGATTTTTAGAATCAATTGCTACCTAATTTATTTCTGGTGTTTAAAGTTTACCACCAAAAATGAAAAAGGATTTCTATCCCTGAAATGTCATAAAAAACACAGATTATAAATGCAAAAACTAAACACATATTTCTTTAATGTAAAAACCATCATGAACATCATACAAAACATCTTGATTTGTAAAATTAGGGACTCCTGAATGATGAGAAAGCTGTTGCCACACTTGAGATCATAAACTGGCTAAAAGTTACTCAAAATGGCTAAAAGATTTTTGATTTGGCTAATGAGTTTGCTAATCATTTTGGTGACTTAGGGGGAGCCCTGTTCAGGGAGATGTTTGTGATTCCCGTTATGAAACCAATATTGTCTTTGAAAATGTCGCTTCAATCCTTGGTGATGGATTTGGTTGATTAAATTCAGGTGCTTATGTGTATATTTGTGGCGGCCATATGTGAGTTGCAACTCAAAAATTATTTAGTCATTAAAATTAAAGCTCTGTGATCATCACCGATGTGTGAAAACGTTCTGAAGTCACACTTCAGTAAGCCTTTTTACATAAACCATCTCTTTGAAAAAAAATGCAAAAAGATAGCTAATGGGGTTTTAATGCACATGTCCGCTTGACGTGACAGTAAAATGCAACACAGATGTAATTTTCAAACTTTCTGACACCATTGTGTACAGTATACATGTACAGTGTATCCATTGCCAAAAGATAACAAAGGCATGATTGTTGCCATAGTACTGTACAATCAATGCTTTTCTAAGCCTGTCACACACCCATCTTGCAGGCAATCGAGAAGTTTTCCGACAACTGCGATGACATCAGCAACGCTCTGAAGTCCCTCGGTGAGCAGTTCATGGGCAGTGAACTGCCCAGTGATGTCCAGGGCACCGGCGTCCTGCTCACGGAACACCGCAAGCAGCGCTATGAACTGAAGGAAGACCTGCACAGTGCAATCCAGCTAGGAGGAACCCTGCTGAACTGTATCAGGAAATCAACAACTGACAATGCCAATGATAAGAACACACCAATGCATAGGTTTTCAAATTCATGTGCAATACAAAGGTAAAAAAGTGACCTCTCTCTCATCTTACATCATATGTATGTAGGATTATGTTGAAAAATACAAATAATCTCGTTGTACCGGTATAAACATATTTTAGGACCTTATTTCCATGGTCACAAAGCACAATAAAGGTTTCTTGCTTGCCTCTGCATCCTCCCTAATGTGCTCAGTGTTAAGAACTGATAAAAATAAAAAAAACTGTTTTGAGTTAAATTTGGATTTTACAACAAGGATGAATGTATATGCAATGGTTTTGATTGTTTAGATGATTAGGCAGTTTGAAACAGAAAAATCCTGATATCCTAATTAACATTCAAGTCTCCATGTACGTATCTTGTCACAGGTTGTTACTTCAGCTGGGAGAAACAGACAAAGCGTTTGATGTGTTCTGGTCAGATCACGAATCCAAACTCAAACAGTGTCTGCAGCTGAGAGAGTTTGAACAAGAATTTCAGGAGGTAAGCATTGTCTCTCTGAAGAAATCCATGGGAAAAAGCCACAATTATTCATTACTCAAATTTGCACATGGTGCACATTTACATGACAATATGTATGACTTTGTAGTATTTATTGCTCATCTAAATGTGTTACAACAGAAATAAATAAATAAATATAGAGATAAATAAATGTGTAACAACAGAAATGAATAAGCTAAATAAATTAATAAATTATAAATAAATAAATATATGATGAATATTAATTGATTTATTCTTACATTTTCAGGTGAAATCAGAGCTGGATACGTATTTGGAGAATGTCAATGCAATGACGGAGCTTGGCGACACGGTTGCTAGGGTGGAATTGTTGATCAGAGATTACAAAGAACTGAATGAGAAAGCCAAGGTAACCATAGCAACACGATAGTCATCCTTACGTCCTATGTCGATTTCTAAGAAGACCGTTTCAATTGTACTATTTTTATTCAAATATGCAGTTTCATTATATAAAGTGTATCCTAGGCCTGTATGGTTTTCAAACCTTATTGCCTGTATGTAATCTCCCATCATCCTTATTAGACATGAGAGTATTTTTATACATTTGTTTGCAAATTCTTCATATTGTGATGTATTCATACTCTTCATATCTGTTCTTGTAACTCTTCATTTTTGATCCATTCCTGTTATTTTTGTGTATTCATGCAGCTGTAATTTGCAATGTTATTTTATATTTCATGGGCTTTCATCGGATGAAATCTTCTCCCCAGGTAGACAGATAGACATGTAGAGAGACAGATAGATCAGTAGATTGACAGATAGATTGATCGATCAATTGATTTATCGATCAGTCAAAATATGTTTTTGGTGATATATGCAAATCAACTCAGAAAGCAATTTACAATGTCAACTTTTCATGCTATAAATTTTCATAATTTACTGCGCTATAATTAAACCCCCCACGGCAATGGGATAATCTTATTCAATATTTCACCATTGACAGCTCTACCTTGAAAGGAGTGAAAAGATGAGATGTAGCGGGGAGCAGATGGTGAGTAACAAACACTACGCCGCGGAAACAATCCAACCCAAATGTGAGCAGTTGAAAGTGCTGCACATCGAAGTCCAAGGCAAACTGGAGAAAAGGGGAAAGATTCTGGACATCTCGCTGGATCTTCAACAGAGAATAGAGAAGGTAAGAGAGACTGTGTCTGTGCATTTACAGTTGGTATACCGTACATGTAGGTATGCGTGCATGAGAGTTTGTATAGGATGTGTACAGTGTATGTGTGTAATGGTGTACCAATATATAGATACAATGTTACAGTGTGTATGTATCAATAAATGTTCTTCTGTATTCCATTTACTTGTACTATGATGGCTGTATATGTTACATAGTATTGCTGTATGTCCAGCTATCTAAATAGATGTGTGTCACGTGCTGTATGTTTGTGCATGCACTTTATCAGAGTGTATCTTTGTGTCAGTGTTCACCACTTAATATTTGCTGTGCAATATAAACTGATTGATGTCTTCAAGATCAACTTGTGAGGTCTCTCATGTAGTGAATAATGCAGCTGTTAATAGTGGAAATAATATCCGTTACTGCCATTGACCCGTTGACCTTCTGGCTATGTAGTCCTACATGAAAAAGCAGCTGTGAAAAACACCTGTACTTTATTATTAATACAATGACAATTGTTCCAGCATTATAACGCATAAGGGACCGTCTCAGATTGTCGCAGAAGTTCAAAAAGCGAAATTTATTCGTTTAGGGGGGGAGGGGGTTTGACCTCCATTCAATTAGTGAACTTCACTTTCGCACTTTTATTTTCGTGTGTTTATTTTAAATTAAAGAAAAACTGCACACTCGTGCCAACAAATTTGTAACTGTTTCCATCTCGTTTGTGCCCCAAACACAATTTACCGATAGGAACATTGTATCCTAAACATTTCATTCATCAAATTATACAAAGACAAAAAGTATCATTTTTTTTAAAATGTGCTATTTATAAGCGTCTGCTCTAACCACTAGATGTCTATATTCTCACTTGTTATGCACCTGGTCATAGTCGTTTCAATATGATTAAACATGCCTGGGCCCCCTTGTCAAAGTTTCTCGCTTATTTACCGCCCCTACCAAGTACAAATTGCGTGTTCACAAAGACAAAGAACAGCACAAGAGATGCAAAAAGGGAAAGTAAAATAAAATGAAACTTTTATGCGGTAAAATGCCCTGTTAGTACTCAAATCTGATCGATTACTTTAATTGTAATGTGGCAAGGGGAATATGTCTTTAGTAGCTATAGCAAAATGCAACATTGTACTCTCAGGCAGACATGAACATTTCGCACTTTTAAAGTTTCGTTTAGGGGGAGGGGGTTTTGATCTAAACGAAGAAATTTCGTTTCTTGAACTTCTGCGACAATCTGAGACGGTCCCTAAGAGAGCCTAGAAAATGATTTCCTAAAGGTGTTATTACAAGTACAGTTTTCCCAGAGCATGTCAATTTTTATACCGATGGATGCATACTATGAATTTATCCATAATACATTGAATTTTTCAGGATGAAAAGTGTAATTTCTGTTACTTTCTATTTCTTGTGCCCCCTCTCTCTCTCTCTCTCTCTCTCTCTCTCTCTCTCTCTCTCTCTCTCTCTCTCTCTCTCTCTCTCTCTCTCTCTCTCTCTCTCTCATCTGGATCCCAGGCCAACAAATGGTGCAGCAAGGGCGTTGACCTCCTGGCCACCCAGTCCATGGACAAGTGTCAGTCACCAGAGGGCGCTGAGAGTGCTCTTCAGGAGATCGATGACTTCATCAAGACGGCTAACCAGATCAACCTTCACGACCCCAAGGAATTCCGTGCAATATTTGATCCCATCCTGACTGCTGAAGCCAAGGTGAGACTGAATTCAGAGATAAAATGGTGTACTGGTTTTACAAATAACCAACAAACAAACAAACAAACAATACAGCTTGATTTGGAAAAAGGTTCACCCAGCATATTTCAATCTTCCTTTGAAATTTTATCCAAAGATTGATGTCTTATGTTGATCGAACAGTCTCGATCGCAACAGCTGAGATATCAACATCATTTTCAAAAAAGTCTTTTTGTAAAGCATTATGTTAGTGCACCAGTCATGTTTGATAAAGACATTTCATCAAATGATTTCACCAAATATTTCTCTATACTATCACACAGTGTGCAGTTTGCTGTTGGCTATTTAATCAATATGCGCAATGTTTTCCAACGATGGCAATTTCACCAAGAGGTGTGCGTTTCATTCAAAATTTTAAGGCTACTTGTTCAAGCACAATAGATTTGCTGTTAAAAAAATGCTGGTTGAACCTTTTGTTTTAAATTTCATATCTTAAGTAGAACTTTTTGAAAATTACTATCTACTGCTTTGTTTCGTGGACTTTGAAATTTTTAGTTTGACATGGTTAAGGTAGTATGCCCCCTAAAAATTAAAAATCTTAAATTTTTGCCTCAACTATCCTCAGGAAAACTTTTAACCATTCTCTTTCAAAATCAAGAACAAAAATTGGGGTCGCCATATAAATTTGGTACTGTTAAAACAAATGACCTGAGATTCATCGATATTGGAAATTAAAAAATTAAATTTTTGATTTTGACAAAAATAACTGTAGTTATTGCATTAGCTTCAAAATAAGCCCCAACAAGTGGTAAACCAAAAAGGCATTGTAAAAGTTTGAAAGACCAAATATCTGTCCCTGAGGCGCATTCTACCTTAGCATACAGTTTTTTCGCTTGTTTGTGGAATGCACATTTGTTTGTTTGTGAAGAAGTGTTGTGCAAATAGGCTAGTTACAGTACACCAGTATGCTATCGTGGAAACACTGTCACACTCTTATAGTTCTCATTACCTGAAATGCTAGGGGGTCAAATCCTGTGACCCTCGAACTTGCACTTAAGAGTAAGGGACTTTTATCAAGTTTAGAGCAATCTTGAAATTTAGCCTACTCCCAAATTCGAGGTGTCATGCATTTCAGATAGTGAGATTTCACAATACGTGAACTTCAGTACTTTCACATTTGCCAATACCTTTGCTTCACATTGGTCATACCTGCTAAACCTATAAGATTTCATATAGAATATTAAAATGTCCCATATTTTAACATGGGATAATTTTGATTCAGAAATGTTTTATACATTCAACTTTCTGCAGGTCAAGTAGGTAAGACTGATATACACAGGGCCAACCCATGCTGTTGTTTCATTTGGGGCCATGCTGTTATTTCATTCTGTTTCTCTCTTTTCATGAATTGCGCCCTCTATAGGAAGATTTGTACAAGGTTTGTTGTCTCCCATACTGATGTGTCAATTCTCTCCTGCAGTGCAGTGCTGTCTGTCTTACCTTTCTCTTTCTTGTAATCAGCATTCCATTGACCCAGCTAGGTCAATACTGTGTTACTTTTGAGGTAGCTAGGGGTCTCTTTCTGAAAAAAATTGAAATGCTAGGGCCTATACCTACACGCATGTGTAATGTGTCAAGATATTTTGTCAAGTGTTTACCATTGTCATATCATGAACTTTCATCGGCCAAATTCATTAAAGTTTTGTAAGTGGCCTATTCACAACCATGGTCCTGCTGATGTGGCCAAAACCCACTGCCATCAATGGTGATTATCCACCTTTTACTGGGAATGGGGTTGACTAGAATAAAGTAAAGCATACAATTGTGTAGATTTAAGAAAGGTTTTACATTTTTTACAACTGTTTTTCCTTAGAGAGACATGTTTACATTGGAGTAAAGAATTACTGAGCTCAGGTCAGGCTTCACAGGTGTATCCATTGTAATGCAAATATTTGAGTATGCTTACCTATTTAAAGAAAGCAATTTGTGTAAGATGAAAATGTTAAAATGATTCTCAATATGAACTGAATTTGAATTTCAAGACAACTTTGATGTAATATATGACAGCATATATTCTAATCCAGTTTTGTTCACAGTGTATTATTTTATTTTTTTTAACAAAATTAAAATACTATCAATGTTTGTAACATTACAACTTTAGGCAACTTTTTTGTGTAATGTCTTGTCAGACATTTACTACCTTCACAATTTCACGAAATTAAAAAATTTTACGAAATTAAAAAAATCTACTAGTGTCAACAAACATCTCTCCCCTAACCATTTATTAACATGATTGAAACCCTGAATTTTCCATGAAACGTAAACATTTCAACATCAGACCCTCAAGTAACCCTAAGCTAAGACTCCCTAACTACCTTAAGAGTACACACCGATACCCCTTAACTTAACTGCCTTGTGCATCCATCATGAAAACCTTGTAACTCTCTGAGGAAGACACTTACTCTGCCTTCCTTCTTATGCTGTCTGTCTCAACACTTTCATATGCTGCCTAATCATAGAGAAATAGAGAAATTGACATTCTTCATCAGGCCAAGCAAAAAAAATGTGTGTTTCTGGTATGCCTTCAGTGAAAATTAGGGTAGGCAGGTTTGAGGAAATTTTTTGTTTTTATTTTTGTTGACTGAAACCCATAAAATGCCGTAAAATTTAGAGAATTTACTTAAAAATTTTTGAAAATGCAAAAAACTGTTTGAGCAGGCTTTCTAGGGTAGGTCAGGTTACCAGAAACACATTTATTTGTTTTCTTTGGCCTCATAAACCATTCATAACATAATTTTTGTACAGATATTAAAGTTCCATTTGCTGTAACGTTTTAGTGATGTATTTTCCAGTATTTTTGTTCTACTGATCGAATACATTCTCTTGTTCCACTCTCAAAGTAATACTGAATTTTGTAGTGTTCAACAGCTTGTGTAATATCCAATCTTATTGCAGACAACTGAATTCTCATACAGACTAGAATTCATTTGTCAATAATAATATTGCACGTCATGCAAAATGCTATCTGCTAGCAATTCTTTTATACTTTGTATGTAAACATTCCCCAAGGAGGAATGTAAGAAAATGTATTTGTTTTTGAAGAACAAAAATAATGATCATAATAATATCATCAAAAGTTATGCATATTTTTCCATAAAATAGTTAATTCATATCAAATTATGTCTAATCTTCAATGCCAGACTCTTTCAGTGTTCACTGTATTGACAAATGCATCTTGGGAACTCAATGTCTCTATTTCTCTGTATTAATGTACATCAAAGTATTGTGTGTAAGTTCTACAGACTGCAATGAATGCATGGTTGCTGTAGATGTAGAATACTAGTAGATGTTAGCTGGATGTCTGTAGACAAGCCTTTGAAATGAATGTTGCCTTTAATATCTAATTAATGTATTGAATTCCTGACTGGCTGATGTGATGTTATTTTCTCACAGTGAATTGCAAACTTTGATATTTCATGAAAGGATTTAAATTGTGCAGTACTGGTTGCTTGGGGAAACATGCAATATCCCTGAAACATTGATTTTTGCGATTGCATTCATAATGGAAAATACAATATTGTAACTTGCGGTGTACAGATGTGCGACACAGATGTTAGACACTATAAATATAGGAAAGACTTCCGTAAGTTTTGAATAATGCTGTTGGCATTTCATGGTTTGCCAAAAGCATGTAAAACTTGTACACAGTTTGTACACAGGATAGGGAGCCCTCTATGTCACCTCTATTTTACCTCTCGCCAAACCCATTGTTAACAATAGTCAACTTGTTTCCTACAAGGAAATGGAGGTGAATATTTAAATTTAATGGTTATCAGTGTTAAAAGTCCTGTCTTTTAAATACTGAAGGTCCATTTTGTAATCTTGTTCAAAGCTTAACAGACTTTTTGACAAGCCTAAAAACCATAAAGAATTTTTAAAATTTTTGCTAACCCATGTAAATCAGGTATGATATTTGGAAAAGAGCTGATTGCAATTGTAAGTTTTTCAGTGATGCAATGCGCACACACAACATTGCTGTTGCTGACAGAAATTGAGACAAATTTTGTCATTTTGTGCCTATCTCTATTACTGCAGCATTTTTTGTATCTTTTGACTTGTGAATTTAATTCAAACCATTGGTAACAAAGTACAAATTCCCCCATTCCTGTAACAATAATTTCCAAAAATATCGTAAAAAATTTTCTTACAAATATGTATTTTTTGCATATCAACGATGACACTTTGATGTCAATTCGAAGCAGACCCATTGACACACAGGAGTTTTGAATCACACAAGAACTTTCAATGAGAAAATGGCATTTTTCTATTTCCTTCATTGCAGACAACAGTGCAGCATGTCTTGCAAAGGGTGGATGATGTCAAACAGATGTTTGATAAAAGAAGAATAAGCCTGAAGAAACTGTCAGTCAAACTAGAGAGACCAGTGCAGGCAGTGCAGCCGGCCGTACCTGCACTCAAGTCACAGGCTCTGTCCACGTCACTGACGTCGCTTGGTGGCACTTCCACCAAGGCCACACCTCCTCCGTCACCGTCTGAAGCAGAGTTCAGAAAACAGAAGCTGAGGAAAGCGAAGAGCGCCCCCAAGGTTGGTCAGGAGTTCTCCGCGGCAGTGCATTGAAATTATATCTGTTGGATTTGCATAATAATAATTTCCGTTAGAAACCAGAGGCCCTGCAGAGTTGTTGTAGTGGGCAGCCCTGTTTTGATAACCATAATTAAATCCTCATGAACTTGTATGGTTTGAATGTAGAATCCATATAAGTGGTAGAAGTGTACAAAAGATTATTGACAAGGCAAAGAAAAAGAACTGTTCAACAGGCAAGATTTTCTCTCACCCAAGCTGACAAATCAGTATATTCAATATGTTGGACATATGTTCAACAGCATCAATATTGCTTCATTAGATAATTGCTAACCATAAATGAGATGGTAGTGTGGGAATGAATTTTACCAGCTGATAAAGAATCTAAAAAGACACCATCTGTTTCCAAGTATTTCCTGATTTTGAAATTAAGTTTATTAATTCAGAGACCTCAAGCCTGTCTTCACAGTATTGTAATTTTGAATGTTAAATCTTTTTACAGCTGAACCGACAGATTGAGATTGTACGGGATGATGCTGTTGATGCCAGTTCTACTAGTACTGACGATAGCGACACAGAGACTGATACGCTGGCCAACAAAAGGAGGTACGAATCTCACCATTTGTCTCTTTTCATTAATTCTGAGTGTTCAAATGTTCATCAGTTGAAAATCTCTTTTGTACAAAGATGCACCGATGATCAGGGCATAAACAATATGAGGTACATGTACTGGTGGCAATATTAGAAATTGACTCGCAATGTGAATCCACAATGGTGGGCATACAGGGGAATATTTAGATAATGAACAATAACCTTTGGCCTTTGACCTCTGTTGTTGCTTCCTGTCAATCAAATCAGGAGGGTTGTAAATAGCAAAATTGATTATCAAGCAATTTCTCCATGGTACAGCTAGTGTTGATAGAATGATAGAATCTTGGACTATATTTGCAGAAGTCTTTTGTGGTTTGCATCATATAAAAAGAAATCAACAAACAAAAAAGACTATTGTGATCCTTGCAAAATGCAAGAAAACAATAAATAATCAATGTCTTTCCTTTCCCCCAGGCATGTCATGAAGGAGTTGATTGACACAGAAAGGGTCTATGTGACTGAACTGCAGAGCATTATTGAGGGCTACGAAGAACAGATGGATAACAGTGAACTTGAACATTTAATACCTCCATTGCTCAAAGGCAAGAAAGATGTCCTCTTTGCAAACCTGGATGAGATCCAGGAGTTTCACAAAGAGTAAGTATGTGCATTCACTCATTGCCAAAGTTTTGAGTCTGGATGTGTACATAATGGATCATTTTGTGTACTTTCCTGTGTAATCCAGCCTTTGTCAACTGTTGTGACAGTCTTTTGCAATCAGATATGGATAAACCCTGAGGCATTACAATGTAAAGAAAACAAGGTGGGATATAATTACAATAGCACTGAATGTACGCAGTCTGTGTTAAGGCTAGAATTTCCCAGTGAAAAACATACTTCCCTGAGCCTGCAAAGGAATCTGAAGAGATGCGTTATTGATTGCTGATATTTTGATGACAGAAACAGTAGTCACAACGTCATTCTTAAACATCTCTGGATGTGATGGATTTGTTTATTTGTTGACAAGGAAAACATATAGAACAAAGAATACAAACAACAATAATAATGATAATTTCCACTTCTCCAAAGGGAAAGGTCAGCCTACTTGATCACACACACTAATGACCCTTCAGAAGACTCTGATTATCACAAATGTCTGAAACATTACCCATGATGCTTTGGTAGCTAAATGAAGTGATTGTGTTTCTTTTTCGTTCTCTACAGTGTGTTTGTTGTTGACCTTGAAAATTGCCGGGACACGCCACCATTGGTTGGCAGGTGCTTTGTGTCCAGGGTAAGTCTCATACTCGCTATACTGCTAACTTTTGTGTTTCCATTGCTTATCGTCGTGTTCATTGATTTTTTGTCGACAAAACGAAAGTTATTGACGGCATAAATTATGTGTTTCAGCAACATGTATAATTTTGCAGTAAGCTGCTTAGCTGTAAGTGAAAGCAGATAGTTACTGTACTGGTGGAGTCTAATTTTTGTTTTTCATCAACTGTATTCGTTACACAACTTTCTATCACCATAACTCACATCAAAGGCTTAGATTTGCAAACTTGTAGTTTTCCAAAATTTAATGTAGAGAAGATCTTTTGTGTATACAAAATTGATGATTTTGATTTGGTGCTTTTGGTATTTTGCAACAGAGAAATGAACTGGACAAGCTTTACAGCTGTTACTGCCAGAATAAACCACAGTCTGAAATTCTCAGAAGGGAGTGTGGAAATGATAACCAGTTTTTCCAGGTAAGATCTTTAACAAGTCTAGACTGAATCTTCTTGCAAGATATTGCCATCCATACTGTACTGCCTAGCACAAGTCTGTTTGGATTGATGGGTCAATTTAACATTTGATGGCCACCCTGTAGACTTGTATCTTTGATCCTGTAATGTACCCCACGTAGTTAGACAAACACGCACATCAAGGTGCGGTAGAAAGCACCACTTGAACAGGCATTCAGACTCTCAAACGTTCGCAATACTTTTTAGTCTACTACTTGTGGGAGCTCATTTTGAAACTAACAGAGTAGCTTAAGTTTTTCCACAGGCTTAGTTCTGTGAAAATTGGAAATTTAACATTTCCCCACAGAGTTAACACATGGATGTCAGCCATTTTGATTTCAAATGTTTGTAACTTTATGGCAATTTGTTTCCATCGTGCCCAAAAACTTGCATTGTGACCTACCTTTCTTTCTCTTGAATTTGAAAGAAAATGGTTTAGAATTGTGTTGAGGAAAGTTTGAGCAAAATAAGTCGTTTGATTTTGAGGCGTGTACCACCTTAATCTTATCTGTCTCACTGTACAGCATGAATCTAGTGGTTAGAGTCAAAATGTGACTAATGTTGGACTTCATGCCTCTCAGTTTTGCCTTCTGTTATGTATGTGTACCAAGGTCAAAGTGATGCATACAAGGTCACTATCTTGTGGCTATTTCACTGTAAGAAAGTTCAAATTTATCATTTCTGTTTTGAAATACTCGTTTTTCATCTTCCATCTTGTTTTGATTGTCAGGAATGTCAGAAGCGGCTACAGCACAGATTACCTCTAAGTGCCTATCTTCTCAAACCAGTTCAAAGAATTACAAAATACCAGCTGCTTCTCAAGGTGAGCTGATCATACAGTAGACATAATCACATTTTATCTGCATATACTGTAAAACACTTTGAATTAGCTGCATGCTCTTTTAGCGAGTTTGGATTTGCATTGCAATCAGCAGGTTGTTGATTTAGCTGAAAAGACATCTTGACCATAGTGAATATGGAGAAAAGTTTAAATTAGCGGCATCTTAAATTTAAACACTTAGCTAAATTACAATGTAGGTTAAAAAGGATGCTAGCAAAAAAAGACTTGTTTTACAGTATTTTGATGTTCAAGACTTCCACACCACTAGTGCAAGATGAAAAGTGGAACAGTTACAAAAAATTGTGACTTTTTTTGTAAAAATGCAACGACCTTGACTTTTTTTTGGTCTGGGGACTAATTTTTCATTGCAATTTTCATAACTTAAGCTCTCATGCTAGGCACAGAAATATTGTACTTTTATCTTTGAATAGCAGAAATCTTGAAATTTAGTCTTGGAATAAGATAAAATGGAGCAGTGAAAGTTTGAAATTCTGCTTTATAATGCTGTTCCAGAAGTTCTGTCCATCCCTACTTTGGTTGTGCAGAGGTCCAATTTTACCACAGAACACAATAGGATTATTCCAAAATGTGGTGAAAGAGGGTAGACCACCTGACCACTCAGATGGCTGGTCATCATTCCAGTTCTCTGATAACACAGCCAACTTGGTGCAAATATCAAACAATTGAGTAAACGTGTCAGTTACTAACAAACTATCTCCAATGAGAGTGTATATATAATCTTCATGTTTATTTTTCGTTTCTGTCAACACCAGGAGATGTTGAAGTTTTCACACAACGAGGAAGGATATGAAGCCCTAGAGGAAGCCATGGAAACCATGTTGCATGTACTTAAATATGTCAATGATTCTATGCATCAACTTAGAATAACTGGCTTTGATGTACGTATACCAATGACATTAATACTTTCATTCATTGTAGAATATCCTATGGAGATTTCAGATCATCAGTCTATACATGAACTTCCAATATTCTATGAGTATGGCATGATTTTTTTCCCAGGATTTTTTCGCGTAAAGTTTTGTAACACCTCAGAACAGTATACTGTACATGTTTAAATGTTTTGACAGCATCTACTGTGAAAACGTTAATTTTCACTGAGATTCAAGTTCACTATGTTGATGTTTGAGAAATTTTGACTGGGATTTCATAGATTTGTCAATAAAACCATAGAATCTATCGCTGTTCAGCATTTTCACTGTGATGTAAATAATTTAGCGGATTTTACCTCTCAGCGGAATAGTGAAATTAAAACCCAGTGAATAAGTGATTGTTTTTCCAATAAGTTGTCTTTCACAACAATCAGATGGAAAACTCAAGATACATGAGCATTGTGCATAACCATACTGTGATTTCATAATTTTCCACCGTTGTTGCAGGGTAACCTATCAGAGCAAGGCAAGTTGTTGATGCAAGGTTCTTTCAGTGTGTGGTTGGAACACAAAAAGAACAACATCCGTGATCTCCGATTCAAGCCAATGCAGAGGCACCTCTTCCTCTATGAGAAATCTGTTCTGTTTTGCAAGAAGAGGGACGATGATGGCTACATGGATAAGACTACGTACAGCTACAAAAACAGCATCAAGGTCAGGATTTTCAAACAGAGCTATTTGAAAAATGAATCTTATTTAAACATTCAAATTAAAATTGAAATATTTTAAAATTTGCAGGAAACAGTTTCATAACTTTAACTTAATAGAAAATGTTAGAGAGGTGCAATATGATTGCCTGTAATTGTGTTTTGAAATTTTGTTGTGTTTCTGAAGGCAAAAAAAATTTACGATAAGTAAACAGAGACAGTATTTTACATCAATTAATAGAAACCTTTGGGGTGTCCTCGGGGTTGAGGTTTGAGATAGAGTATAAGCCAGAAAAACCCATTCAATTCATATCGAGATGTAGTAGCTTCACTTGTGCCTTTTAGAATATCTAATACTGATGAAAGTATCGATTTCAAACCATAAATAAACACTTTTTGTTTCGTAGATGACGGAATATGGTATGACAGAGAATGTGAAAGCAGATAAGAAGAAATTTGAATTGTGGTGCCATGGTAGATCTGAAGTCTATGTTATTCAGGTGAGTAAAGATTCAAGTTTTCCAAGTACAATAACCAGTATTTTCACATGACCCCTGACCTAAGCTGAACCTAAAACTAGCTTTGACCTTCACCACTCAGAGTAAGGACCAGAGACTACTGGTTTGAAGGATGTGTCAGTCCCCTTATTTCACATAACATGTAGTCATTGTCAAATAGAAACATTGTACCATTATGCCTCAGTTAAATTTTGAACTTTGCTGTATACTGATGTTTCATTTTGTATTTTTTCCAGGCTCCCACTGTTGAGGTCAAGACACATTGGGTCAGGGAAATCAGACGAGTCTTACAGAGTCAGTTTGAAGTTGCTAAAGGTAACAATGAACTTGCTGCTATAGTGACAATTTCCACAGCAATGCACTGCAAATGTAACTAACAGAGAATGAATAAATAATTCCGGGTTTAGAGATGGAAATGATTAAACAGTGGACCAATGAATCTCATCTGTGATGGATTTCACAGACTTTAATAAAGTTCTATGACTGGTTGATGAGAGATTAACTCTTTGAATAGTGTAATTTTTCCCCACCAAAATTTCAGTACAACATTTTACCAATTTTTATGAATTTTTCTGTGATTTTTCTGATAATTTTGGACCACAGGAACATCACATTTCCTTTGCTACAGCTTTTTATCAAAATTTTGGCAAAAATCTGAAAAAATTTACTGGGGTATATTTTATATAGGTGACAGAAATTGACTTGGCACTCAAAGGGTTAAGCAAGTACATATGGAAACAAAATTACAACAAAAACCTGATCAACCAGAGACCCAATGTGCCATAAGTATTTTCAACCCAGTGTAAGAATCGACCACACTGACTCAGAGATGCTATTCAACTGAACTGATTTATTCAAGACCAACATTCAAGACCAAGACATTAGCATACATTGACAATGACGTCATTCAAATGAATAGACTGACAGGTGTTCATAGATACTAATCATGACATCTTCCTTCTTTTGTAAACGAGTCTGAAATGCTCGACTGAACTGTTTGTTGTGTTGATAGAAATATGTTAACATTGCAATATATTGGTGACGTCATAAATAACAATTGTTACAGCAACGATACAACATCAAGAACAAACAAAATATCAATTATTTAACTGCCTGACTATTGAAGCGTGGGGTGGACTACCCAGCTTCAGGGAGAGTTGAGGATTATTCTGCCTCGTTCTAACTCATCCCTTTCCCTGTCTTATGAAGAATATTCATCAAATCCAAACCGAACAGGCTTTCGGATGATCCGTCCACTGACGCGACTGGTGATTGGCCCCATGGTCGATGTGCTGTTTTCTGAACCAGATAGTATTTCTCTTTGCGGCAGCTTGACGGGACTTGTATGTGGTTGAACTGGCAACAAAGTTGGAGTAGTATCATCTGGTAACTCACATTTTGGTACGGCTAGAGTTTCCTTTGGAGTAAATAGCAGGTCACTACGGTTTCTCCTATATTGCCTGCTTTCGGCTTGTACAATATATGACCGAGGTTTTGTAGTAGTATGTATCACGGTTCCAGGTTTCCAAATCTTTTCTGGTGTGCGCACGCGCACTTGATCACCTGATTTTAAATTTATCAGTGGTTTCGATCCGCGGTCATAGTAAAATTTCTGAATTTCTTGGGTTTCTCTTATTTTACGTTTCACATTCACAATCTTATTTTCTACTTTTGGTTCAAGGAGTGATGCCTTGGTGGGAATCAATGTCCTTGTCCGTCTACTCATTAACAACTGAACTGGTGATCCTAATCCTTCTAAAGGAGTGTTTTCTAAGTGCAAGTAGAGCAAGATACGGATCTTTATTATCATATTTCGCTTTCAGTAGCAATTTTTTTACAGTCTGTATTGCTCTTTCCACCATACCATTGCTTTGTGGATATATCGGGGATGATGTGATGTGTTCAAAATTATACTGCTGAGCAAATGTTTTAAATTCTACACTGGCGTACTGTGGGCCATTATCCGATATCACTACTTCGGGGATACCATGCCTTGCGAATTGTTCCTTATGTTGTTTTATGATACCTTTACTAGTTGTATCCATGATTTCCGAAACTTCAACATATTTTGAGAAATAATCAACAAGCAGTAAGTATTTTTCTTTGTTACATTCAAAAATGTCAGAGCCTACTTTTTGCAATGGTCGATCTGATGTATTGTGGTTGATAAGCGGTTCCTTCTGTTGTCGACGTCTGAACCGATTACATGTTGCACACTTGGCGATTTATCTGTTATTTGTGCACCCATTCCGGGCCAAAACAACACATCTCTAGCTCGTTTCTTACACTTTTCCACTCCTAAATGGCTACTATAATCTTTTCTACCATTTCCCGTCGCAATGATGGTACAATAATTTGTTCCCGTTTTAACAACAAAATCATCCTCAACACTTATTTCATCTCTGAATTGCCAATATTCTCTGATATCAGGATCAACATCATCTCTTTTATGTGGCCAGCCGTTCAATACAGTCGATATCAATTTCTGTAATATTGGATCATTTTTTGTTCCTTCTTTGAAGATCAATATTTTCTTGTCAGTGATTGGCATGTTTGATAAAGTGTGAACTTCGAATTCATCTGTGCTCTCCTCAAATGCAATCTTAATTGGTGATCGACTCAGAGTGTCTGCAATATGCAGCTGTTTACCTGGTTTATATTCAACATTTAAGTCATATCTTTGAATTTTTAGCATCATTCGTTGAATACGTGGTGGTGCAGCCGCTATAGGCTTTTTGTACAAGCTTTCTAGTGGTTTATGGTCCGTTTCTATGCAAACGTTATTTCTACCGTATATGTACTGATGAAATTTTGTACATCCAAAGACAATAGCCAACATTTCTTTTTCTATCTGTGCGTAATTCCGTTCAGATTTATTCAGAGTACGAGAAGCATAAGCAACTGGCTGATTTTCTTGCATTAAACAAGCTCCTAAACCCACCGATGATGCATCAACAGACACGGTTACCGGTTTATTAAGGTCATAGTAATTCAATACTGGTGCTTTGGTAATGACCGATTTTAATTCGTTAAAACAGCGGTCATGTTTTTCTTCCCAATGCCAAGCAACATCATTTTGAATCAATTCTCTCAGTGGCTGATTAATGGTAGATAGGTTTGGAATAAATTTGGACAAATAGTTCACCATACCCATAAATCTTTGTAATTGTTGAGTATTTTTGGGAATCTCTATATCATTGATAGCTTTTACTTTCTCTTCATCTGGTCTAAGTCCATCCGGTCCAAATTTGTGTCCAACATATTTCACTTGTGATAGAGCGATTTTGCCTATTTAACTTTAAATTTCTTTCACGCGTTCTTTCCATCACACTACGTATTTTCGATGCGTGTTGCTTTTTATCATCTGAACTCCATATCATGACGTCATCCATTATAGAATCTACACCATCAAGGCCTTCGTACGTTTGTGAAACAATTCGCTGAAAAACTTCTGGAGCAGATGAAATTCCAAAGGGAAGTCTCAAAAATCGATACCGACCAAATGGCGTGTTAAATGTTAGCAATTTTGAACTTTCGTCGTCGACTTTTACTTGCCAGAAGGCATTACCTGCATCCAAAACGCTGAATAATTTAGCACCTGCTAGTTTTCCCGCCACTTCCTCGACAGTTTTCATTGGATAATGTTCTCTTTTAACAGCTTTATTTAAATCCCTTGGATCGATACATATTCTGACCTTTTCACCTTTCTGAACAACAACCATTGAATTCACCCAGTCTGTCGGTTCTGTTACCTTTGTAATAACTCCCATTTCTTCCATTCTCTTTAACTCATTTTTCACTTTGTCTCGAAGGGCAAATGGAATTTTCCGAGGCGGATGCACGACCGGAGACACTGACGGGTCAATTTAATGTGATATTCTCCTGTCACGCATCCCAATCCTTCAAATACATCCGGATATTCATCAAGGATATCTACTGGGTCAATCAAAGTTTTACCATCTTTATCTGTTGTCACTTCATACAATCTCTTAATAAGATTCATTTCCAAACACGTTTGTATTCCTAAAACTGGCGCAACATTAGCATTAACTACATGAAATTCGGCCACATGATAGCGATTCTTATAACATATTGTCATTTTACTTTTCCCAAGTACTTTTATTTTGTCACCTGAATAAGTTACAAGTCTAGCTTTTGAACGTTTTAATGGTTCTGCCGAGATTTTATCATATAACTTTTTCCGGATTACATTACATTGTGCTCCGGTGTCAAGTTTGAATGCAATATTTCGGTCATTTGCTATGACATTTATCTTCCATTCTTTATTCTCGTTAGAACTGTTAGAGTTCAAAGAATCTATGATAAGTTGCTCTTCGTCATCATCGCTTTCTTTATCAGTTTCATTAATTACGTGTATCTTTTGTTTAGACCACGGAGAACGACATACTCTCGCAAAATGGTTTTTCTTCCCACATTTATGACAAATTTGGCCATAGGCAGGGCATTGCATTCGCTCGTGTCTCCAACCGCAGTTTCTACATTGTACAACAGGTGGATTATTTCTTGCTGGAATTTTACCTCGGCTGGGCTTATTAATATTATCAAACGTATTGTGTGTACTTTGGGTTGGATCTTTACTTGATAGCGCATTTACCACCCTGTCATCGTGAGTCTCAGTCAAATTCTTAATCTGCGTTTCACTAGCTTCTGCAGCACGACAAATGTCAACAGTTTTTTCTAAAGTTAAATTGGTATCTCTTAACAAACGAGCTCGGACTTGATCATTTGGATTCCAAAAACTATTCGGTCCGAATTAGAGAGTCAGTAAGTTGTCCAAATTCGCACGATTTTGCTTTCAGTTTCAGGTCTGTTACATACATGTCAATAGGTTCTGATGGACCTTGATTTCTCATATTGAAAACGTGCCTCTCGTAGGTTATATTCTTGCGTGGATTACAATATTTCTCAAACTCGCCCATTACCTTGTCAAGTTTTACGTTGTCACCTTCAGAGTCCCAGTGAAATGTGTTATATACTTCAACTGCTTCGGGGCCTGCCACATGGAGAAACGTCATGGCCTGTACCTTGTCATCTTTGGCACTAATACCACTCGCAACCAGATAGATTTCAAAATGTTGTTTAAACCTTCTCCAATTCTCCGAAACATTTCCTTGGAAACTCAAACTACCTGGTGGTGTAAGCTGTTCCATTTTGGCAATCCCACTCCTGACACCATGTAAGAATCGACCACACTGACTCAGAGATGCTATTCAACTGAACTGATTTATTCAAGACCAACATTCAAGACCAAGACATTAGCATACATTGACAATGACGTCATTCAAATGAATAGACTGACAGGTGTTCATAGATACTAATCATGACAATCAGAACCTCAGTGGCAAGGAGCTGCAGTGGTGGATCAACCACCTAAAAGACAGCAATATCAAAAACGTTGATTGCTCCATTCACAGCAATGTGAAGTGATCTGCTGTACCGTACTTGTCATCCAATGGTTATCATCCATGCAATACCTCGTGATTTGCCCAATTACGATTTGTCAATTGTGGCATAGTAGATTGTTTGTTTGATCTTTTCACCATGCTGACTTATATACTATCCCTTTGAGCCTGAAAAAAAAATCAGTGGATCATAATTATGATGTTTCCTTTACTTCTGTTTCAGCAACGAGGAGAAAATCCTCCACAGACCAAGTGATGCAGAACATGCAAAATGCAAATACCAGTAGACCGCCAGGCTCACCCAATCCAAGGTAAATGTGTGTCACAGGTCACAGGTCATACGTCACTGATACTTCATTAGGGCTGGCCATTGGCAGATTTTGAATGGCTATAACTGCTCCTTACAGTAGATACAATTCAACTTCCAAGTCAAAGAAATTCTGAGTTGTACCTCTTTATTAAGATGTCATGTGCTTTAACTTTCTTCAATGTCGAATGTCGAACCAAATATGCTGCTAGTTTTCCAAATTAACCCTTTGAGCTCCAAAGTATATTTTTGTCCCCTTTATAAAATAAACCCAAGCCAATTTTTTCCCAGATTTTTGCCAAAATTTTGAAAAAAAACTAGCGAATGAAATAAAATGTCCATTTGGTCCAAAATTATCATAAAAATTACAGAAAAATTCATAAAAATTTGTAAAATGTTGCACTTAAATTTTGGCAGGAAAAAATTACAGCACTCAAAGGGTTAATATTTATGCACAGCTTGAAGAAAACCAGAAAAAGAAAGAAAAATTCTTAGATGTCCCTTTATCTGTGTAATTTATAAAATTCTGCTTAATTTACATATATTAGGATAGTTTTATCCACATTTTAATAAGAAAATTGATGCATTTTAAAATCTTCTTTTGACTTCAAAGGTTAACAGTATCAAAATCTGAGAGTGTGGGACCCAATGGAAATGGTAATGTTGTACGCAGACACAGCAGAAGCCCATCCATGGATAGGGCCAATGCAAACTCCTCACCACTACCTCCCATAGAGGGCGCTGTTGGACCAGACAGTGATAACGAGGGATGGTCGACAGATGAGTTCACTGATGAGGAGTATAGTGTGGGTGATAGGAACAGTGCTGGAAGGGTAAGATGATTCCATGTCATTGCAGTTTTAGTTGTACACGACTTGTTTTATCCCTCTGTCACTTTCCTGCAGAAAACTGTAAACAGCAGTGGTAGTCTAGCATTTAGAAAGATAGGGAAAATGTGTAGGAACACCAGTACCTGTAGACTCAGTTCTGTTATCCTCTGATATCATTCTGCTTACATTCTGAAGGGAATACTGTTAACATTACCAGAGAGCCCTGATAGAATTTACAGTGTTCCAAAATCACAGATCTATCATTGAAAATTGGAGATGCATTGAATTCATGGTACCTTAAATACGATTTTGCCACCTAAGTAAACCATAAAAATCTCTGGTGGTCAAATACATAAGATTACAGAAGCAATGGTAAAGTTTTAGGTTCTACAGGAATTAATACCAGAAATGCCTTAAAAGGATGAAAAGATGAAAGAGTTTCAATAGTTTCACAAACAAATGGAACTGTCTGCCATGACAGTGGTTACATTTGAGTAAAAAGTGCTTAGGAGATCAATATCTTAACCCTTTCACCCCCAGTTCCCTGTGTACAGGTCCAACTTTACCATAAAAAACAATGGAATTGGGTCAAACTATGGTCATGAAAGGGTTAAACCAGTGCTGGAAACTGGCCAAAATTTTTGCCAGACATCAGGACTGGTAACTTTCAAAACTTGCCTGTCCTGCCAGAAAGTTGCCTGTCCTGAATTTTTGACAAATCCATTCATTCAAAAAACACAAAACCATTATGTACTTCAAACTGTAAACAACTTTATTTTCAACATGAGTATTAACTGTGATCTTACAAACAAACTGTTCTGAATTCCACTGTTTGAAATGAATTCTAATCCGGACTTGAATACAAAATTTCTACAATAACAATGCTGATAACACTCTGATACATTGTGTTGAAAACCAAGTACTGGACATTTCATCATGGATCTGTGCATGGTCTCCTTGATGAAATCGTGCTGACATGAGTCAAGCACAGATTACATCATGTCAGTGTCACTACCAACATCACTTTCCAGGAGATCAGAAAAGTCTGATTCATAATCAGAGTCCAGTCCCTGTCCGGATGTCCCCGAGGACAGGGACTGGAGTAGAGCTTACTGCAGCTGAGCTTACTGAGAAAAAATCAAAATCTGAGAGAGCTGCCATATTAGTAATCAAAGTTGGCGGCATGAATTAAATAAACCAATACTCTCCTCAGACCAAACCGATTTCAAAGGCCGTTTACAGCAAATATTGTTAACGAAACCATGAACCCTGGGAATGGCTAAACACAGAGAAACAAGATTTATATCTCGAAACAGCCCTTCACAATATGCTTTTCCAACATCGGAAAGCAGGCACCAATATCGACCCGAAATCTATTTACAAAGTCCACGAAAAATTGACACAATACTAAAAGTTCGGATAATCGATTTAAATACCTAAAACAAAATCGTTGACAGATTAGTAAAACATTTACTGTTAACATAACGAGCACTAACAACGCTCAAATATGCCCTAAAACAAAAATCCTTACAAGCGTCCAGAAACTCCGGTCGATGCTGGGTCATGTCAATTATAATATGACACCACACACCGGTCGCTCACTATAGAGTCAGTCTAGTGGCTAACTCTCTCATTAACGAATCTGGCTTCTCCTCCTCGAGGACGAAGATGACTTCATTACACAACCAAGCGGAGGGGATACAAAACACTGAAAACAAGAGAGCGACTGATGAAGGAACCCCATTTTTGGTTCCGAAACACCGTTAAGACGAATCACTAAATCAACAAACCGGTTTACCGGGGACCCAGATCACATGACTAGGGTCAAAGCACTATCGATTCACCGGTGTCTCGCCATGTATTCCACACAAAATAAATGCAATGATCCTTTTATTCACCATATTGTAATACTAAACAATCTTGGTAGAGCCGATGTGTGGAGTTGCCCTCATTTTCCTTTATATCGTCCCTGAGGACGCATGTGCACTGGCTGATATCACGCAAATCTCGCTTAGTGTGAGATCCACTTCCTGTTTACCCATGTTCACATGTCTCCTTTGCATTGCATTCCGGCGTCACACAGTTGCACAGTTTTAGTAGCAAAAGCGCGTCGAAGTCGGACGTATTGGTATACTACATTTCGTTTATTTACACAACATCTAGAAGCAGCTGATCGATGAGATTACTGGGTATGCCGTATAGTATGGCTACTATCGAGAGCCCGACACATGGACGTGGAAGTATAATTGTCCTCCCGTCCGACTGAAAGTTACCCGTCTCGGACGGGAGGACGGGCGGTAGTTTCCAACGCTGGTTAAACTCTTGCTGTGATGAGAAGTCAATTTTTTACCCACAATGCATTTTAATATTATGTAGTTTGCCCCCTAGCATGAGACAAAAGCTATTTAGGGTAGTGTGAATTTTAGAAAAAGCTGTATTGTCATGTACAGATTATTTACAGAAATGTCAGTTTCAATGGAGTGTACACAATTTGTACACACATACCCATACTTTCTTACAATGACTCATTCATGCCTACTCCAACAAACAGTTAACATGAAAAAAAAATACTTGTTCATGTAAAATTGATAGTTATTCTAATTTTGTTTGTGACTGTTCATCTTGCAGCTTATTAAAATGAACCAGTACATCGTCCTGGCAGAGTACAACAAGATAGAGGACACCGAGTTGTCCATGAAAGAAGGCGACATCGTGGAAGTCATGAAAGTTGGCAAGGACGGCTGGTGGTTTGTCCGGCAAATCTCCAACAAAGAGCAAGGATGGGTTCCTGCAAGTTACCTTGAATCATTGGCTAAACGGGCGTCAAGGTCAAGTGCGTCGATGGGCAGCCAGGGCAGTGGCAATGGCATAACTTTCAACTTGTAAATAATCTTATGACCGCTCTTATAAAAAAAGTGAAATACTTGGAAAAAAAATTTAACGCCAACTTGACCAACTTTCCAGACAAATTACACTGGAGTAATGATATTGACCTGTAGCAAACAAATACACGTGTCATATACTGTATATGAAATGTCAGGCACACTGTGAGGCTTGAAGTGTACTAGCTAGCCGGTGCAAAAGTTTCTTTGTGAATTTAATCGTGAATCAAAGCTCAAGACTGCTTCAAAGCTTGAGATATTTCATAAAGAGGTAGCCCTGTTGTTACATTACCATAGAGTGCAGTCTTTACAGAATTTTCATTCCATATCACGCGGTGCATATTCCTGCAGTCAATACAGTATTTGCCCACACACTTCATAATCATGGCAGGAAAATCCACAGGTACACTAGGTACAGCAGTCAAAGGTCACAAGACCATTTCCTGTCAATGCTAATGCACCAAAGGCCAGGAGAAGTACCGGTAGGGTCAGTGGTCATATTGCAAAGACAGATTTTCTATCAATTTTGTCAGTGGTCTCAGTGTACAGTGCCAACTAATATGGAGTATCTTCAGCCCAGAGAGTAGAGTTTCATTGTCGTAGCATACATATGCAGGAAAAGTGTGAACTTCTGCACACTATCACAGTTCATAAAAGTCTGTGCACCCAAGCTATACTTGTCCTATTCTGAGCAAGTCTGCAGAAAAAAAACCCTGAGAAATATGAACATTTTTAATTGATTCTGATGGGAGATAAAATGTGTTGAAACTTCATTGTGTTTGGGATGTCAAAATTTTTTGACATCGTTTTTGACACAGTAAGCATTGTAAATAAAATATAGAGAAAGGTGTATATTAAGATTGTGCAATAGAGCTATTGACACTTTTACAGAAACATAACGGTCACACTTTTGGTTTTTGAAGGAAAAGAGACATGGAGATGCATTGTGGAAGTAACTTATACCGGATAAATTATATCATTAAAGCATTGTTGATACTGTAGGAAGGTTACTTAGTCCCAGTCAGAGCAAAGTTTCATAAATAGGATGTATATAATTTAATATCAAACCGACGGCTATGCTAATTGTTCTGAAAGACAGCGTGTGTCGACGGTGCAGTGATGTCAGGTTGTTTCATGTAATCTGTCTGCATGTAGACAATGCCAGGATTCCAAACACAGAATTCTCATGAAAGTCGATTTTATTTTTCATTCCAAACATCATTTCATTCCCGATTCTGTCTGATTTTAATGAAGAATTGAAAGGGTCCAAATTCATTCCGAATCTATTGTTACATACATGTATGTTGTCAAAATTCCTGGGATAGCATCTGTGTGTATCTCAGAAAGAATGGATGTTTGATTTTTGAGAAGGTACAATTATGTCAAAATCAGAACAAAAATTTGACTTGTGTAGGAATCAACTTTCCACTTTTGAATTCCAGTTTTCTTGTCTAATTATCCAGTGTGTGATATGATATAAATGACTATGGTCAGTTAATATTCTGAACAGACACTTTAGGTCAAATCATGAAAAGCAGAAAAATTGCTGTTTACTAAAAAATTATACCTTGCCGTCCTTTCCTCTGCAGGCCAGCTATTTATTCTTTAGCAAAGCTTCTAATATTTCTCTTGTAACAAACTTTATTGCGTATTCCTGATGTTGCAGGGTTTATTTTATATGTATTTACACTTTGTACATAGAAATTTAGTCTCATCAAATTTTCCTTTTTTGTGTGTGCGTGATCTGCTCACTGCCAATGACTCAGACTTACCAGATCAAGTAATTCTGGAATTATTCAAAATAATTTTGTTTTGTGAATATACATCTGATGTGAGATTTAATCCATTCTTATAATTGTGAATTAAGGTTGTGTGAAACCCTCTGAAATTACAAAAAAAATATTCTGTATATATTTTGGATTGTGCAATATAGATGGCCTATGGCTTCACAGTGATTCAATATTTGGTTTAATTTCTTTTCCTCTTCTGTGAATGACTACAGAATCTGATGCAAAACTCATTTACCTCACCTATGGGCCAGTGAATCTTGTTGAAAAGCACCTGTAATTGAGGCTTGATCATTCAAATTATTCTAAATTTGGAAGATTTTTTGTGATGATGTAAGGGATTTCATCGTGCAAAACTGATGTAATAGCAGTGTAAAGTTCAGGCTGAGTTAAAACGGGCATCTTCTATTCAGAATATATTTATTCTGAGTCACTTGATATTGCTCCTGTAACAATTATCTCTCCGATAGACAGCAGAGAAACTGTCTATGGTTCTCCATAGATCAAACAACCCAATGGAAAATGATTGGATTTATAAAAATCAGTTGGCAGGCTGATCAAGGTAAACAAGACATTCTAAATTTCCTTGTAAATTTTGCATACACTCTGTCGTGACAATAATTTCCTTAGTTTTAAATAACCTGTAGTGTTAGATGAACCAGTTTGCCATTATGCAATTCATATTGTTTTATGAGTAAAGGCTTGTTTCCATGGTGAATGTATATCTTACTAATGGGTACCATGCAAGCTATAAATAATAGGTTGATACCATCTGTGCATTATATCACCAACCTAGAATATCACTTGCGTATCAGAACAGAGTGTGGTTTACAACATTTTTTCAGCATTAGCATTCCGAAAATCAGTATGGTACATTCCAAAGAATGGTTTCACCCTATCTCTACAATGGTCCAACCCAATCATTGATCAGACTATATGGATATCCCATAGAGAGAAGTGAGTTAGAGCTGAGATATTTTTGAGAACCGTTGCTTTCTAATATACATCACTGTGAATTTATCTTTCTCTGTACATTAAACCATTGTGCTATGTAAATTTATTGATTTCAATAGCTATAGCATCAAAACCATAGACCCTAGCTATGTGTCTTGGCTGAGAAATATCCGCAACTGTGTGATTTTGATTTTGTTTTCAGAGAATTCTTTTCAATTAACTTTCATTTCAATTGCAAGTCTTCCAGAATACTGCCCAACTATTTTCAATTTGAAATAATTTCTAAAAGAAAAAATCAATTTCTAACATTGAGGAAAAAGGGTTTCAAAATATTTCTAGGTAAGAAAAAAATTGTTGTACCTAGAAAATAATTGACAAGTATTACAGTGTTCAAAAGTATTTTTTGTGTGCAATTTTTAAAATTGATATAACTATTTTCACAGTTTTTCGTATAGTTTTAATAATTTGCATAAAATTATGTTTTGAAGATTAAATCTTAATGTAGGGTCAAAGGTCATAACCATGCCAATGGCAGACTTGCTTGTAGAAGTATATTTTTCTAATAGTTGCTGATGTATGTTTAGCAATAGATGTAGTTTTGCTATATGAGTTCTGAGAACATGTTATTTTGATAGAATTCAGCAATTTTAGTAGTAAAATAATCAGGGTTGCCGTGAATCAGGAAAGTGCAAAATGCTAAATTTGATTTTTTTATTGTTTTAAGTACGCTTGCTTGAAACTCCCATGTTTTATGGAAAGCAGAAGTTGGATATCATGAAAAAAAAGAGGTAGACAAAGTGTCCATTTTAAAAATAATGAAGTTGAAAACTTAACCAGAAAAGCATTAGGAATATTTTTATTTCGAAAAAGATATATTCATTGACTGGAACTTCTGCAGGGAAATTAACAGCAAAGTAAAAGATAATGTAAAGGAAAATATTTTGTAATGTTCAAAATGACAGTAGAACACATCTTGAAAACAGTGAATGTGTAAATCAGGATTAACAACAGCAGAAAGAACACTTTAGATTTATTCAGTCAAGGGATTGGTCCTGATTTTGTGTACACTGGCAAAGCCAGTAGTGTTATTTAACAGTTTAAGACAGTTCAATTATTGAAATACAATATTGTAGCATTCCATAAGCATACTTTTTATTGATTACTGAATTTCAACTGACGCATGTTAACAATTATCTTTTTGACATTTTCAGATTACGGTCGTTTTTTTTTTTCCAAACAGTCACTATCTCGTATCCTTTCACTGTATCACAAATTTGAAATTTTGTATCAGTTGTCATTTTTCTAGCCCACCCTAGTAGAGAGTCTATTTGACCCTTTGAACCCAGTTCAGAGTTCACCAGGAGGTCAGAGTTGAAAGGGTTAGAGTCTGAACTCCAGGAATTTACTGTAAGATGATTCCATCTTGTGATGGTGCTCAACATCCAAAGCTTTAAATTGGGAGTTATTTTGAGAACAGAAATTTTCTATAAACCTTTTTTTCTTGTTTTTCTATGTTTCAAATGAGATTTCATAACCTGATATACCATCTTTCCTTGTTTCGTACAAACTTTTCTTGCCAGTGTACTGGTGACATATTTTTGCTTTTGCATACTGCCCCCTGTCCCGATGTTCTTGAGCTCAAAAGTCAAGCTGTGAAATTGAAACAAATGTTCAAAAATGTTGAAGGATTTAGGGCAAAATTGTTAGCACCTATAATGACAAAAAAATAATCATGACAAAAAAGTTTTTGAATATCAAGCAACAACTTTTAAAACATATTTATTGCATAATGAGTATATACTCATCATTTAAAAAGAAAAATTCTAGACCACAATGTTTGTTCTCTTGTCACAAAAGTTTGAAATTTTGAGATTAGCCATATCGTGTTTTGATCAATTTGCTCAAAGACTGAACTTCAACATGCATGGTTGATGTTTTATTTTAAGCAATTTTGGAAAAGAAGGCAGTTTCCAGCACTTTCCGTCTCTGTTCCTTTTCAGTACAATAGCAGTGAAATGCTTCAACCATTACTTGAGTTATCAAATTCAAGCTTTCAGTTACTTTAGTATCATACCACTGTTCATTAGTTTTTATTTCTCCAAACATAAGCCAGTCTTTTTGTATCTCGGATTCTTTGAGACGTCACTCCAAAGAGAGTAAAGTAGTCTAGCTTAATTAACAGGAATGAAATCACAAGCATTGAGATTGTAGGTGCCTCGAAAGTGAAAGACAAAAATATTGTCAAATTTTCAGCAAGAGACCTTTAAGCTATTCGCTTTTGGAATCAAGAATGAAACTAAGGGGTCATGGTACAAATCTGGTACTGGAGAAACAAATTACCAAATATTTACGGACATTTGAAATTCAAAATGGCCGCCATTTCTGTGCTAACCCTATGGGGAAAATTTAAACTTTCAATGTTCATAAAAATAAGCTGATGTAAGTTTTATTCACTCCATGAGCTTCAAAATGAGCCCTCTACAAGTTGTAGACCAAAAATGTATTGTAAAAGTCTGAGAATATTTGTCCTCGACACTCATTCTACCTTAATATTAAAAAATTTCATCACAATCAAGTCAAGGGTTGTTACAAAATAGGATTATAAGCGAAAGTCTGACATACAAATTATAAGAATGGTTATTTCCGAGACTGCCTACTTTCAAATGTTCTTACACAAGTTTTATTCGAAACTTTGACTTTCCTGTGTATCCGTCTACTCAGGAACTCTTACACTTATGGTAATTTGGTAAATTAATCCAGGCCAACTTCAAGCTTTGTTTTCATTTCACATTTTTTTCATTTTCACTTTTTGTACATGAACCAATTATAACATTCGTAATATTTTAGAAACTTAGAGTTGACAATGACCAAACATTTGATTTTGTTCAGCATTGCATTGACTGTTTAATAGCGATCAGATGGCAAGCACAGTGAAGGTCATAGGTCACTGGTGAAGCGTCGTACCAGCAGTGTATCTTTCAATCCAAACCGCATCGTTTTTTCTTTTCTTTGAGTACCTGTATCATGTGATTTACTTTACCTTTAACAGGGATTGTGCAATATATTAATATTTAACCCTGTCATTCTCGTTTCGTGTGTGTCCATCCATACACAGTAAAATCAGTGTCTGTAGCAAAAAGCCAGTAGTTGTAGATTTACACAAATTAGGTCCGAAATACGCTGTTATCTGAATGATATGTTGATAATCTTTGATTATTGATAATTTCTGAAACAAAAGATAAGAATGATCCTTGTGATGATGAAGTGAAAACATTACTTTTGTTGATGGAACTTGAATAGTATGTGGATTTATGTCCTGATCAATGGTAGTACGTCAGAAATTTCAGAAATTGATCAAACAAAATTAAAAATGTGTCAAAGATATGCCTTATGTTGCTTCATATTTAGGACTGCATGGATCATGTGCAACATTTGTACATTCCAGGAATACAGAGAAATTTTTCCAACCTTTCCTTATGAATGTGGAAAAATGTATGATACAGGAAAGTTTTGGGAAAAATTAGTCAAAACTGTGAGGTGCATTGACTGCAGATGTCATATCATGAACAGTTTCACTCATTTCCCATACATGGAAAAAAGTAAATTTTACTCTTAGACACTGTAAAAATTCCATGGAATACTTTAGAACAGTGTCCTGGAATGTTCTGGAATTTTTCAGTGACTTTAAATACATGAACCCTGGTATGTCAATTTAGGTCTTATTTGAAAATTTTGAGAGTATTTTTAATAATGAACGTACCTTAAATAATTTGATCTGTTCAAGTGAAAGATCAGATTCTGTGACTTCATATGACACTTTCTTGTCAGTTTTTGAAATATCTTGATGAGTAGAGTGGTTAATATACAGCATATATTGACAAGATGGAATCTTTGAGCATTTTCCAAGATTTTTTTTCAAAATCATGATTTCAATCTGATTTGCATAACTTGAAAGCAGACTTGTTAACCTTTCACCTTTGAACCCTGACCAGCTTTCTGTTCCCATTGCTACCTAGTGGGTGTTACAGTTCTTTCCAAAAGTAGCCTTAGAGGGGAATTTCTATTATCCAAGGCAAAAGTAAAATTAAGGTAACAAAACTACAGCACAAGTACAAATACTGCACAAGTGTATGTTAATTTTCCTTCAAATACAGAGGACCAATTGTGCTATTGATGAACGGTACAATATGTTGTTGGTACTGAAAACAGTGTTTTTAAAAAAAGCAAACAAAAGGCATTGTTGAAACAGTTTTCAGTCAAACTTGCAGAGTCAACAGATGTGTGTACATATAATTGTATTTTAATCTTTCTTTCCTGATTATGTTGGACCAAGTTGTTCAGAAACGCTTCAATATGATTGAATTTCAGGAATAAAAACTGAAAATTAAAACCATTGTATACCTCCGCCTGTGTTTTTATTTGTTGCCAACATGTTAAGTATTCACCAAGTATACTTGTGCCCCTTTCTCTTTGAAGAAATGTATCATTTTTGAGAAAGAAAAAGGATGTACCAATATTCATGGTTAAAAGGGGTGATACTGATTTCATGAACTCCCCTCAATGTTTCAAAATGTGTCAGGAATAACAAGATTAAACAACAATTGGCTCATGCAAAGCTACAGTACAATTCTACAGTATCCTAGGGGTACATTTTTGTTTGTTCATCACAAAGCCACTCTCAGATCTCTTAATATCGTAAAGATCGACCCACTGTGATCTTCAAGTGTGCTGTGTGCATAATTTGCAAACATACCCATGCAATACAAATATTTTTCTTTATCCCAGTGCATATTTCTACCAGCATAGATGGTGTGTCCGTGAGAATAGTGTAATTTAGTCCAGTCTTTTCTATGGTAATAAGCTGCTTGTTGGGAAAGAGGGGCTTTCAGGATAAATGGATGTTGATTTTTTAACTTAGGATGATGAAAAACAATCTTTTATGCAATATACAAAAATTGCATCAAGGGTGAGGGGCTTCAGCTCTGTTTTCATTATCGTGCACAAATTCATCCAATCTATTTTGTCATAGCTACATCATGGAAACATTGCATAGTATGCCTAATACTGAATCACTCTCCAGAAATTTCGTTTGAAATCTGTGCTGTCAAAAATCCTACATCAACACTTTGAACTTCCAACATTCTTGTTCAGCAATTTAATTACACAGGGGAACTTTAAATCGTAATTTTATTGTTGCATTTTCACTCCGAAACTTTCGTTTTGCGATGAGAAGGGAGGCGTAATTGAAGTCAAAGGCAAAGCAGTCCCCTCAATACTGCCCCTTCAGCTGTCTTTCAGTATATACGATAAAAATATCGCTCAAGACACTGAGGACCGGGACTGAGGACTGCCCTGCCAATAATTGTAATTCAATTTCAATATTTTAAAAGCAACCAATCCATGCTTCAGAAATATGAAAACAAAAATGAATGTTGTCTGATCATTTAAGCTGATGAAAAACCAAGGCAAGCATCGATTTGTTCACTTCATCCATACTCCATACTATCCGATTTTTTGCAGTTCAGTATTCATCCATGGCCGGTCCTTGTCTCTTTGGCACTGAGTGCAAATGAACATAAGATATTGAGTACAGGTGAAGGCAAATTACATTTCTACATTTAATTCTCATCTGATGATTGTTTTACCAAAATTACCATACCTGATTATTTCAACGTTTTAAACGGTCGCTTTTATATTGCAATAAAAGTGGTTGATACTAGAAGATAACTGTCACCAAGACAAAGTTGCTCTTTTTGACGTTTTTGTGATACCAAGAATACACAGAATACTCGAATAAAATCACTCACTTTACAAAATGGTAACAGAGCGACATTGTTCCTTACTATAAAGTGGATTAAAATGCCAAAATCGTAAAATTGATAGAGAAATTCATCGTGTTTGCTATTTCGCCCTACTGTTATAACATCTGTCGTTGAGGGCGCTATGCACAAACTTGAATCACTGTTTCGTCTGTTTCGTATGGGCTTGGTATACAGCCGGGGTATACAGTCAAGTTCGCCCGGCGAACCACAAGCGATTGTGGCTTGGCCAGCACATTTCTGAGTTTCGTATCATATATCCCTCATCATCGAGTGAGGAAAGTTTGGCCGGGCAATCATCGGTGTGTGGACAACTTTCATTATTTTAGTTTAGGGACTGGTCAGTTTCTTCGGCCTGGGGGGGGCGGTGGATTCATGGGGGGGGGGGTCACCCTGTTTTTGACTTTGACAATGGGGGGGGGGGGTCACCATGTTTTTGAAATGCCCAATAGGGGGGTCAGTGTGTTTTTGAATTTCGACACAGGCTCATCATTGCCTAAAATGCATCGTGTCAGCCACAAATTTCATCATTCAGTTGCATTTTTCGGCGCGCCCTTCGGGCGCGTACTTTAATAATAAGACATATTTTCAGCACGCCCAACTTTAACATATTAGGCATACATATATCAGAGATATCTGTATGTTCAATATTTTTCAGCGTGCTCTTCGAGCACATTACTTTAATATATCAGACATTTTTCAGCACGCCCTTCCTGTGCATGACTTTAATATACAAGAAATATATATCAGAGGTATCAGGATGTTTCATATTTTTCTCCGCGCCCTTTGGGCACCATACTGTAATAAATCAAAGATATATGCCAGAGATATCTTGATGTTTGCTAAGTGAAAATGAAAAGCATGACAAATTCCTGATACTTTTCTGTTCTCTGTATGAGAATTCAGTATGAGAAAGCAACATGCACAAATATTTCACAATATATATTTGATAAAGTGACTTATTTTAGAGATAGAAAAATGACAAGATATCTTTCGTTGTCATTAATGCAACTGTTTTCCTTTGTGTCTCAGGTTTTCTGTAGAATAATACTTTTTTATGACCAAAATAACAGTTAAAAAGGCAGTTTTTGTCATAATTAGCTGTGCTTTTATGGTTTCAATGTTACAAGAAAGGTCATCTCAGACACTGCACACATCAGATTTAGCGAAAATGTCTCTCTATGGCTCCTCAGGAGATTCATTGGATGGCTGGAAAGTCTTAACACCCATCAAAATTTTTGATTTACTGCACTTTCCTCTTTGATATTAATGATTGACATCCATTTCTGTTCAGGACATCTGGTTAAGCATAGAAAATGTGAAATACATTCACAACTCATTCAAAATGTACCTACTGTATTCAAACTTCAAGATTGACACTTTGAAATTCCTATCTTACAACTGACATGTCAACAATTTCACTAAAACACAGAATAACTGTTAAAATATAAATGTATGTAAAATATAATATATATATATATATATATATATATATATATATATATATATATATATATATATATATATATATTATGTCCACCTTTTGTTTTACAGTTGTCGCGTGCGCAGGGGGGGTCACCCTGTTTTCAAAATTTGGAATAGGGGGGGTCAGCCACTTTTTGACGTCGGCAAAAAATAATCCACCGCCCCCCCCCAGGCCGAAGAAACTGACCAGTCCCTTAGCGGACAACTCTGAAAAACTCTAGACATCTTTGGTGAAGTCACAGTCCCTCTATGTACAGTCCCTCTATCCACTCTATGGTGAAGTTTTAGGAAGTTTTGGGAATGGATAAGGCCCGGCAAACTATGTGCAGTGGTTAGAGCCCAGGGGAGCACGTATCTACAAGTATCTACCGTGACTTGGAACATCTCTTTTTCCGTTGAGTAGACTATTGATCGAGGAAGTTTAGTGACGTGTTTTACTAATGAGCCTCTTTTGACCCATAATTTTGCAGAAAACTAATAGAATTTCGATCATTGTCTACAGGCAAAAATGCGGGCTTTTGAACTCCCGGTCATGGAGCTAGAAACGTTTCTAGTTCTAGAAGAGAAAGTTTGTTGACTGTCCAGGGTGCGCTTGTACCACTTTTAAGAGCCGAGTGCCCCTCTCTGGGCGGGAGTAAAGAGTGCAGGTAGTACAGGCAGCAAGCAAAGCACACTCGACCTTGACAAAATGGGAGAAAATCTCCCAATGAGGAGACGGGAGAAATATTGAACCCTCGAACAAAAGATTGATGCATTTACAAACGGTTTCACAACCAAGAAAAAATCTCCAAATCGGGAGATTCTTTCATATAAATGAGAAAAACTATCTGGACAGCTACATCAAAATACATATTGGTGATGTCTCCGATCGGGAGATTTATCCTTCTTGATCTAGTTTGCCTTTCTATGATTGCTTTTGTTGCGGGGATATAGGACCAGAGAAGTTTAATAAATATCGCAGGTCAATGTTAGAGGAAATTTTCAAACTAGAGTTGAAGGACCGTAAAGGAAAATATTACTTTTTTCTTTCCAAATTTCAATTGTATTCAACAGGCCCAGTGCGTTGAGAAGCACGGTCTATGGAGGAAGTAAAACAGCGCATACATACGGGGTTGGCTTTCCAAGTTGGCTGCAGAGCCGGGCTGCAGAGCCTTTGATGTTTCATCGTCCGGCGGTCGGCACTGCTTGGTGGGGTCGGCGTAGCATAGTCCCGAGGGGTGGGGGTACTCCCATAGAAAAGGTGTACAGATATGTGCCATCCGAATGGGTCACTTTTTCACGAAAAATCCGTAAACATGCATTGGGTCGATATTTCATCCGAAAAAAAAAATTAAGCATGGGTCGATAACAAAGCAAATGTGCCATGCTTTAGGAAAACCTTAACATGCAACAGAATAAAGGTGAAAATTCCCCAAATTTATGAAGCATATCTCTAACAATGGTTGCTGCGGTTCCGTAGCCCTACCACTCCCTTTGCTGGTTGTGTTGGGGGAGTGGGGCACAACCAGCAAAGGGAGTGGTAGGGCTACGGAACCGCAGCAATAACAATGGATGATATTTTGGGTATATACATGGGTAGATGCTTTCGCATTGGGCGGCACAACCCAGTATGAAAATATCAGTAGTACCCCTCCCGGGAGCATTGTCTCCATTTCAGCTAGCGCGAAGCGATGTTGTTATTTTGAAAAATTTTCAAGACATGCAACAGAAACGGTTTAGACACACGTGCCGTCGATGATTGTCTTTGCCCGATCACTGCAACGCGTTTTCTGAACACGCGAGCTTACGATCGGGGTGATTGTCCACAGTCGTTTGGAGAGCTATTCAGCGCTGGGACTATTCGCCCCATAGACGAGAGTACAGAAGCGAGTATTTCTCGCTTCTGTACTCTCGTCTATGGGGCGAATAGTCCCAGCGCTGAATAGCTCTCCAAACGACTATGGATTGTCGGCCAACTTACACCTTTGGGTGTATCCGAGCACAGGCGAAATAATGGACATGAATAGTTTAAAAATATAATATTATCTTTGCAGTTACTAAAAAATAATAAATCGTAATTATGAAATATTGATATCACTAAAACAAAGTTATTATTTCATCCGGATTTAGCTTAATTCCTTTCTGCAGAGCAGCACTCCATATATAAAATCGCTGTACGTGTATGAGTTATGTGTAACATATAGGCAGCCGGCCGGGGCGTGAGTATTCTATATATACTTTCATGTACTTCTAGTATCTATATTTTTAGACTATTAACGTCCATTTCGCCTGTTCCCGAGGGAAATTGCTGTTACACGTTACCTGGTACCCACGCACACTTTTCATGTTAGGCTAATATCCGCTAGCTTATCAAGTTTGCTGTTGTATTGGAAACACAGCAGTTTGCGTCACGAAGATTGATTGGAGTACGTTTTATCATGAAGTAGTATGTAGGCACGTCCCCTCTATCATCCGTGAGCACCTCCCCTCTACAAATTTTGTGGAGGGGTCGTGCCGTGAGGTAAGCTTAGGTTTATATTTTGTAAAGGTATTGTGACACCACTGAATTCCAGTCAGCAGATTTCAATAAAGCATCAAGTTTCTGTAACTTTAATTTTTAAAGACAAACAGAAATATAAAAGCAATCTATTTTCCAACGATTTTTTATTGTTTTGGTTACTTTTACATAAATTTGTTTTACCCTTTAGGCCTATAGAGATTTGAGATTTGAGAAGTTGACAACAAAATAGACATCGGCAGCCCTCAAATTCCGCTGGAGGTATAAAGAGCGCCGCCACAAAACAAGGTGGCGGCATAATTGGGGCCTTGAAACTCAGTTTGTGAAACCCGGCAAACAGAAACCTATATAAAGCCGTCGGGACCGACGAGGATCATTCGGCGCTCGTCTCGGAGCGCTACGACAAAAGGCTTTGCGAGAGGTACCTTAGAAAGGTTCACACGCAGCCTTACCGACAACACAGGCTCATTTACACTCGTCAAAACAATCTTCCCAACCCAGAGACCTATTGGACCTAAATCTGTGACATTTAACGCCGAACTGAGAGAACACAAAGACGACAAAAATTGGCGAGCGTAAGGACCATCGGTGTGACGTCAAATAAAGATGGCGGCGAACTTCTGCAACGACTCCAAGGCACCTTTACTTGATGTAAAGAGAGTGCAGTTTGGAATCCTGAGTCCAGATGAAATCGTATGTTAATAACTGTTTATTAATATCTTTTAAAATATGCCATGTGTATGACTCTCACAGTTGTTTCTTCCATCAGTTTTCCCTGCTAGAGAATCAGGAAACGGACGTCAGCATGTTTACAAACTTACCCGTTTACCGAACATATGAATCTGCTGATGCAGCTGGTTTCGTAGCTGTCGTGATTTTCATGCGATATTGATCATTTACATATTATTGACAGCGATGTATGGTATAGACTGCGCGGGGGATGCGATAGTTTAGACATACGTTTTGTAGAGGAGGGGAGCGAACGTTTGTAATTTGCGTGTATCTTATTCAGATTGCATAATAAAAGAATAGTCAAGGTCACCGGTGTTGAGCTTGCCTGCGACACCCTCACACGTTCGCTTAGAGAAAAATCCGAGCCGGTACCGTTTCTGTATAAAAATGTGTTCGTCTAAGATTGTAAAAAAAGTTATGGAAATACATGTACGTTAACGTGCCGGTAATTCACAGGTGATCACAGAGTCTGAGATCAGCGCATCACGAAGGCATGACTTGAACACAAACTTGAAATTATTTTAAAAACACATAGACCAGGCTTTATAAACAGAACGCAGTTTAGGTTGTAGAATCTCTAGGAAAAACTCATTAACTTTTCCGTAAATTGACAGCCAAGAATAGGCAGGATACTGATGATAGAATATCAAGTATTTGCTATGCTTTGGTGCTTTCTCTCAAGTTTTTGATATTTCCAAAAGCCATTGCTGTGAAATATAAACATGGCTTGCTGTTGTGTGCAAAAATGAGGATGCCCCTGACAGACTGTCTTGACTTGTAATTTAATGTCAAACTGATAACCAAGTTACTTCTCATTCACACTAGTATTACCTGCGCTCTCATGCTTTACAGACAGGTTGATAAAAGTGATGTTCGATTTTTTTCAGAAACGCATGTCTGTGACAGAAGGAGGTATCAAGTACTCCGAGACTCAGGAAGGTGGCCGACCAAAGATTGGTGGATTGATGGATCCACGTCAAGGCGTCGTTGATCGGTCATCACGATGCCAGACGTGTGCGGGCAACCAGCATGACTGCCCCGGTCATTTTGGCCACATTGAACTCTCCAAACCAGTTTTCCATCCTGGTTTCATCACAAAAACAGTCAAGATCCTCAGATGCTTTTGTTTTTACTGCTCTAAATTACTAGTAGATGCAGTAAGTATTCATTTACTGTGTGACTGTAGATTCGATAAGGAATTTTCGATGCCATTCAAGTGCCCAAAGTTGTTGACTTGCATAATGAGTAAACATTTCAACAAGCTGGTCCCAACAGTGATTACAGAACTCCCATGTTACACACTTTCATGACACTGAACAAAATTATGGTAAACCATTTGTCAGATCTTTGTAGATGCCTTGGTGTCAGCGAATAACTTTCAAAAGTTATGCCAAACTTGAGTGCACCTCACAATACTGTCAAGAATCATTTACACCTGGTAGAGACACCTTACCTGTACATTAAATGAAGGTATGTGTGCATTCTTCCTATAGAGCTGTTACAGCCACTCAACAGCGAGATATATTTATTCTCGTTGCAGAATCATCCAAAAATAAAAGAAATTGTGTACAAATCAAAAGGCATGCCGAGGAAACGATTGGGTTATGTATATGACCTGTGCAAAGCAAAGAAACTCTGTGAGGGTGGTGAGGAGATGGATCACAAATTTGACGCAGAGTTAGCAAAGAGAGACGATGAGGAAGACCAAGCAGCCAAACCAAAGGTGAGATGTTTAATCCTTGTTATGTGACCACTGAACAATACCACTGTTGATGATATCATAGTGGAAAAATTATTCAGTTTCATGGGCACATTGTGTATCAACTTTATCCCAAAACAACTTGATTAATTGGATAAGGAAAACAAAAGAGTCATATCAAGTAAATGTTCAATGTCAATGAAGTAATGGGATTACCAAACATTAATGACTACTGCTACAAGAGAAACACTATGAATTGAAACCATCACTGAAAAAAGTGATTTTGGGCATATTGGTTGTTTTTCTGCAAGTGTTCATCTGTATATATATTGTTCTTAATTCCTATAACCTGGAATGTGCTCTTCATATTCATCAGCACCAATATTTGAATGATTTATCGTTTTGTTGTGTTCTGTGAACAAAGAAAGAAAGAAATTTGCAATGTCATGTTTTGCAGGGACATGGAGGTTGTGGTAGGTACCAGCCCGGCATCAGGAGAACTGGACTAGAACTCACAGCTGAGTGGAAAAACGTGAATGAGGACTCTCAGGAGAAGAAAATTTTACTTTCTGCTGAGAGAGTTTTGGAAATTTTCAAACGGATCTCTGATGAGGAGTGTCACATAATCGGCATGGATCCAAGGTTTGCGCGTCCTGATTGGATGCTGGTCACCGTGTTACCTGTACCGCCATTGGCTGTCCGGCCTGCTGTTGTAATGTTTGGAACCGCCAGAAATCAGGTCAGTGGAGCATCACCTTAAGCAATCCCCCCCTTGCATATGTTACATCACTTGAGGCTCAAATGACCAACGCAACTACAATGTTGAACCCAATGGCTGTATGTCTCTTCATGCATGCTGTACAGGGCACTTATTTTTGTCATGTAAAAAATAAGAGTTGTGCCTAACATTTGGTGATAGAAAATTTGAGCTCCGTTATTAGCTCATTGTGACAAATAGATAGCATGGTTGTGTACTTCTTGATTTTCAGTCTTTTCTGTAGCTTAGATCTTCTCTGGTCTGAATTTGAAATGTACTGTTTAACCCTTTCACCACCATGGTTTGGCCCAGTCACATCATTTCACATGGTAAAGCTGGACCTGTACACAGGAACATGGGTTAAAGAATTATAGCACCAATGTTCAAATTTTGTGTATGTGATTCTTGGAAGAGTTTTACCCTTTCATGGATCCATTGTTTACGGGAATTTTTTTTTGAGTGAAAAAGTTAAGCAACTTTCCTGTTTTCATAATGATAAGAAATGGGAATTCAGTAGCTTTCTGTTTGCCTTCCTGCAGGATGACTTGACGCACAAACTGGCTGACATCGTGAAAGCAAACAATCAGTTGAAAAAGAATGAACAGAATGGTGCTGCGGCCCATATCATAGCTGAAGATACCAGAATGCTTCAGTTTCATGTGGCTACACTCTCCGACAATGAACTGCCTGGTCTACCAAAGGTAAGACATTTTGATGGAAACCAAAATGACAAATGTACTGCTCTGAGAACTTGTTCTTTGTACCTGTAGGGCTTCTATAGTCTCTTTGGAATTCAAATGTAAATGTTGAATCTGTGAGCATGGTATTGCAAGATTTCTGGCAGCTGAACATGTGATATTTATTGAAATTATGTGATATGCCTGGTGTGTGTTACAAACACCATGCAGTTGCAGAGTACATTAGAAAAACAGAAATATTACAGCTGAATGACCTATTGTATATGTAGGAAAGTATGGCATATCAACAGGTTCATGACCACAGTTGTATGTGTGTGATGTTAGTTTTGTTGAATTATATTTGCCTTATGATGACCCTGTCTACATGAATATTCATGATATATCAGTATCAATCACTCTAATTTTTTCCTGAAGGCAACATATCATCAGTCTACCAGTGTTAATGTTATTTGACAGTGATTTGTATTGATGCTTATGTTTGGCACTATGTTCTGTTTCACAGGCCATGCAAAAGTCTGGCAGACCCCTGAAGTCCATAAAGATGAGACTGAAAGGAAAAGAGGGCAGAATCCGTGGAAACCTCATGGGAAAACGTGTGGATTTTTCAGCCCGTGCTGTCATCACTCCGGACCCTAACTTGTCCATTGATCAAGTCGGTGTACCGAGGACAATTGCTCAGAACTTGACCTTTCCAGAAATTGTTACACCATTCAACATCGACAGGTACACATAAAGTACTTGTCACTTGTCTCATAGGTCAATGAACAGGAAGCTCCAGTTGATATTGCCAAGAAAGCTTTCACCTGGGAATAAGTGGCTTTCCAGTTATGTTATCAGTGCAGTTGCCATTCCCTGCCAATATCTGTGATGCAGCAGTATCAGTCTTCTGCACTGTAGCTGTTCTACACAGACACCACTCATATTGGAGTTGATTATTCTGAAATGGGTGTAATTTGTGTTTCAGTGTGTATTTGTAGCACTTTGGGATAATCAATCTGGTGTTAGCATTGGTTACATAAGTGTAACTTTGCTCACCCAATTTCCACTCCGTTAGTTCTATAATTGGTAAATCATGTTGTACTTTCTGACACTTTTTTCAGAATGCATGAATTAGTGAGGCGAGGTCACAACCAGTACCCGGGTGCAAAGTACATTATCCGTGACAACGGTGACAGGATTGATCTGCGATATCATCCCAAAGCCAGTGATTTACATTTACAGTGTGGTTACAGGGTGAGTTCACGCTATCATATCTGGCAAAAGAGAAATTACCTTCCATTGTGTACCCTACGCTATGTTATGCATGTATGCCAAGTATTTCGTCAAATTGATGTTGAAAGAACTTGTGTAGAACTGCACATTTTTCTAGGACTTGCAAAATGTGCAGTTGTAATGTGCTGTACTTCTGTTGTTTCAGTGCACATATTTGTAGACTGGCATACTCTCAGTCTCTGCTCTGTGCCGGTATGCTGAATTTTGATTTCCAAAACTCTTAGTGTCTATCCATCATTCTCAATAACAGGGTTACAAAAATAAGTAGACATGATTGAAGTAAAGATGGAGTCTGTCCATATGGCAGTTGCATTATACTTCTCGTATCACACCATGACAGCTTTGTATATGCAGTATAGAACTAAATATGTAATACAATTTTGTGTTGCATTTAACTGTCTGAGAATCACAAATACTTCTCTGTCCATCACCTTTCATGCAGACCTCTCTGATGATCTGATCTGTTGTCTTGGCATTTCAGGTTGAAAGACATCTCCGAGACAATGACCACGTCATCTTCAACAGACAGCCCACCCTACATAAAATGTCCATGATGGGGCATCGTGTCAAGATCTTACCGTGGTCTACCTTCCGACTCAATCTCAGGTACCATTGTCTACACATCTACAAATTTTTTGTGGTTTCTAAGGAAGAAGTGGAAACATCCTTGTGTTGAACAATGTGGAAGTGTTATTGAATTTTATGTTCATTTTTCACCAACTTGTTCACAGGGAGATTAAGAAGTGGTCATGTCTAATCAGTGGATTAGGTCATGAGGAGTTATGTACCCATGCCTTAAAAAAAACTTAATCTATGCTATCATGAAAATAGTAGTACATTCAGTGGAACCATTCTATTATACTTTTTGGTGCAGTGAATGTATCTTTACAAGACGTGTGTGAATTCACCATCACTGATAAAATTGTATGTATGCTACATGTAATGCAACAACAGGCTTGAAAAAGCTATCTTAAAGTAGAGGCTTGCTAAATGGCCCGTTTCACTTGACTTATTGTGTGTATATATTTTACAATACCAGTGTGACATCACCATACAATGCTGACTTTGATGGGGATGAGATGAACCTCCACGTCCCACAGTCGTTAGAAACCAAAGCAGAGATTGCCGAAATCATGATGGTGCCCAGACAGATTGTGACTCCCCAGTCCAACAAGCCTGTCATGGGTATTGTGCAGGACTCTTTGGCTGCTGTCAGAAAGTTCACAAAAAGGGACGTCTTCCTGGAGAAGGTAATGTAAACAAACCTGTTGTTCATTTCAGTTTGCAGTTTCGTCTATTTCTTCAGCGTATGCAAATAATTCTCAGTCAGTTATACAGTGGTACAGTCAGAGATTGAATGTCCATGTGTTCTTATCAACTCTGAAATAAAAAGTTGACAACTTAAAGTAATATCATTGGTAAATATCTGAGATAACTGATATTCTGTAATTTTTGACCATTGTTGGTGTGTCATGCCCCCAAAGGTAGAGGGTCAATGCCATCATAAATCTCATGTGTCTTGAACGTCAATTTGTAAGCTCTCATGAGTTCACCATTATGAATGTTTGATTGACAGGAAGATGTGATGAACCTGCTGATGTGGTTGCCGTCCTGGAACGGCAAGATGTTACAACCGGCCATACTGAAACCCAAGCCACTGTGGACGGGCAAACAGCTCATGTCCCTCATAGTGCCCGGTAACGTCAACTTGATCCGAACACACAGCACACATCCTGATGAAGAGGACAGTGGGCCATACAAGTGGATCTCTCCGGGAGACACTAAGGTATATCATGAGAAATTTTAGGCAGCTTTGTATGTCTTTGAAAAAAACTGTCTGAGGAGTTCTCTTCTTATGGTAATGCCGATCTTGAGATGAATTTCCATAATTCAAAAATGGCCCATCAAGGACAGAGGGTTGTTTTATTACTGAATTTTAATATTCTCTCACATGGAACATGTCATTTTCAGGTTCTCATTGAAAATGGTGAAGTTGTCAGTGGTATCCTCTGTAAGAAGACACTGGGTACATCAAGCGGTTCCCTGGGTCACGTGGTCTTCCTTGAAATGGGGCATGAAATCGCCAAAGAGTTCTATGGAAACATTCAGACAGTGGTCAACAACTATCTCTTGATCGAGGGTCATACCATCGGTATCGGAGATTGTATCGCCGACTCGCAAACATACGAGGACATTCAGAACACAATCAGGAAAGCCAAACAGGACGTGATAGACGTGATTGAGAAGGCGCACAACGATGACCTTGAACCAACTCCTGGTAACACCCTGAGGCAGACTTTTGAAAACCAGGTAAGATTTTTCTCTTGTGTTTCCACGTGAAAGATGTATATACATATATGTTCAACAATGCAAGTAACGTGATACATGCATCAGATTTAAGTACATGTCTGCTAGATTTTTGCCAATCAGCCCACATATGGTATGTTGAAAAGAGATTATTGCAGTGAAATAATCAAAATAGATTTTAACTGAATATTTCTTTGAATATATTCCATTTTCTTCTTCGCCAGGTGAATCGTATTTTGAACGACGCTCGTGACAAAACTGGTGGCTCCGCCCAGAAGAGTTTGTCTGAGTTCAACAATTTCAAAGCTATGGTGGTGGCCGGTTCCAAAGGATCCAAAATCAACATTTCACAGGTAAAATGTCAATCATATGCTGTAAAGATGACCTTGTATCAATTCTTTTCTACCACTAACCCTTGATGAAGCATACCAAAACCTTGTACATGTACTGTAAAATCACTTTATTTTAGGGTACGACAGCTCTAGCTCTAACACCATATCCCTGTCTTGTTCCACTCTAGGTCATTGCCTGTGTGGGACAGCAGAACGTTGAAGGTAAACGTATCCCCTTCGGTTTCCGTCACCGAACACTGCCTCACTTCATCAAAGATGATTACGGTCCTGAGAGTAGAGGATTTGTAGAGAACTCGTACCTGGCCGGATTGACACCCACTGAGTTCTATTTCCACGCCATGGGAGGTCGTGAGGGTCTCATTGATACTGCTGTGAAGACTGCTGAAACAGGTATGGCCAAAGTCACGGAAATTTGCTCATTTGTCAGGGGGTGAGGAAGTCAGGTGTTCATATTTTTCGGGAATAAGTTGATAGATGACTTTGCTGTTACACCAGTCTTACAGATTGGAGTATTCTAATGAACTTGTTGGATAAAAATATACTTTAGGCTAGCAAGATAGACTTCAGCACCACAGGATTGTTGTCCCAGGGCCACAAAATATCTAGCAGATTTGCTCACCCAACTTTTATGTCCATTCAGTATACATGGCTAATGAATAGAGATATTCACAGAACTTAAAATAATATTTCATGGACCATCAACAAGTACCTCTCCTCCCAATATATATGACCCTAACAGTGTGATAATCAGTACAGCACATGTCAGTATAACAATCCGATATTCAATCGCTCTCAATCTCGGTTTTCTCAAATACTAACACTACCACCTCTCACCACCAGGTTATATCCAGCGTCGTCTGATCAAAGCTATGGAGAGTGTGATGGTGCGATATGACGGCACAGTTAGAAACAGCAATGACGCCCTGGTACAGCTGAGATACGGAGAGGATGGCCTGGACGGAGCTCACGTAGAGTTCCAAAGCATGCCATGCATGAAACCATCCCACAGAGCATTTGAATCAAGATTTAAATTTGACTACTCAAGTGAAAGGTGTGTGTTTCATATTATAAGTTGACAATTACAGAGAAAAGATTCTGCTTGCTCCTTCTTATGTAATATCTAGATTCTGCCACTTGTACATCTCCAGTACATAGGTAATTTGATCACAGATCAGATATTGCCAGGATTGTCGATTTCCAGGTGTGTTTCAAATGCTGTTAAGTTTTGGCATCTAGTTTTGAATAGTTTTGCTGCAATAAATTGTAGAATCCTCATGCAGCAAAAGAGTAGGTTTTCGTTACATGAATCTGATTCTGAAGGCGATGCTGAGTGGCAACAGTGTGAGTATTTGATGTCTCTTGAACTGGATTCAGATTCATAAATGTGATAACTCAGTGTTTCAATCTCTCTGTCAATACAGAGTGTTGAGGAGGTTCCTGAATGAAGAGGTGGTCAAAGACATCATGGGAAGTGCACATGTACAGTCAGAGTTGGAAGAAGAATTTGAAAAACTGAAAGAGGACAGAGAAATTCTTCGAAGCATATTCCCCACTGGGGAAAGCAAGGTAAGACCTTGTACTTGCAAGACAGAAAGAGTAAAATCTCAAACGCATGAAAGTGTTATTGACAACCGACATTATCTACCTCTTGATTATTTGTAGGGTCAAGTTCACTGAAATATCTTTTGTCTGTCTCTGCTTTCCTGTAGGTGGTGTTGCCATGTAATTTACAGAGGTTGATCTGGAATGCACAGAAAATTTTCCACATCAACACCCGGAAGACCACAGATTTACATCCCCTTATTGTCATTGAAGGTATGTGTACACAGATCTACACACACTCAGCACATTCAGTGTGGTTCTCATGGAATATTCTTGTGAAATGATTACCTGCTTTGATCATCCACAGGCTTTCTTCTTGTGTGTGGGTTTATATCAGAGATATTTTCAGTCATCCCTCAAATCAAATAAATGCAATATTTTCTTTAAAAAGTTTAAGTTTGTTGTTCAGACATGAATGAAGAACACTTTACAAAATTCTCTTTATGACAGAAATCATTGCTTGTCTTAGAGTGCCATCAATGATACAGAAACGCAAGCATGCCTAAATTTAACCTGTTCACCCCTAACTCCCTGTGAACAGGTCCACAATCACGTTCTTAACAATCGGATTGTACCAAGCCATTGTGGTGAAAGGGTTAATTATACTACAGCTGAGCATTGGCCCAACATTCTTCAACACTTGTTGTCATTATTTCAACTTTTGAAGTGAAAATGACTATGCTGTTGTATGTTAGTGGGTTTATTTCTAGCAAAGATAAGTTCAATAGAATATCATTGGAGCAGAGAGAGGGAGGGAGAGAGGAAAGGGAGGAGAGAACTTTGTGAAAGCATATTGAGGGCAGTGTTGCAGGGCTGTCAATTATAGCCGGTCACCGGCGGCAAATCGCCGTCTGACACAGGTCTTGCCGCCGCCTGCTTTCCCTATTCAAGGCCTGCAATAATCTTTAATACGTCATGCTTTCCCAATTCTACCGTTGGCCGCGCTGTGCTACAGAGGCGCAGCCCCTAAGGCTCGTTGGTAGCCGATTTCTGATTGGTTTTAATCGGTACTGTCAAAAGCTTTGCGTGTTCTGATTGGTTTTCGGACGTACACGATCGATATGGCTACGAAAAGAACGACAGCCACGTTGGATTTATGGGTCCAAAAAAAGACCCCGAGAGGCTTACACTAGCTCTGGATATAAAAGTAATGTTCATATTTGTAAATCATTTTATTTTCCTGAAGAATTTCAGTGATCGGGGGTTCAATCCATCAATGGTATAGCATGCAATGTAGATTTCACGCCGCGTCTGAGCAAAATGCCATAGCATTACGTGTATTTAGCGACTGGAATTTTTGATTTGTTTTCCCGTTTGCAGATCGTGAACACTCTTTACAATGAGTAAGAATCGTTTACTCGGCCCAAAAAAACTTTGTGGGGATTGACATAATTTTTAGTGAGTTTTGACTACCACTGAATTTGTTTGCACCAAGCCGCCGTTCTATGAAATGTATCTTACGGCAGTACATGCTGTGTACTGTGGTTGTTTCGAAGGCCCGAGTATTGAAGTTCGGTAAATATTTTCAGACATCCGAAATCTTTCCTCAAAAGCAAATATCGGTATTCCGATCCTTCAAAATCATTTACCAAGACCAACATTTTTAATGTTTAGGGCAATCACAAACTTTGGCTAGGTTTGACTATATACTTTCGGTATCTTGCACGTACGGCGGTAAACCATGTTTTGAATACGGATAAGCTTATATCATGCATGAAGCGAAGTGAGCCTACCCACTTGGCCAGCGTGGGTTTCGACAAAACTCGGACTACTGTGAAGGATATCAGAATAGATAGTCATCAGGAGAAAAGATTTGATTGTATACTTTCACGCGCAAGGATTTACTACGTAAACAAATCAGCATATTCTCAATCTTGTCGATTGAGAGGCCGACGGACAACGAAGCCACGCAATTTCATTAGCGGATGTAAACTTGAGTATGTAATTGTTTGTATGACGTAGCGTCAACTCAAATTGTCTCTGGTAATGGTCTCGTATTTACCCCATTACATTTGTAAATTTTCACACTGGAAATTCATAGCCGGTAACTCTGAGGAGAGGTCTTGAAACAGACAAAATAAAATTACAGCAGTATCAACCAGATGTAAATCGGAATTTTTTGTCGTGACGTTATGACATCAGTTTTGCAGTGGGGACAAGATTTTTTAAATTCTAATACGATTAGCTGTTTTTGAATGGGAACGTATTACAATTATTGAATTACTTTCTGCAGGTGTTGTTTCTTAAGAAATAGTTTCTGCAGGTGTTGTTCTAAAGCTACATCTGAAGAAATAGTTTTTGCAGATGTAGTTTCTGAAGCTACTGTTTCATCAGCCTGAGATATTGAGGTATTGTCAGCTGGTACTGCTCTACAAGCCTTGGGTTGGATGAGTACTTCAGTGATTCTGATTATGGTTCAGATTATGATCTTTATTAAGCAGGTTGTAATTCAACAGAATTTATATGCAAATAATAATAACCTGGTGTATCAATAAACATATAAACTCTGAAATACTTCTGTTTTATCTTTCATAATTTATTTCACAAGATTCAATTTCATGTTACTTTTGATACTTCAGTTATAATAAACTTGACAGTAAAATGCCCTCAAAAGTGCCACCACAGGCCACCAATTGAAGATGAATAATTAGAAAAGCTTCAGCTTCAGGAGGGGGGACACCCCCCTCCTGGCCTCCCCCCGCGTGCGCTTGCGCGCACGCCTTGCTCCGCTTCGCTCCGCACAAGGCTGTACCCTCCTGTTCTTTCACTTGTACCCTTCTATTCTGAAAAACATTGACAGCCCTGGTGTTGAATCTAGAGCGCGGGATTGACGCGTTTCAGCAAAAAATCCCGCTCTGAAATCTACCCAGTGCGTCACTTTGGGCGCACTCACAAAGAGGGTGGGTCTGTAAATAGGTCAACGTGTGTTTTCTTTCATTGTTAAACGTAACCACTTTGCGTGATGATTTGCTATATTTTGCTAGATGTTACCAATGATTTCATTTATATATACTTTAGCAGCACACGTCCGTTTTGAAATGACATTCGCGTTTGTTACATTGTCGATAAAACTTGTTTGTGAATGTACTGACTGACAGCCGTGACGAGAAAAAAAATTCACGTACGGGAGTAATTTCAAACTAACTCTCACACAGAAAGGTTTTTGAAAAATGTAGCCAACACACCTATTCCATTCAAAAAGAAAAAACATGTTCTTGATCAAGCGGAAATCAAACCAAATTCCAAAATTTTCTGAAACATTTCATGTGTCCACATGGATCGAGATACTAGACGTAGCTTGATGGTGCATGTTGTTTGTCAAAGTCGTCTCAAGTCGTTATGCCACGGTCACGCATGGCTTGCCAAGAAATTCGATCTAGCGAGAACAACAGTGAATATCTATTCAGATCTTATACCAGACGGGTCATATGTCAAGTTCTTCAGTAAGAATGCATTTAATAATACTTGCACGGCTTGCATTGTCAGAGTCGGGACGCTGTGCTGTGTTTGTTTTGCCTCGATGCAGCACATGGTGTCGGCCATTTTCCAAACTTGCTTAGGACAAAGCGTCATCACTCTAGACTCCCTAGGTTACGCTTTTATGTCTATGGGAACTTACTGCTGCAGCTGAGATCGAGACTAGTTAGTCATTAAAAAAAGTCCTGCTCTATCAATGAGAGCTGTGAAATGATAAATGAACTTACTTTCTCACTGTGGGGAAATTCTCAATTGTATTTTTGCATAATACTGAAAGAATTATCTCTTGAGACTAACAGAATGTGCTGCATCTTTTCTATGAATGTGAGTGAATTTGTGATACTTTATTCAAAACAATTATATTCTTGAATAGATGTACAAAGACTTCATAGACTTATTTTAAATAAATGCTAATTTAATATGCAGATTAATATGCAAATTTGCTGCCAAAAAATTGTCCCCCAAATTTTGAAAATGTCCCCAAAATTTAAGGCAGTGGGCCCAAATGTCCCCCAATCCTAAGATCCTAGATTCAACACTGGAGGGATCTCATAGACATTTTGAGACACTTGTATCCTGCTGAGCATTTTGAACAATCCCATTTCCTTGAACAGGTATTCGAGATCTGAGTAAGAAGCTGGTCATTGTGAAGGGTGAAGATTCCATCAGTAGGCAAGCCCAGGCCAACGCCACCATTCTTGTCAACATCCTTATACGGTCAACGCTGTGCTCAAGAAGAGCCACCGAGGAGTTCAAACTTTCCGCAGAAGCCTTTGAATGGGTTCTCGGAGAAATTGAGACAAGATTTCAACAGGCACAGGTAAACACAGCACACTGTGTAATCTGAAAAAAAACTATGAAATTCTGGGAGTCAAGATAACTTAGTCCATTTCGGGTAATAATTTGTGTATGAGTTGGTATGCAAGTAATAGATGTTTTGAAAATAAATAATGCTGTCAAAAATGGTACAAATATTGGGTGTCTTTGTTTATCCTAATAATCTGTTTCGTTTAGAACTGTAAGCCCTATTCATTATTTAAATTAATTTGTAGGTTTTGTGATGAAGTATGCTGAAAAAGGATTTGTACGCATGGCTTTTTACAATGTCAAAAAGGATAAGGTCAGATTGACGCTAGCCCCATCATATATATCTATTGCAAACATTAATTGAACACTGCAAATGTACTCACCTTGTTTTACAGGCCCAGCCAGGAGAGATGTGCGGACCGCTTGCTGCCCAGTCCCTTGGTGAACCAGCCACCCAGATGACACTCAACACTTTCCATTATGCTGGTGTGTCAGCTAAAAACGTCACCTTGGGTGTGCCCCGTCTCAAGGAAATCATTAATGTGTCGAAGAAACCTAAGACTCCTTCACTGACAGTGTTCTTGACTGGCCAGGCTGCCAGAGATGCAGAGAAGGCTAAGGTAAGTAAATGGGTGCACTTGACCTGTGTCTCCCCTGTTTTGCTGTAGGTTGGCTCATCCATGCCAGTCAAAAGCAATAGGATCATACCAAATGGTCATGGCAGTAGGGTAGGGTTTTACAACTATGAAGAAACAACCATTATATTTAACTTAAGAGTCTTTGAGTAAAAGTTTCTAGACCATCTACAGATACTGTAGGTGGAGAGTTAAAGTGGTCTACAATAATGAGAAAATCTCTTCAACATGGTAGCAGTCTCTTGTTGATGTTGAGAAATAAATCTTTCCACTCATAGAGCCATGCTTTCTAATTTCTCATTTGTTCTAACAGGACGTTCTGTGTCGATTGGAGCATACGACTCTCCGCAAGGTCACTGCAAACACAGCAATCTACTATGACCCAGACCCCCAGAACACTGTCATCACAGAGGACCAAGACTGGGTCAATGTGTACTATGAAATGCCTGACTTTGACCCAACTCGCATATCGCCGTGGCTGCTGCGTATTGAGCTAGATCGCAAACGTATGACGGACAAGAAATTGTCCATGGAGCAAATCGCAGAGAAGATCAATGCTGGCTTTGGTGATGATCTGAACTGTATCTTCAACGACGACAACGCTGAGAAGTTGGTACTTAGGATAAGAATCATGAGCAGTGATGAGAACAAATTCCAAGATGTGAGTGAATATTTCACAATAACTTAAATTATCTTGTCATAACAGTCAAGTTACAAGTTCAGATTATAAATTCTAGGTACATGGTTGGTAGCGTCTTGAATAATACATTTCTACAGCTGTCATCGATAATTTGACATGTCATAAAAGTGCCCTGTGCAGTAATCAGAAGACCTCAAGTGACATTTATTTATGTACCATCTTTGACGAAAACCGTGGCAAGTAAAGTTTGTAGCCATTTACTGAAATGAGTCACTGTGCTCTCAATCACACTCTATCCCAAATTATGCGTCAATGATGGTCAAGCTTCTTCATTGAAAGATTTCGTTATGTGCATGAAATGGCTACTAAGAGATGTTTGGAAATGTTACCATCACAAAACATGTACAATTACACTGATGTTTGTCTTGAGCGTGTGAGTGAAAGAAGTTAAATTCCTCTCTGACTTGATCTTGACCTTCAGGAGGAAGAGCAAGTGGACAAGATGGACGATGATGTGTTCCTCCGGTGCATCGAAGCCAATATGCTGACAGATATGACCTTACAAGGCATTGAACAAATTGCCAAGGTAAGCTGAATTAGACAGGATGGCGTTTGTTTAGAAATAGGCATGCCTTATGCACGATTCAGAACGGTACATGTTGGTAAAGTTGGTCAGAAAAGATAAAATGTTAACTCTGGTAGTGTCATCTCTCAAGGTCATTTTTCGATATTGAGCTTTTGGAAGTAGGTGCCCTTGACTGACTAATCTCTCACTCTTGAAATAATGCCAGTAAAGGTTTTGAGAAATGCAGTTTAACGTGTGCAAAATTGTGTCCATTATCTCCTTCTCGTGCAATATTGCTTTACCAGTCTAGCCCAGTAATAAATGATACTTTTCATTGACAAAGCCGACACAAAATGTTGTTTATTACAGGTGTACATGCATCTTCCCAAGGAGGAAAGCAAGAAGCGAATCACAATCACAGAGCTTGGTGAATTCAAGGCGCTGCAGGAATGGATCTTGGAAACCGACGGCACGTCACTTATGAAAGTGCTCAGTGAAAGGGATGTCGACCCGGTCAGGACCACTTCCAACGACATCTGTGAAATATTCCAGGTAAAAACTTCGTACTTCCATCAGTAATCGCATGAAAGCAGTGCTTCGCTTTTGGATATGGATGTGAGAAAAATGTGCTGTTGTGGGGAAGTGCTGTTGTTGAATATACTACCGTAGGGTAGCACTGTTGTTGTTTATTCTGTGTTTTGATAAGATGGTGAATCGTTTTGATTCAGCGCCCTCTGGAGGGCTTAAATGTCTTTGACGACATCCAGGCCAGCAGGCAACACATAAGAAAATGAAATAGGTTTGATTCTTTCATATTGTCACTGGATAAATCATAGAGATCATCAACACTGGAAACCAGTTCATTTGCCACCTCTCGTTGTAACTGAAAAGGGGCGCTTGTGTTGAGGATGTGCGTGATTTACGTCTTATTCTGAAAATGTTTTTCTCTTTGATTGTTGACAGGTGTTGGGTATTGAAGCAGTGAGAAAGTCTGTGGAGAAAGAAATGAACCATGTGATCTCCTTCGATGGTTCTTACGTCAACTACCGTCACTTGGCCTTGCTCTGCGACGTCATGACAGCCAAAGGCCATCTGATGGCCATCACCAGGCACGGCATCAACAGACAAGATGTTGGCGCCCTCATGAGGTGCTCATTTGAAGAAACGGTAAGCATAGCTTTTTAGTGTTGATCTCCATTATCCATTATGTGTGCCATTTGGTTTTAACCAGCTGCATTTCAAAATGATATTAAAATGGAATTATAAATGGTGCCATGGTTCGTTATGTGAAAGGTTGTCCGAGAGAACTGAAATGTTTGGTTGTTCACTGTATGGTAAATGTTCATCCATTTTTCTGTTGATTTAAGTTGTTGCATTTACAGTTATGGAGCCCAGAGATTTTACCGTGTGATTAGTAATGCTGATTTGTGTCTTAGAATATCGGAAATCACAGAAGTGACTACAAATTTCAGCTTTGCCAGGTTTAGCACAATTTTCACTAAATTGTTAATTCATATTTACATTCCAATTGTCTGTGTTGTCGCCAGGTTGACATTCTGATGGATGCAGCGTGTCATGCAGAGGTTGACTTCATGAAAGGTGTCAGTGAAAACATCATGTTGGGTCAGCTGGCCAAGATTGGCACTGGGTCCTTTGATCTCCTGCTCGACGCGGAGAAGTGCAAACACGGCATGGAAATTCCCACAGTTGGGATTATGTCTGGAGGTGAGTCAACTGTACAAGTAAGCAATTACTCTTTAAATTTTTCAGGTCCACCAAGCTATGTCTTCAGGGGTCCAAGTCTTCTTGGCCATGTTTGTGTTGTAGTAGTCTCAAGGGTTCAAGCTCAGCGGACTCAAACTTTTAAATTGATTATGTGGTCTGGCAGCCATCTTTAATTTTAAAATACAAATAATTACTCAAAAGACTTTTGAGTTCGTCAGCTTCGTCAGCTTCAAATTTTGCAGGGTACAAGTGTCCGTCATCTACCTAAAAATTTGTGAATAAAATCATGAGTTCACAAATCAAAGATTGTAATTTTTCCCACCAAATTTAAATACAACATTTTACCAGTTTTTGTGAATTTTTCTGTAATTTTTTTGATAATTTTGGACCAAACAGACATCACATTTCATTGGCTACAGATTTCATTAAAATTTTAGCAAAATCTGAAAAAATTTGACAGGGGTACATTTTATAAAGGCAACAAAAATTGACTTTGGCGCTCAAAGGGTTAATTGTTTTACTCATTTCTCCTCTGTATGTTCATTCTTGTTCTACAGCAAATGGTATGTTCTTTGGTGCAGTTGGTACCCCGGCACCAGGTATGTCTCCTCAAATGACCCCATGGAACCAAGGTGCCACACCGGGCTATCCCACAGCTTGGTCACCTGGAGTTGGTGAGTAATATGTCAGTGAATGCATATATGTGTGTGTGTGTGTGTGTGTGTGTGTATTTGCATGAGTACTGTATGTGCGAGTGCTCATGTATTTTTCTGTAACTTTACAACACAAGACTTCATCATGTTTTGTACACTTGCAGCAGTACATGTAGTTAATAATGAATACACTGTTCTAATTGCCCGTAACACCATTTCGTAATTTTGGTACAATTACAGTTTGTGTGTAGAGAGACAATTATAGTGTTGATTTGAGGATGAATGTTAATTATAACAACCTTAAGCAATTAATAAAACATATAACGAGAATTAATCACCGTTCCTCCCATTGTGCATTGAATTTGTTTCCATAACGGCACTTGAAATATGTTTTCCTGATCAGCAATGGTCTTTTTGTTTCGAATTTGCAGGAAGTGGAATGACCCCCGGTGCTGCTGGTTTCAGTCCATCTGCACACTCTGATGCCAGTGGCTTCAGTCCTGGCTACAGTCCAGCCTGGTCTCCACAGCCCGGATCACCGAGCTCTCCAGGCCCATCCAGTCCGTATATGCCCTCACCAAGTGGTGCCATGTCACCGAGCTATGCACCGACATCACCAGCGTATGAACCTGGATCACCATCTATAACACCTCAGAGTCCAAGCTACAGTCCCACATCACCGTCATACTCACCAACTAGTCCTGGATACTCTCCTACTAGCCCGAAGTATTCACCGACAAGCCCAAGTTACTCGCCGACAAGTCCCAGCTATTCTCCAACCAGCCCTAGTTACAGCCCAACATCACCGTCTTACAGCCCGACAAGTCCCAGCTATTCTCCAACAAGCCCGAGCTACTCGCCGACTTCACCAAGTTACAGTCCAACTTCTCCGAGTTACTCGCCTACCAGCCCATCGTACAGTCCGACATCTCCAAGTTACTCACCAACATCACCGAGTTACAGTCCAACAAGTCCATCATACAGCCCAACCAGTCCCAGCTACTCACCGAGTTCACCTCAGTACACGCCGACGTCACCCAACTATTCCCCGACCAGCCCAAGCTACTCCCCAACAAGCCCAAGCTACAGCCCATCGTCACCAAGCTACTCTCCAACGTCACCCAGTTACTCGCCAACATCGCCCAGCTACAGCCCAAGTTCGCCGAAATACTCCCCACAGTCGCCAAGCTACAGCCCGACATCACCCAGCTACTCCCCATCCAGTCCCAAGTACTCTCCAACAAGCCCATCGTACAGCCCAACGTCTCCCAGCTACAGCCCCAGCTCGCCGCAGTATACTCCGACATCACCCAAGTACAGCCCAACAAGCCCAACGTACTCTCCAACCAGCCCAAGCTACTCACCAGCCAGTCCCAAGTACTCTCCAACCAGTCCCAAATATTCACCAACAAGCCCAACGTACTCCCCGACATCGCCCAAGTACAGCCCGACATCTCCCACATACTCACCAACCAGCCCCAAGTACAGCCCAACGTCACCAACCTACTCACCCACCAGCCCCAAGGGATCAACCTACTCACCCACAACACCAGGATATTCACCCACATCCCCCACCTACAGCCCAACCAGTCCCGGTATGGGCGATGACAGTGATGAGGATTAGACTGTTCCAACACTTCCCCAACCAGTGTTTTGTACATAAATTTGTAATTGGTGTATTTTTCAGTGCATTGTGCATTTTTGCAAAAGCCAAGGAAATAACTGTGAGAGAGCAGTGCTTATATATAAGTATTTGCCGATAGTCTTCAAGATTTACAAAGAAATTCCAAGTAGATTTCAGTGTGATCAATAGTACGTATAATGTACATTCTTTACCATGAGGAAGTACCAGACTTTCACCATTCTTGAAAGATAGTACCACATTGTAGGACTGCCAAGGGTTGGGTGATCTTGGTGTGAAGGGTTTGTAGGTGGGATGAAGAGTAGAATTTTTAGTCAAGGATTCTAAGATTCAGATGACTACTTGAGTCTGTTCTGTTGATTCTCATTTAGTGAGTCTGAAAGTATGCTCGTGTGTTCTAAGAACGTTTGGGTCAGACATTGTAAATATTTTCCACAGACTTATGAAGGTGTCTCAATCATGTTTTCAGAAGTTTGAAAAGCCTCAGACCCAGATAAACAGGACCTGAGAGTCCCTGTAAACAGATATTCCAAGTAGATTTCATTATGTTCAATACTCCTTGTCAAGTACACAAGATAGTGTGTGCATTGGAGAAATTTGTATATTTTTTTCGCAACAACTTTTCGCCATTCGATTGTGGCGGGGACCACAAAACAAAAACAAACAGCAAAAATAACTGATATTATTTTGTCAATTTATGCTGTTAACCAGAGAATTTACTTATTAAAAAACGTTAGCAGGTAGTATGTAGCTCTTACAAACGTGACATGTCTTATTTTAAAACTATATACCAGTATATCACTGAGTGAAAACTAAGGCTTTAAAAAGCTCTACAAGATTTTGCCTCAACAAATTGCTTTGAATGTGTTTCATGATTTATGTAAATAACCATTATATTGTTATATTTGTTTTATTTTGTGATTCATTATTGAGTTGCCTATGTTCTGTTTTTTGAATAAAAAATATTTATGATCAGTGGTTTGAACATTTTCAATCTGATCTTGAGTATCGCACAAAGAGATGAACACAACGTTTGATTGTGATGAAGACAAATGTCTGTCTTTAGGAGATCAAGGTTTGATTGAGATCGAGGACACCATGATATTTGCAGAGGTTTGACAAGTGTGCTGGTTTGTATTTTATTACAGCTGCAGTGCATAAAGTAAACATAAATATTGTGTGCAAGCTATGACATATGGTTCAATAGAGCTGGGCACACAATTTCTATCGGTTTCCAAGTCTTTAAAGTTATGTGATATTATTTTCTGATATTTTTTTGTGAGTTTTATCTCACCACAGAATACATCATAAGTTGTAATTCAGAAATGGTCTAGTTTTTTTTGGACAAAAACAGTAAACTGTTGACAGACCCTTGTGCCTGTTTGGTTTGTATCATCATAACCAGTCTGACTGTCTTTATGGTGTTGGAGTGAATGTGTAGTGGATTCTAAAATTTGCAGTGGTCAGGAGGTTGTATACATTTGCTATAAGATAAGTCAGACAGCCAAAACAGCACTAGGGGCTTTTGACAGTTTACATAAAAATATGCAAAAGTCACAAATTAGTGACATTTGCACATCAGTGAGTAATATTGGGGGGATATAAATGAGTTGAATTTAATCCTTTATATGTTCAGTCATCGCCAATAACATCAGCATCTCCCAAAATCTTGAGATTTCCGTTTCTGCACGAGCATGATCACAGCATGTAGGTTCTTCCTTTCCTAAAGGTGATTTTCATAATCTATGAGGCATGTATTGGATGTGGTATGCCAACTGTTCCATATGCATATCCTACTCATTCACAAGTTGCCGTTTATTTGTTTTCCATTGAATTTTAAAACTGCAGAAATGTTTTTGTTTCAATCAATTGACTCTGTGAAAGTCATTTTCATTGTCTTGAAATTTTGGTTTTGAAGTTTGATCATTGTACATTGAAAGAGGACATGAAGATAATCAAGCTTTATGAGTTCCAATCTTAAGTTTGTTCAGTTTCATTTCTTACAAGTTGCATTTCTTTGATTTCTTTGTCATGTACACTTCAGACAGCTAAACAGCAATTGTGAGATTTAGAAAAAAAACCAAAATCTGCCATAATTAAGAGTTTATCAAGTAAGATGTATGAGTTGCCTCTTTCTCTGAAAATCCATCAATATCTTTTGTAAACTCTCTGTATCAAAAATTAATTTTCTGAAATAAAATTGTGAAAAAAAAGTAATTTTTTGTTGCGTCATTTTCTGGATCAAGTGAATAACTAATTGTGACTGTATGCGGTGAGGTGTGTGCTACAGTGAGCCTCACCTCAGTAAAGCATGTGAGAAATGAGTGTTCTGATGTAGTGTGTTGGCTGATCTCAAACTGGGACCTCTATTCAAGTCAACAACATTTTAGCTATACCGGCCAGATTTACTATGCTGAATGCTTGCCTGCAAGGGTCATTGTCAATGTTGCAGGATGAGTTAATTTCACAATTTTTAACTCGAATCATAGACCCACCAAAATCGGAGGGTCTATGCTCAAACACCACATTCTTGTTATTTCGTCAGTGATCGGGGCCCATGAATTCTGAAGTTTTTGGCTGGATGGAAATTCTGTAGTATGAATAACATGGTTAAAGAAAAGAATTGCATAAAAATTATTAAATTCAAAATGGCTGCTATCCGTGTTTTAACTATAGTAGAGAGAAAAATTAAATTTGCTGTTTTCACAAACCAGAGATAAAAAATTCATGTGCTTCAAAATTGTCCACATGAGCAGTATACCAGAAAAATATTTTTTTTAACTTGAGTACTACACAGTAAACAAATCTGTTCCAGAGATTCATTCTACGCTTAGGAGTTGATTTGATAAAAATTGTTGAAAAAATCTATCACACAACTAATACAGACAACATACATGCAATTCCAGAAACTTTTTTCAGATGTTCTCAATTTTCGTTGAAAAGGAACGTTGCATAAACTGCATGGTCGTACAGTGAAACTGTTATAAACACCGAACCCTGTCTAAACTGTAAACCTGTCTAAACTGGACCCTTTCCCAGTCCCATTCCAACAGAACTGTATAAAATACCTCTATAAACCAAACACCTCTCCAAACCGAACAATTTTCTTAGTCCCTGAATGGTTCAGTTTAGACAGGTTTTACTGTACCTGGTCACGGTGACCGTGACCTGGCACGCGTGGTGACCTGGTATACCACTGGGTCCCGGTCCCATAGTTCAAAGTTCAAGTCAATGTCCGGAAATGAAAACGCCCTCTAGTGGGCAAGTACATAGTGTGAGTTATTGGCTGCTGGCTCTCGGCATCGGCTGCTTCACTGTGCATGTTCTCAGGATGAGCTCGCCAATCTGAGATTTTCTTATCCTTAGACGATTTTTCACGAGTGTCTAGAACGTTCAAATTACTCAACAAGCGCTTATTTTAGTGGGAGTCACCGTGCATGAGTGTAAGTACGAGCACAAGTTCTGTTGTGTACCCGGGACAATGTGACTCACTGACTGGCTGTTAATACAGTAGCAGAAGTCCCTGGCTCATATGATGAAGTCAAACATCTGTACCATACCAGACTGGGTGAGAGACCAACAGTAACACTAAACGTTTTGTAGAGACAGTTACACTCCTAAATATTTTATAAGCTATAGGAATTTCATGCAAACGTATGTAGTACATGTAATTTAAACCTAAAAATATCATTTACACGTTAATGTGCAATTTATATATCGTAAATCTCCCTTTTCACACTCGTACGTAAGCCACAGCTTTCAGGGAGGACATTTAAAATGTATGGCCTTTGGAACAGTCTTGTTCTGTGTGTAATGCCCAGCGTAATGATGACACTGATATTTAATGTATGCTCTGCATTTGTTTTCAAGAAGTGACCGCCTTCAAGCTTAGTCATGGATCAAATGTGGTATGTCCTGGTTGCCTTTCGATTTCTGCTGACCCTGTACCCACAGTCGGGATACATTCACCCGGATGAGTTCTTTCAGAACCCTGAAGTGACAGCAGGTACGATTCAGTGCTCTCATTTCTCAAGGTCTTCCACTAATGCTCTCCTATTGGACCAAAGAGCGTGCATAGAAGCTTGTTCAATGGGTAGGGAGGGAGGGGTGAACTTTATATGATGTGTTATAAATAGAGCTGCAAATATATTGCAAGGAATCAGTACAGAGAAGTAAAGTGGTTATATGAGGTGCAGTGGAAAGTTGGTATTGAGTTACAGTATACATAAATTAAAAATACAATGATAACACCTTTTGTATACATGAATATTTAAGTGGAGTCAGCGTAGATTGATGATGACCACCACTGAAGTGGGTTTTCTGATGTAAACAAAATGAAATAGAATCCTCCTGAAAATGCTTATTTCCTGCACAGCTGATTAGTATTTAGTAATTTACCAGTGTATTACTATTATTATTATTATCATTGGCCGTTATTTAAACTATATAAACTGTTGAGCCTATGGCTCTTCTCACAGTGTCAAGGGTAACGGTGGACATATGCAGCAGTGATTCACTGCTTTCAGGAGATAAGGTTGTCATGTATTCATGCCTTTCCTACGTCACTATATCCACATCCTAAAAACAAATTTTTAATTTTTTTCAGCGTCTGTGTTTGGATTTGAAACCCACAAGACCTGGGAATGGCAGAACAAAGAGTTGCCAATACGAACAGTGGTCTTTCCCTACGCAACATCTGGATTTGCATTCCTGGTCTTGAAGAAGTTGCAGGAGTATTTTCCAGGGATAGTGACAGCATACAGTCTGCTAGTGTTCCCGCGATTGCTGTTGACGTTCTTGTCGCTGATCTTGGATTACATGTTGTACAAACTGTGCAGATATCTGCGTATCGACGCCGACCGCTGTCTGGTTTTCCTTGCCAGCAGCTACGTAACCTTGGTCTTCTGTTGCAGGACTTTTTCCAACGGGATGGAGTGTTTCCTGTTCGCTGTCGTCCTGGCCTTGACCTTGAAGTCTGCAGAAACCATGGAGAAGTCAAAGGTCAGTCAAAGAGGCAGGAAGCTCAGCAGGAAGGAAGACCCAGTCACAACTAGCCGAGAAACATACTCATTCCTTCTATCTGTTGTGATAACATTTGGAATGTTCACCAGACTCTCGTTTGCCGCATTTGTCATGTGGCCGATGTTTTACTGGTATTATTCCATTGTAAGGTACCATGGATTTCTGGTTGGCTTTTCAAGTGCTTTCTCACTTATACCTGGCACCGTACTCACCATGTTTACCTGCATAGTCACCGACTCCATCTACTACGGCACCATGAGCAGTGACGTTATATTCTCCTATGATATTCAATATTTCTATGATACATTTACCTCTGATCACTTGCCTGAGAATCTCACTATCACTCCGCTAAACTTCCTGATATACAACAGTGATATATCAAAGCTGTCCTACAACCCCATCCATCCGAGAAGCACCCATTTTGTTCTCAACATGCCCCTTTTGTTTTTGCCTCTCCTGATGTGGGTTCTTCCATCCCTCTTTTCGTTCAATCAAATCCCACAACAGAGTGGGAAGTCGCCCACCATCAACAAAATGAACTTTTTTCTTGTACTTGCCACGCTTGTACCAGTGGGCGCTTTGTCGTTCATTCCACACCAAGAGCCCCGATTTCTCATCCCAATTATTGTTCCCTTGCTGTTGCTGTTTTGTAGAAATGTCGATGACTTGTCTTTCAATTTCAAAGTTTCTTGGATCATTTGGAATTTAATGGGTGTCCTGTTCTTTGGTTTCTTCCACCAGGGAGGCGTTGTTCCCTGCCTTCAACACCTGCAGGGCTTGTCAAAAAGCAATCCGCAAACAGAACACCACTTTGTCTTCTACCACACTTACATGCCACCGAGACATCTCCTCGCTGTCAGTCAGGCATCAGATAGTCACATAATAAGACCTTCAGACAATGAAAATGCACCGTTTAGTCATGTGACCACGCATGATCTGGCAGGAGCTGATCACGCCTTTCTGAGTCAAAAAATTGACCAGCTGATGACCCAAGCTCACCGTAGCCAGACCGACGTCGAGGTGTACATCATTTCCCCATCCACACTCAGTGCTTTCTTTCACACTGTGCATGCTCAATATGATTTCAACCTCCAGCGACAGTTCTATCCCCACATAACCATTGAAGATCCCATGGACTTCTCTTTTGATGATAAGTATGCAGTTGACAAGAGTGCAAGCACGTTTATGAAGTTTGTGCAGAGTCAGTTGAGTTTGAATCTTTACAAGGTGGAACAGCGCTGGCATGATGCAAGCTAGTGTCATGCCAATTCTAGCCTCTTTCCTAGTCATATCGTTAACTTCTTTTAAAGCTTCATAAGCTGTATCTTTTGACTACTTTTTTAGAACTTATGTTTTGTGGTTTCCCGACACTTTCTGCATTGAATCCCTAAACTGTAATTTAATGCCAAGTATTTAGCATATCAACACAACCTATATGAGTATAATCTACATTGATATTATTGAAAATTGTATTCAAGTCCGGACTAGAATTCATTTGTAAACAATGAACAACCATCGCTACACACATACAAGCTGTGTTGACAAAAAGAATACTCAAAATTTCAGGGTCAGACATGGTAATTGATATACAGAAGCAGAATACTGAAAACTTGCACAAGTTACAGCTTATGTCCCTTTTATTTCTTTTAACCCAGGATTTGTTTGTCGTAACTGCCATTTCATACATTCCACAGCCTGTCTGTTTACCTCATTGTCATTTATATCCACCCTTCAGCAGCCATACCTCTGATGAGATTATGAGCAGGAAATACGAATGGGAATCAGAGAAAGTGTACCGTCTTCTTTTGTCGTCAGAGTCATGTCAGTGACTTGAGAAAGTTCTCTTAAACGTTGAGAAATTTTATTTTCAACATATCATTGTACAAGGCAGGTTCAAATAAACATCTAGAAGTCCCTAGCTTGACTCCAAGAGTTTTGAAATCTGAAAAGTTAGAGAGCACAGTTACTGGTCTTTTAGGTGTGATGTGGTAATGTAGTCTGTTGTAACCAGATGTAGGGATCTACTTGTTTCTTGTTTGCATTGTCATGTGAATTTATCATTGGCTGGTTCTTCAGAATGATCCGTCATGGTATAGGCGCTGATGTAGGTAGAGGAATTCAGCAGAAATGGATGGCAAACAGAGAAAAATTGTGAAAAGTAAAAAGTGAGGACATCTCTTCATCTGGTTAGAGCATAATGATTGTTTGTTTTTTTCAATGATGAGTACATTGACAGATAGGCTTTTTGGTTTAACCCTTTCACCACCATGGTTTGGCCCAATCTCATTGTTATCTATGGTGAGTGTGGACCTGTTTACAGGGAATTGGGGTGAGCAGGTTAAGTCAGATACAAGGTTTTTTTTTGTAGTGTCAGAATGAAATTCTGCCTGTTTCTTTGTGAATTGTGAATTTATTAGCCTGTTTATTATAAGAGAAGCATCCATCATAATTTTTATTCCAATTTCAACATTCCTTGTTTATTTTTAAGAAAAGCAACCAGAATTTTTATGAAAATTTTCAACATTGTGTATTTATGATGTAATAATAGCAAACACTTTTCACATGTATGATTTTCAAGAATCTTCAAAATATACAGTACATAGTTAATTCACGATACAGTAAAACCTTAGATGATTAGAGCTGGGAACTTTATTTCCTGTTGTGTGATTAAGCTTCATGTTAGTAAATATGATACAGTACAACTTTTTTATATTGCTTTGGTATCGCCACCATAAATTTCTAGGTGTCTCTAAACTTTCATACTGTATTAGATACAGTCACTTAGTCTGGCGATGGTAGTTTTCAGACCATCATGCACGTCTTCATATACAAGCAGTGTACTTTTCTGTATTCTCTTTGTTCATATGAATATTCATAAGTGTGGGCTGCAACATGTCAAATATTCAAAAACTAACAGGGATTAAGGTAGAAAGTGCCACTTGGATAAGATATTCAGACTCAAATTTTTAAAATTCTCTCCTCTTGTTGGGGCTCACTTTAAAGGTCGTCGATCAAGAAATATTTTCACTATCTTAGTTTTTCAAAAATTTAAAATTTTATTTTCCCTAGGGAGTTAATTCGGGGATGGCAGCCATTTTGAATAGCAAAGATCGGTAAATGTTGAAGGTAATTTGTTTCTCTAAAAGCAAAATTTGCACAGTGACCCCTGATTCGTGTTCTTGATTTTGTGAGAGAATGATTGAAAATTTCATTGAGGAAAGATTGAGCAAAAATGAAGTCTTTCACTTTTGAGGTGCATACTACCTAAAAACATATATTGAAACAGCATTGTCTGAGGCTGTTCACAGAAAGGGCGCTACTGCAGGTCTTGTGGGTCCTACGTGCATACCCTAAGTCTGCTGTTCATATTGTGCAATTTCCTGGCAGGACTAATATACTGCATTTGTGTAATTGCCTCCTGTCTTGATAACTGCACGATGCATTCTTCATCCAGCAATCCCAAACAAGAATGTTGCCAGATGACAACAATCTTTTCTGAGCCTCTCCAGAGAAACTGCTAATGTAACCTCATTTCCAAATTTTGATCTTTGGAAAAGCAATATTACACACAATGTGAGAAAACTTTCAGTGAGCATTTTCACAGCTATTTATTTTTTTCTAGTCTTCAAATGTTTAACTTTGTAGTAGCGATACCACATACATAGTCAAAGTGTCAATTCACTGACATGTTTGATAACCTATGTGTAGTCTGTAGCAAAAAATGTGACATTACTTCAAAAAGAGCTAAGGTTGTATATATTTTGACCCCATTTCCATAAAAAGATTTCTTTCTATTGGAGCTTTACTTGATATAAAAGATGCCGTCGTTTGAAGATTTTTTTCATACATAAATAATAGATGTGTGCTGGAACAGACATTTTACGAGTGAAATTTAATTTATTTGTCTCTTAAATTATTGGAATAATAGAGTAATTAGTAAGAGGTGATCATATTTGAAATTCAGTAGTAATGTAGTAATTTAATTGTGAAATAACTTTGTGATACATTGTACATTTTGATACAGTGTACATTTTTAAAAGTCATGATATTTTCATGGGGTTATAAATCTTGGTACAAACAGGATACACTGACAATCTGGCAAAAATGGAAAGAGCTGATTCCTATTGATATAACTTCCTCCATTAATATCAAAAATAGATTAACTTCATCTTGAATTTTTTGTAGAGTTTTATGTACTTGCTCTTATAGGAATGACAAGTTTGTAAGCACTGAAATGCAAAATAAAATCACAACAATTGAGGGAGCAGTCTCCAAGCTGCTGCAATACCGGTAAACACAGATTCAGATGTGAGAGATAAACCTTAATTTTGTCTGTATTTCTGCGAACAAATGATGTGTGTGCAATGCTTATTTGAAAATGGAGTTTGCTTTGTTTTTGATACAATATTTATTCTTTTGTTTAAAACTTTCCCTTTTCATGAATCATGCAATGCTTAAGTTTATTCCTCCAGAGTGATGTCCTTTTCTCACCTGTAACTTACAATAAACTTGAAAAACCTTGTACATACTGTCGAATGCGATTATTGCTGTTGGTTATCTTGCATAACCATGGCAAAACTAACAAACTTCAAGATGTGAATATTTCAAGGAGATATATGTCCATAAATGATAGTGTATGAAGTTTTGAAAATTTCTAACAGTCAAGGAAAAATAAAGTTACCACAAGCATTACGCTAGCTTGTTTTGATATCTATAGTAAATATTGGACACAAAGCAAATTTCAAAGATATCAGTTCCTTATATGGCAGAAAAGGTTTGATAGTTATATGCATGGGATGAGCATTAGGTAATTGAAATCAACAAATGAAATTCACCATATTGAATTACATTTCTGTGGTAACTCTTCTCTGATGCAAAAAAATGTTTCACATCTGTCATAGAATAGACAGTCCAAAGGTTTAAGTATGCAGAGAATGCAGATTATATACTTTGCTTAAAAAAACTTTCTGTCAAACTGTAAACACCAAAAAAAAACAATAAACAGGTGTTCTTAACACAAAATATTGTGTAACGTTGTGAAGGCAGATATTGCCAGCATAAAGCTGTATTTCTACAAGAAATGTCTTGACAAAACGAAGCAAATAGAGTTATCTGACATCCATTTTCCAGTTAGGTCCCGCAACTTCCTCCAAGAAGTTCCTATCAGTGGTATTGTCAAGGAGATAGCGTCCCCAGCTAGAGTTGAAAGGTCATTTTCGATGATCCGGAAATGAAAACGCCCTCAACCCAGCGTGGCCCGCGGCATACGAGCAGAAGACGAGGCTGAAGTTAGACTCGGTTTCGGATTCGGTTTCGGATTCAGTTTCGGATTCGGTTTCGGATTCGAGAGACTGAAAGAAATTTTATATTTTCAGCCAATTGTTACACTGTGGAATACTGGATTTTCCTTACTTTCCCTGGACCCTTTTCAGCTAAAATAATATCTAATCAGACTAGACAAAGTGAAAATAAGACAGTGAAACAATGAAAATCTGTTTTCAGCTAAAATAAATTCCAGTGAAAATAAAATAGTCTCATGTACTTTCGTATGAAAAGATAAATAATTGTCGTCAAGAATAAGTTTTTACTGGGTTACCTGTCGGCATAGGTAGTATATATTTCACAGCATAAATTGTGTGCATATATTCACAATTAAAATGGTTAAAAAATGGAAATTACAGAAAGCTTCAAAGCACTTTAATTTGAAATTTAAAGGAAGTGTCGAGCAAGGAAACAATATTTACAAAAACATACTTTAATCATTTTATATGTCACAATGTGTGTCACATGGTTTTAATGTTAATGTGTTGTATTAATTTGATGTTTTGAGTGATGTTGTTCTACATAGAGTTAATTTCGAATGCACCATACTAAACTCTCGGACTAAACTATCAGTTAATATGTTGCGTAATAAGGATAGCATTGAATGCATTTCTTTGAATTGTGTGTCGTACTGTTAGCTTGAATAGTCTGAACTGCATAATGCCCATAATTGAGATGGACAGCTCATAAGTTGTAACTTTTGACTGATTTTTCAGCAGTTTTGTCTTGTGTAGTCATGCACTACAGTTTCTTGCTCTACTGCCTAAAGTGTTTTGATTTTTTAAACTGTATAAATTATGATTATATGTGAAACATTTATGCCATGAAATACATGCTACATTTATGTGATGAAATACGTGTTATTTGTGCAGTAAGGTGATCTAGTTAAAATATCTCCTTGTGTATCAGTAGTTATTATATTCTTCGAAAAAATAATAACATAAGCTGGAAATATAAAACTATTCTCAGTTATTCGAATCCGAAACCGAATCCGAAACCGAATCCGAAACCGAATCCGAAACTGAGTCCAACTTCAGCATCGTGAGCAGAAGACGACCGAGCCACAAGACACGGTACATCCATTGATCCTTCATCGTTTCCGAGTTAATTTTGAGTGTAAACGAAAGTACGACACGGCTTCAAAACATTGTATCCCCGAACAGTGCAGACAGGCTTTCGTATACCTGGTTACTGTAAATACTCCAGACTTTTGCCCATTCACTTTGACACGGCCGACTCTGCGCTGTTATCGAGTCAGTGGTAAGTTGTACACAAACGCTGAAATTTGAGTACAAATATTTGTCAGCCGCAACAGCGGTGTTTTGTACCTCGAAGGAATACTTTCATTTTGAGTGCTTTTCCAAGTACCCCAAACGTAATTTCTGCCCACATCAGTAGGTGATGAAAGAACTGCCATGTCTGTCATTCAGGCACGGAGATAGTTGTTGAGAGCCGCGGCCGCGAGGCCGAGAAGTTCGGATGTGATCACCGCCAAACTTCCTGGCCTTCGGCCTCAAACATAGCAACTTTACCCGTGCATGCAATTTTTCAACCAAATGATTGTTCCCTAAGTCGATGTTTGGCTTGAAGGAGATTAGTCTTTAATGGTGCAACATTTATATTATATACGATGTATACAACTTTTCAACATGCACACGCCAGCCCATGTGCGACGTGCCAAACTCAATTATTACCTGCGAATTACTGCGTGTCTAGCGACGCGAACGTGTTGCGTCGGCAGATAAATATTCACGACAGTTGCTGCAGCCTTTGAGAGCTGATGGAGGTAGTGTTCTCTACCACCTCTTTTCTTGTACCGCGGAAACAGCACAGTGGCCATCGTCAAGACTGTACACTAATCCACTGGCCTTCCATAAAATGGAGAGACTGTGGTTCTCCACTCAGTGGCAAAAACTCCCATGCTTGTTGGACTAAATGTTGATTGCTGAACTTCTCGACCACACCGATCAAAACTGAATTTTTTGCAATGATCATTATTCTAAACTCAACAAACAATCACTTTCGTCAAGGTCATCTTGTTCTACGTCCATGCTTTCACGAGGAAATGTACCATATCAGTGCTGTCATGAACAACCCCCCTGACTGTTCTCATCCAAACATGTGTTTCTACTCACATCTACATTTGTGTCAACCATGAAACTCTTGTCTTAAAGGTGAAAAAATTACTTTGTAGTTTTTCAAAGAAAAACCTTGAGCTAAACATTCAGAAAACAAGAGAAATGCTGATCGATCACCAGAATAAAGAGTAGCATCATAAATTCCCTTCTACTTCATGGTCAAATTGTAATAAAAGTCACACTCTTGACAAATTGCTAGGTTCAATTATTGTAAATACATTGCTAGTTGATGTTTGTTTCATTGCACTGAGTAAGAAAGCATCTAACATATTTTTACTTCGACAACTTGGAAAATTCGGGGCTGATCAAAATGATCTCATTCAAATAATATACTCTTTGTAGAGCGTTCTTAGATTTTCAAACTTTTCTCAGTATCATCAGACAGAAACAGAAAAAACAACCTGAAGAGAATGCTGAAAATGGCCCCAAAAACTCGGTGAATGTGTGTCGCTTACTCTACACTTTTCATTACGCTAGCAAATCAATTGCATGTGAAACAAAAAGAATTCGTTTCTGTCAAGTTTGTCTGTGAACAACGTTACATTTTATGTAATTATTTCTGACCTGTTTACAAAGGTCATACTGACAAAACTTCAACTTCAGGTATTCAATTAGTCAAGGTTGTTGTAATGACAAAGGAAATTAGTATGTTCAAATTCAATCATGGACTGTCTTAAAATTAAGCTGCATGTTGGTCTTTTGAAGTGAACAGACTGAATTTCAATATGTGTGTATCTCATTGATTTCAGCTGCTTGTTTTGAAGCGTTATCATGGTCAAGTTGACAGCCAGTTTAGTGCTGGCCAGGGCAAGAGCAGCAGATATTGAGAGTGTGAAAAAACTCAACTGTTGGTATGTCGTTTTCTTTTCTTAACAAATAGCAAGCATGCCCCTTGCCCCCCCCCCCCCGACAAATATTCTGAATCTCTCAGTTTATCTTTTTTCACTCATCTGCTGCATGTATGGACCTGGTTTGAAATGTATGGAGAAAATGAAGTTTACACTGTCATGTTTTTGTGAAACTTTGGAATTTAATTTTTCTCCACAGAGTAATCATACGGATGGTGGCCATTTTGAATCGTTGATATCAGTAAATTATTTTCCCTTGTACATAAATTTGCATAGCAACTTCTATTGTATATTCTCGATTTTGAAAGGGAATAGTCTAAAGGTTTCTGTAGGGAAATTCTAACAAAAACTTAAATCTTTCGGTTTTGAGGCGGATACTACCTTAATTTGAAAATTTTCAATCCGCAAAGTTTGTTGTGTTATCAATGAATCAAACGTAACGTTCTCCACAGCCTTCAGAGGCCCTAGGGGCAGCCAATTTATGTAGCAATGCACAATTTGCATATCCCTTAGAAGTGGAAATGCATTCTCAAGTATTGTTATTATCATGTGAATATATATGAATATATTGTTTGAAAAACAAAGAGGTGGCCCACCACTCAAAATCTCCTTTTTGAGAATTCTGAAAGTCTTTTGAACAATATTGTCCAACTTAGAATTTCATTCTGCACATTTCCAGGATACAATAAAATAATTCTTACTTTTACAATTAAATGATGACTTACTTTGTCCAAGGTATTATTTTTCCACCATTTTGCCTGATGCAAATAGATAGGACCTGCATTTGTTTTATTTCCATACATTAAAAAAGAGTTATTCTTGCTCTGTTTTCTTCACAGGGGCAATGAACTGACTGATGTAAGTATAACACAGTTGCAACACAGTAGCTCACAATCATCTCAGAAGTTTATTTTTGTAGTGTTTATGTAGAAGATCTGTGCAATCCATTTATTGAGAAACTTGTAGCATACTGTAAGCTCCACTTTTCCAAGTCCTCTTTCTGCAAAGCTGAAGGAATTAAAATTTTGTATATCCTATGCCAGACTAGCACTGCAGTTACTCAAACTTTTGTCATAGCTGCCACTCTGAAGGATAAACAATCTAGCATATCACGGGTTCCATCAAAATATGTGATTCTTCATATTTGTGGGCAAGTCCCTCATGAAAATACCTGTTTTTTGAACTATACGCAGAGAAGAAAGTATTAGCTCTCTTGCTAATCAGTGAACAGTTGAAAATATTGACGAAATAACACAATACAAAAATCATAATGTTGATATGTATTATGAGCCATTTCTTTGTTCATCACTCATAAACCCATTATTGCTATCCAGCATCTATTTTAATAAAGTTTCAAAACAAATAGAACCTGACAACTTTGCATGTTTTATGATTTCATTCGACAGGTGACAATATTTCGTGAGATGCCCAGTGTTGAGGTGATCAGTCTCAGTGTTAACAGCATCGCCACACTGGAAGATTTCAGCTATTGTCCGAATGTCACAGAGTTGTACGTCCGGAAGAACAATATCCAGGATCTATCAGAGATACACCATCTCAAGAAACTGACCAAGTTGAGGGTTTTGTGGTTGGCTGATAATCCATGTGCAACCAGGGACAAATACAGAATGACAGTCCTGAAGATGTTACCAAACTTACAGAAGCTGGATAACATTTGTGAGTTACTATACAATACTGTTTCACCCTTGCATCCCCATCTCCCAGTGTAGAGGTCTAACTTTACCCAGGGAAATTAATGGGTTGTACAGAAATATGATAGTGAAAGGGGTCATTTCGAATGATGAATTGTCCTTTCCATCAGACTGACAATCACGATTTTTGTCAAGGACCTTTGACTCGGTACCCCTACCACATGATTCTCAGTGTGTTGTCAATGGTTTTGAGACACAGGGAGTAGATTTGGAATGCCTCAATATATAAAATATCATATGATCTTGCTTCCAGAGCATGTATGCTCAAGAACACTTGTATTGAATGCGTCGTAGATAAGACTTGAATTACATTTTAGTCATGTCTTTTTTGTAAATGCCCTCCTGTGATACTGGCTCAACATTTTATTTCTGGTACTGTTACTTATACACAGCGTATACTATCATAATATGAATATTCATAACAACCTTAGACTGAAACTTGTTTTGAACAATGCAGTGCAATCTGTCTCAGAATTTCACGATGTCACTAGATTGTAGAGTTACCATTGGCTGTCCCTTTTCATGAATGATTTGCTATGCCAAAGGAATCCCTGGTGAAATCAATAGGGAAGCGTGTTAACACTTATTATAACACGCCACATGATCATTCTGTGTTGCGATTCGCCAGAATACGTCACGTGACGAGAAAATAGATACGTCTAGTCCCCACTGAATCGACAAAAGTGACGTCAGAGGGCATTTTTTGAAAGACTATTTCCCTAGGGAAATAGTCAACATGAAAGTGTCACGTGACTAAGTCCGAGGTGTCGTCTGCGCTTTTTGAATGATGGCGGGCGGTCACAGTGACGTGCCTTTAGCAAAACAGGCAAGATTTTGCATTCCATCCGCAGAGGAACTTGAAGAGCTCATCAACAACAAAGATTCAAGTGCAACCAAAGATGTCATTCGGTATGCTAAGGACATTTTGGCTTCTTTCTGCGAAGAAAATAACACCACTATGGCCGCTGTGGAAAAATCGCCCTGTGAACTATGCTCGTTCTTGGGAACTTTCTATGCAGGGGTTCGGCAGAGTAACGCAGAGCTGTATTCCAGAAAATCAATGATAACTATACGGTATGGCCTACAAAGATACTTTCTGAGACAGTGTGGCATCGACATTATCAATAACGAGAATTTCAAGCAAGCGAATGACGTGTTTTCTGCAATGCTGGTGAAACTGAAAGTTGAAGGAAAAGGAGCAACTCAACACAAAGAACCGATAACAAAGGAGGACATGACAAAAATTATGATGTCGTCTGCTCTTGATCATTCAACACCACGAGGATGTCAAAACAAGTTATTTGTTGACATTATGATCTACCTTTGCAATCGTGGACCAGAATCATCGCGGTAGCGTCGAAGACGGAGAATTTAGCCAGTGTGGACGCATGTAAGAGACGCCAACAAATTCGGTTTGTCTTGTCGAGTGATTCAAGCAATATTTGTAGAAACTAAACCTCGACTGTCAGGCTAACGGTAACGGCTAAAACGTCGATAAAAAGCCAAGATGTTGATATCCAGTACGACAACATTCCAATCGCTGAGAATACCCTTTCGAACAAAATGAAAAATTATGGATGAAAGCTAAGTGTTCTCATATTTATACCAACCTCTACGCAATACCACTGTGACAACATTGGACGACCAAGGATTCGAAGCCAGACATATCATGGGAGTTAGTGGTCATAAATCAGAATGTAGTATCAGGAGCTATAGTAGAGTCAGCGAGCAGAAAAAGAGACAAATCAGCCAAGCACTCTCAAGTAACTTCCAAGATAATTCGCCTGCAGAGCAGGAACCTTCCTCGAGTGACCCTGTTCAACACCCAACCCCGTCTCTCGCTTCTTCGCCACGACGACAAAGTATTCAGGTCACGGACACGAATTCACCTGTCTTGCCTATCAATGTTCTATCTCAACAAGCAGTAACCTGTAGAAAAAAGACCATTAACTATCATTTTCATGGATGTGTTGTAAACATCCATAATAACTAGACATTCATGGATAACATTGTCACTGCACAAAATGATACGTGCGTTCATGTTTCTAGCCCGTGTTGGACACTGTTTCGGTCCCCAGTTCATGAGTTTTCATTAAAACATGTGATGTGCAAAAAAACGTAGCAGCAATATTGTAAGCTTAATTATTTTAAAATTTCATGACATGTTACTGCTTAGAATACATTAAGCACACGAAGACAATGATAACGTCATGAGCATGTGGTGTGTTATAAAACACCTATAACCTGGTCTTTATTCGGGCTATAGCGCCAGTTTATTACCCCTCGCGGCCGTGCGTTACCAGAAACACATCGTTTCTGGTAACGCACGGCCTCTCGGGGTAATAGACTGGCGCTATAGCCCTCGTGACCAGGTAATAGGTGTTCACTAGCTAACTTCTTTCGACAACAAAATCTGTTCTGTTCACAGCTGTCCAGCCTGATGAGGTCAACCAAGCCATAGAAGAAGGCGAGGATCTCCCTCTACCAAAGCAGAACACAGAAGAACTGCCTAACAGCCACGAGTCACCAGCAGCGACATCATCATCATCAACAACAACAGCAGCAACAGCATCAGAGTCACTACCTCAACCAGACACAGCGAAGCGCGATCATAAAGCAGCTGGAGACAGCGCTATTGAACTTAGTCTTGAAGAAACAAAGTAGGTAGTTTCGAATCAGAAAGAAAACATGTCTTTCACGATACCACTCATCAACACAAACAGATCGCTGTTTCTGTCCTCTGGCATGTTTTGTTCATTTCAGGTTGTAGTTTTGACATGTGGTGTCATTGTATGTCACATCTATGACCTTTGACCTGTTGTTGGTGTATAGGCGCATGAGCCATTTTGCCCTCTGTAGACAGTGACAATCCTCCGATGAATTGAAAATCAGTTTTGGCCATATCAGCAATGTTAACCATGTGGACTTCACGTAAATTGGTCATATTCATGACCTCAGTGTGACATTGCATCCTGGTAATCTTGTCAGTATTGATACTCCAGTTTCAGCCATGTTCTGACCATGTTCACTGGATTTTTGCCAGGTGTCACCGTAATAGTGCATTTTTCATGGCAATAAAATGTTGAATTTCAAATACTTAAATCCACCAAGAATACTAAGCTGAAGTGATGTTTTGGTTACTATGAAAATGGCTAGTGCGAGTAACTCTGTGTGGAAGTATTTGTAAACAGTTTCAGTGATTTGGAGTTCATGAACTTGACATCTACCAAAACAATCATTCAATCAATCAGCCAGTAATCAAAAACTGTTATTACGTGCCTTGTATATCAAACGTCGCGCGTCCCATAGGATTCAATTGTAACCGTTGATGATGTTGCAGGCCGCATAGTCATCACTTGACTGAAGGTGAACCGGAACTATTTTTGACTTGATATCTTTGGGATTTAAAAATGATCAAATTGCATGTTTTACATCAGGAAATACTGGTATTACAACATTATACAATAAACCACATAAACGTGATTCAAATATACATCAATGTGCCAATTGAAGATGAAAATAGTTCAATTTTTTTTCAACAGAAAACATGGAAATAAAGCATATGATTGCCATTTGTATGTAAACCCAAAAATTTAGAGTGAAAACTGTATAAGAGAGGCATGTAATAAAAACATTATAGCCCAAACATGGGACTATGTACCCCCGAGACAGGAGACCATTTGCCCCCTTACGTTTGGGCTATAATATATATTGAAATTTCAATTAAAGATGTGAATTTTTCCAGAAACTGTAACCATAATGATAAACCACAATATAATGTTAGAAAATCCAATGATGTCAGTTGATTTGCAAGTATGGTATAATGTGTACACAACTTTGTTTGTATTCACAGTAAAATCAGAGAAAAGCTTGGTTTGAAGCTTCTGCCAGTTGACAAATTTTCACCAGTGAAGACAAGACACCATACAAGTAAACATAGAGTACGTTGAGTATTGAAGCTTCTGATCTTTGTACTTGTGTCTTTGTATACTTTCATCTCTTATACAGCGCCAAATATCAAAACAAATTATTATGATACAGATGTATACAATTGTTGTGCTGGTCAAAAAATCCATTACAAAATGTACCTGTAATGTTTAAGCAATGATATACCTTCTCCAGGAATGTAATGGATAGCAAACTTTGCACATCATAATGTATGAGGCGAAGCCTAGTACAACACAGAGTGCAAAGTTTGCTTGAGTCCATAATGGGCCTTGAGGGAGTACATTACTGCTATTATTTTATAGTTTTGGCAATGCCAGTGAATTTGTAGATGTGGAAAACATGTTGAGCCAAAATGCTGGATAATCAGATGCATTATCAGTAATGAGCTAGGGTATGACATCAACAAATTCACTGGTATTGACAAAGCTGTAACAAAATATTGAGTAATCATTATTTAGATATTTAGCCTTGTTCAATAATGTTCAGAATAATGCTGAATGGAATTTCTGAATTTTCATCTCGTCTTTCTATATGTTTCCCCTCCCAGAATGCAAATATTCTGTCTGCTGTGCTGTCATTGGTAAAGGAACTGGACTATGCCAGCCTGGAGGAAGTGGTCACTACTTGCAAGAAAAGACAAGAGGAATTTTAATGTCATCATTTCCAAAAGTTTGGAAATTTTTGACCATCAATGTCTTGCCTTATGTAAATGTACTATCAAATTGTAATTGTTGTCACGTTTCTTGTACAGATATACTGAAAGGTTGGAAGGTTGAGGGCGCCCTTTGTGATCTATTGCACTTGCCCTCAACCATTGAATCTTTCAGGACAGTTAAAAGGGAAAATCTTCAAACCACAAGCATTCCTCAGCTCTTTTTACTTGTCCGCTACTTAAAATACATGTCTGACAAAAAAATTACAGCATACAGTAAATATTTTTGATTTGGGTAATTTGTCCCTATGTTGAAATTTTGGGGAGGGGATTTAAATCAGAGACAATTTTACAGGGCCATGAAATGAAAATATTTTTCAAAACTGTAGATGATCGGGTCAGGAAGAGTTTTAAAATGTTGTTAAATTCTGTAAATCAGATTTTTGTCTAAGTTATGCAATTGTTTGAAGAATGCATTAAAAATCTGGTCACAAGATGTGATGATGTTTGATTATCCATATTGCAAAATAGTCACAACCATGAGATTTTGGAATGTTTGTGTTCTGCACTTTCAATCCATGGAGCATTCCACTTCGTATGAGGTGAGTGCAGCCTTCACAGCTGGAATGTTCCAACCACAAAGTGCCCCTCCCCAATTATATCCATGCTATGCACAGCAAAGGGGTAATCTGTCGTATTATGTGTTTGTAGTGACGAATATTTTCTGAATCAACAAACTGGTGTCACAAGAGCGTAAGTTTCACCTCTCAGGTAAAAATGGAGTTGTCAGTGCACCCAGCAGACTAAATTTTCAGATTTGAAAGTGAATACAAAGAAGTCTTTGTAGAAAGGGACAAAACCCAAAGAAATTGCATCATATGCAAAAAAATCTGAGAGTCATTTTTAATTTTGTTAGTAGCATCAGAATGTGCTATCTTTGAACCTTGGTTATCTAGTAAAGACTTAATACTTTCGTCCCCATTTCACTGTAAATAGATTGAACCAAACCAAAGAAAACAACAGGGTTTAATCCAACTTTAGCTGCCAGTTGGTATTTCTATACAAATGGTGTGCTTGTACAAACCAAGGAACAGTTGGTGTAGCTCTTGGGTATATTTTTCAGGTTTTGATGATCATGCATCAATGATACACTTGAAGTCAACGTTCATCATCCTGAGGTCAGTGACATAGCCCGTCATTGACTGTTTTATGAAGTTCAGTAAATTTGCATATGCTATGCTGTAAGCAACGTTGACACCTGAGCTCGCTTTTTGAGATTTAAAGTATAGACTATTAATAACAAATGAAACACTGCATTGATGAAGACACTCGCCCACCTTGACAATCTGCCCTGTTCATTTTGCTTCAAAGAGAAGAATAAGCAGTGTAGTTCTCTACAGACGAGAAAAAACACAAAGCAATGAGCAGTTTACAGCAAGTGTCTCTTTAACAGTGTTCAATATTATCCAAATAATACTTCTGCAGTTTGTATTTCAAGTACTTCCGGTGTTTTGAAGGAATGTAGACAAAGAAAGATAGAGAACAATCCATTTTCATCATTTATTACCTCTTCAACCATTGATTTGCATGGCAGCAAAGTTCTGGCTATTGCACATCCACAATTGTCATTTCAGTTTAAAAACAACAAAAATGTAGACCACAGTACTTGATTCACTTATCAATGTTTTGTAATAGACCAGATATAAGCAAGCCATTTTTTTCAAGAGAATTCTGGAGAAAGACCAATTTGTTTTGTTTTTCTATTGACGATATGATAAACCAATGCCTGTAAGAAGGGTGTAATCAACCAGAAGTTAACCTAGAAGTGATTTTTTGTATCAGCAGGCTGAATTCTATTTGCATGCAAAAACTGAATTTACTGTTGATAGTTGTTAACATATCAGTGGAAGAAATGTTTTTACTCATTTTTAGCTGGATAAATATTAGCTGCAATCTTCTGTTGACATACACAAGTTTACAGTGTGCAAATCAGCATACTGTATCTACAATGATAAATTTTGCTATACGTAGATTGTGTACGAGAAGATCAAGTCCAATGGACAGGCCATTTATATTGTAACATGGAACACATCGTACTGTTCATCCCTTGTTATGGAGGATCCATGGTTTGCCATAGCTTGTGGTTTAATTGATTTAACTCACTTTACATGATGTAGAATTCATGAACCCAATCCTCTCCAGGCGTTTGTTCGTCCATGTTGCTTGTCACTGGTGGATGGAACCATATGTGCAAAAATGGGGATGGAAGGGTCAATGTAAAACTGAACAACACATTAAGCATACATGTAGAGAGAAAAACCAAGTGTCACTGTATTTGCAGTACAGTACCCTCACACTGGGTAGAAATTGTCAGCATTGTTTAACTCATAGGGCATTATTTGTATATGTGGAATTTTTCCCTGATCTAGATTAGGTAAATGCAGTATTTCTATTTCAAGCATTTTTCACAAATTCATTCCCTATTCCTGTATCAATAGCGTTCTCCCACCTGTTCAAAGAGAGGTTGATGTTCTCAGCAGCTGAGAGGAAAAATGCATTTTCTTCACTCATTCAAATGACTATCCCTCATGTAATTACGTCAAGACTGTATGCCGGCTATGTTATGAAAAGAATGATGCTTATGTCATTAATGGCTTTGTTTCTATGCCATTCAATGTTGTTCCCAGTTTTGGAGATTTCCTGTATCTTTTGTGTATGCACGCCAGCTATCTATAGCGTTATCTATGTATGATTGGCAAGTGTTGGAAACAGACAGTTCATATGAAACAAGAGAAAATAACATTGTATGTCATCATGTATCGTACATTTTACAGAATTTTATGTGCAACCTATGTGCAAATATCAGCCAGAAGTGTAGCATGTATTTCAGCCAACAGGGAAGAAAGGCTGCTGTTTAATTTGGCAACTCAGAATATCTTAACCTTTTGAGTGCTGTAATTTTTCCCGCCAAAATTTTAGTTCAACATTTTACCAATTTTTATGAATTTTTCTATATTTTTTTTGATAAGTTTGGACTAAATGGTACATCACATGTCATTGGCTATAATTTTTTGTCAAAATTTTGGCAAAAATTAAAAAAAAAATTGACTGGGGTATATTTTATAAGGGTGACAAAAATTGACTTTGGCACTCAAAGGGTCAAGAAAGTATAGAAATTGCATGTCTGATCTGTGACCTTGAAAGAGAAACAGCTTTTCAACATACTTTGAACCTCCTTATGAAATGTTTGATACTTTTTCTGTTTGTATGAGTGGCAGAATATCGTAAACTGAGGACTGTATATGGTATGTCAGTCCTTGGTGAATAACTAATTCAAATTTTTGAACATCATTGCAAATGTCTTCTTTTCAATATCTCATCATTTATTTTTGATTGTATATTTTATTACTTTTTAGTACCATCTCGCTTAAAATGTATTCCTGCGACGTTTTTTTCTCTTTGAACTCTTTTGCTTTGATAGGATTTTTGTATGTTTCTATGGCAACTAATGTATTATGAATGACACATTGTAAAAAAATTGCAATTGTACCAAGTTGGTGAAGACAATGTCTATACAAGCATTATCAAGAATATCAGAATATTGTTTTGTTGTAAATGTGATATTTATGTATTGTTTTGTAATTTCAAAGGTTCTATTTTTATGAACTTTTTTGTAGTGTTTTAATTTGCAGCTGTTCAATATATTGATTATTGAAAACCATTTGAGTATTGGTTGTTGATGTCCATCCGTTCTTGCGGTCTATCACTTTATATCAACTCCCTGATCCTCTGCAAAAATCTCATGATTCCAAGTCTCGCTGTTGAGTGTTGCTATAAAAAGGCCCATGATTTCTGACTGTGTATATGTATATTCCCCCCGATTGCAGAAAGTATATAATCAGTGATACATGATTTATTTATTATTTAAAATAAATTATCGGCTGAACATTTGCATACTGAAACCATAATCATTCATACCAGGAGAGTAGGCAAGACTGCAGATTAGTGGACACAGCAATGTTGTTGAATTGTTTGTAGCCTAGGGGGTCTACACTTATTTTTTCCCCTTTTACAGTAGTTCACAACCAATGGTGGGTCCACTAATCTGCAGTCATCCCAAAGAATAATATGATGTAGTACTTCAAACATTCCAAGCCCCCAAAACCAGTCACTCTCCTACAATATCAGCATATATTCATCTAAAAACAATGGGATTTCAACCGAAATGTGGTTCAGAATGTTTCCAATTTGAACCATAGTTTTTTTCTTGAATCATTATCGCCCTGTACATACACCATTTTTGAAGACGTGCATTAAATTACTTTCAAACTAATCCAATATTGATAATAATATTTATGTCAATATGTGTGTGTAGAGTGACTATATGAACTATGAGTGCAAGCATGCGGGAGGGGGGAGTCTGATTCTTATCTTGGAGGCATAGAAGCTGAATTTTCTTGTATATGTACTTGCAACAAAAACAACATTATTATAACAACAATCAAAAACCAAAAACAAGTGTCAATGAATATAACAACATCAAATGTTTTATATTTATTTGTCACTAACTATGTCAATAATATCAGTTTCTGAGACGTTCAAAAGAAGCAATGTTGAATGTCTGTATTTAGACCAGACCCGGGCCAGCAGAAACCCTCGAGCTCTGTGAATGTCTATGGACCAAGCTACCTTGGCAAAATGATGTATACAGCTCCAATATACACGCTGTGTAGCGCCCCCACTACTCTTCGACTACTCTTCCTTTGTATTTTTGTGTCCTCGCATTTCATTTTTTATCCCTTGATCCTGTGCGTTTTCTGTCGGACAGCAAGCGTTCTAAGACAATTTAGAATCTCTCTTTGCTCACTGCGAGGACTGTAATACGCCTTGCCTACAACGACATCGCGATAGGCGGTTAATTTATCGACGTGTACCGCAGCTTGGTACAGTAATCTTACCAGGTTTTCAGAAATGCACTATAGTTTCTTGACCCTAATTTAAAGTAAAAACGCACCAGGCTTTTATGCCAGTTTTGCTTTAACGCCTTTCTTTCGACACTTCCTGCACACGAATGCCAGGCTCTTCTTAACTATGTAGACCGCCAGCGCCAATATAGCCAATAGGAAAGCGATGACGTCAAGTAGATAGTATTGGTACCATCTGAGATTCGGTACTTGCGAGATGAGATGGTCAGTGCCGTGTTTTAACGCGTGGTTCACCCAGTACACGGCGGTGTCTGTTGCGTTGAGCGGTTTGTGCTTTCGGATTGACGATAGTTTCAGCGATTCTCCCCTGTACCTGGATTCGTGGGGAAAAAGTGTAATTGAAATTTTGTTATCTTATATTTAACTTTATTCTCCAATACAACATGGTCTGTTATTTTCCATGATGCAGGGAAACCTTGTCAGGAATGACTTAGCCATTAAATTTTAGGTAAAAATTCCTCATCCCCAACGAATTTTTGAAGTTTCAAGCATCTTCAATTTAAGGATGACTGCGACTTTGAAGAGCCACAGGGTCACGAGACGAAAATACGCCATGGCTTTCAAGACCATACAGCAATCATTAATTTGATCTATCATTTAGATATTCAGTGACTGGACGGTAGCTAGAGGAATTCGATGAAGAGAATTCGTCCATGTTCCATCAGATCAAATTAAAAATCAGACCTGTTTCAAGAATGAAATCTTCTGTAAAAATGTTACATCGCCAGAACCGAATCCAAAATTAATATATTTGTACATTTCTATTACAAATTAATGTTGTTACTCTGCATCGATTCGGCTCTATATTTTACCAGAAACCATGCATCAAGTACAGAACTTACAACTTCTCACCTCTCATCAGTTATAATGTCAGTCATCTTTTGGTGCAAACTTTCTGACGTCATTTCGCGAATATCCAAGTAATCTCCAATTCCTCTGGCTTTTACTTTCACAGCGTTGTCGAAATGTTCATCCAAGAATGGTAAACATAACATGGGAACGCCATGATAGACGCCCTCTTGCACGCTACTCGGTCCGCAGTGAGTCACTAAGAGTCGCGTCTTCTTATTGGCTAGAGCGGAACAGAATCAGAGAATCAGAGAAGAGTAGATCGCGCCTTGACTTTGAGAGACTTTGACTTTGACTCAAATTTTTCTCAGTGAAACTATCAAACATACTCTTACCAACTCAGGATAAAAAGCTCGGGTCAGCGTGCAAAGTTTGGAACTCAAGAAACAAATTACCTTGTATTTACCGATACGTGAAATTCAAAATGGACGCCATTCCTGTGTTTTCTGTTTGAAGAATTTTTTTTTATTTTTCGAAAGACTTAGACAGTGAAATTTTTACTTACTCCAAGAGCTTTAAAATTGAGCCCCCACAAGAGAAAGATTAGACAAAAATGTGAGAGTCCGAACATCTGTCCCCGAGGTGCATTCTACCTTTAATTGAATAAGATTTTTGGTAAAAGATGCATGTCAAAATTAGGAGTCTTGTAAATACTTTGAGTATTAGGGCTTACAGCGCACTCGTAGCTTGAATTTTAGCACGTTGATACTTTGTACCATTTCAGTAATGTTGGGATACCTTCTAAAGTCTTACCCGATTGTTTCGAAAACTCACCCAGAATATCATTCTGCGGTAACCATGCCATAACTTTGGTATTTTTCCCTAGAGTGCTCGGCATGTCACCACTGTATCTCCATACAACTTTCTGTGGGAGCTTGGCCAAGGCTGAAGCGATGGTCTCGCCCAGTGCGGGACCAACGTCTTTCAGGTGTGAGAATACCACAACGCCCAGCTCACCCGAGCCCTCGACAAAATCGTTGAGTTCCTGCAGCAGAAAGTCGACAATACGAAAATCGATCGATCTTAAGATGGGACAATATGTAAATATATAGGCCTACACGTCGCGAAAATCGCTCTATGCTTTATAATCCTGTATCAGATGACAAAATATGGAAGACTACCAGTGCAACCACCTGTTGATTCATTGCTGAGGTATGATTTGAAATGTGCGATGGTTACATTTCCCTGTATGTTAAACTTTTAGTAGTAACTTAGTCTGGATATTATGATTTGTTGAATCTAATACTTTAGTATAAAATTGTCTGCCTGTCATCTCATGTTCCTCATTGTTTATTTTTGTTTACAGATAAGATTAAGTTAACACAAAGAATTGCGGTCTGTTGGTGATTTCATTGAAAGTGGGTTTTCCAAATCTCTTACAAAATCTTTTGCATTACATATGCAAAATACGACTTTCAAGCTCAGGAAACATTCATTGAAAACGTAGGTTTTGCATCTTCAGAATAAGATCATATATTGCAATAATTTTATCTCAAATTGTCACAATATCCACTTTTAGTACATCTCATCCAATCTTATTATATCCTGTCATCTTATTAGTTCTTACGTTACACCATGTTCCTCAAATCATAGCCTCTCCGGTGGCGGGGAACCGTTATAAATAACCATCTCATTTCATCTCGTCATCGCACCAAAATTATTATTAACACACTGCTGCGACAGTATGAAAGCAGAATGTTGAGGGCGCTTTGGCATGCCAGGAAAACGATACTATGGAGAGCATACATATCCCCTTGTGGGGGTACTGCCAATACAAGGGTCTTTCACGCCCATAGTCAGGGATTTTCTTGATAAATTTGGGAAATATTTACCTATATTCCATTGCACGTTTGTATATTTTTTTGTGAAAGTGACTCGTTTGGGCTGCACAAAACTGTACATTTTTAAGTAACCCCCTCCGCCACATATCTGCTGTACTGACGGAACTTTCATTTCACGAATAAAAGTTAGCTTTAAAGAAAAAAATCCTAGGGATTGGGAATTTAAATCTAAAGTAAAGGGCTTTACGACATTTCAAAACTTTGTTCAACCGATGCGATATTCACCAATTATAAAATTATTTTACCTTCGGTAGAGGTTTTCCAGGTCCCGCCGTGACCCCACCAATGGGTATAACATGGGGCATCAGTGGTCTTGGAAAGTCAATGGCAAAGTCAGAATTCCAAAGAATCAGCTTGGCTTGCGACTGAATATTTTGAAATGTGAGATGGGGGCTAAGATCTTTCTCGATCTGCAGGCTGCGGTACGATGAATATTCCACAGAATCTCTGATAGAGTCTGACACTAAATACTCGACAGAGTTGTGCAACCTCTCAGAAAATTTCATCTGGTCGCTGAGGCGAGAGCCGGACTGGGGCACGTAGGACGTTGGTACCGGGCCGTGCCACTGGTTGGCCTCGGCGGTCGTGAGTGCAAAGCCGACGAACGGCACTTCAAAATACGTGGCGAATAGCAAGCCACAGGTAGAGGCAGTGTCCAAGATTGCGAGGTCGAATTTCCTCATACCACGCAGGTCGTTCAGGTCTGAAGGGTTATCGAACATTTGTTGGCAAACTTTCGCCTTGTTATCTGAGAGCTTTTTCAAACTAGCGAAGGAGGGGCTGTGCAGTACACGCTTGACGAGGAAATCTTTAGTGGATTCAAGCTCCGTAGGTGTCATTTGTACGCCGATCGTCTTCACTTTGTAACGACCTCCACGTGGTTTCTGGTCACAGCTCGGTAACAACACTGTGATATCATGGCCATGACGAGCCAAGCTGTCAGCGACTACCAAAAGACTATTCTCCTCGGCACCTATTCCGTACTGCGGCAGGACGAGCAGTCGCGCCGACAGTGTGACGTCAACTCCGAAAGCGAAGAACAACAACACGAGCACCTTGGTGAGCGACGACACCGTAATCGCCATGTTGTGTTCAAGATTCAACGCCCTATATTTAATCATTAACGAAGCATTCAAATTACGATTGTAAAAAATATTTATTCAAACTGAAACAGTCATTAAGGTTCAAAATATACTCCAGCTACCAGCTGTTTCGTTGATGTGTAACTTGTAAGGAGGCGAACATACGCCCCGGATGTAAGCATTTAACGCTGTGGCAAGTTCGGTGAATTTTGACGTCACCACATTATGCAAACCTTCACGAAAGTATTAATTGTAAGACAACGAACGAATTTCTGTAGATCTGCTGCTTATATTAGGATATTTTCACCCATTGCATCATCGAGTAGCGCCCTGGCGTTACTGTTCGCTCGACCAATTAAGAGCTAACAACTTTTTTCAATATACACAGAATGAAATTTAAATCAGCAGAAAATTCACGGTACCCACCTTTGATTTCGCATGTTGGCCATCTACTTTACAACAGCTTACCCATCTCCGTTTGCCAAGTTCTCTTGTCCGGGCAGCTGTATGCTCCCCGTAGGTAGTTAGTGGGAAGTAACGGACCCGTGCGAGCGGTCTGTACAGCTTACCATGCCGATGCATTGATCATAAACATTACTTTTTAATACAATGCAAAGTTAGCTCTACCCCCTTACGTGTCCTCTCGTTCCCAACAAGATCATCGACAGATCCACACGACTTTGCTAGTTCGGCCTGATACAATGGCAATGCCCGATGCTTTGAGGGAGGGACTATGCCTGGATAAACACAAACTGGCTAGTAAAACTGGTACGACCAATGATATCTAGCATTTTGTAGTTTAGTTTACGAATACATCTGTATTACGAATTTCGTCTTGGCCCTCTCAACCGATGTGAATAATGTCAGCACCGCAGGTTACATTATCAGAGTTTGATTTCACCTGTTTTTCTAATCCAAGTGAGCTGCCAAGCGAGGGAAATGGTGCCACTGTTTTTTAATTTGAGATAAAGTGACATATTCTCCAGATGCTTTTCTTCAAAACCGAAGAAGTCGGTCTTCAACGCTACTACATTATTGTAAGATTTCTTCATGTCCTGGGTATAGTTGAAGGTGTCCGTTGTCTCACGTACGTAACGTTAAGGTGAATTTTACACCTAAGCATGGTAGGGTATGCTGGAAGAGATTTTACAGCAGTTTACTGAAACGCGTCCATGGTAAAATTTGGACCAATTTTCTCTTTTTTCAGTATTTTCTGAGCATATCCTCTCATAAAGTTCAAAAAAGTGAGGTTAAAAGTCGACAACGGACGACAGCCTGCCTGTCAACAGAATTTTTACCTGTTGGGCGCACGCGAGACAGAGGGCGCGAAACACTACGTCTCAATGCTTACAATGACAGGAACAAAGAACCCGTATACTGTATATGAGTTCTAGGATGCTTGATTTGGTGAATTTGTTCTACTGTTTTCATTGCCAAAGCTCGTGTCATCAGCTGACACAGTAAATCATGTTACCTTGCTGTGATCATATGGGTTGTTTAAATGTCCGTCCCCAGAGGTGGGGGTAGAGGTGTCTTTGTCTTAGCACAGGTTTCTTCTTTTGTTTAATTTTAATACGTTTGACTGTGATATGTATTGCCAAATAAAGATTTATACTTGTCTACCAAACTTTGGTGTCTTGGTCTTATGTTAGAACTGGTTTTGCAAAGATTTCTTTTCTCCTTCACTGTGTCATGTATCTGTCCTTTGACAATCTTACGCGAAGTTTTGTCACTGTGACAAAAGTCTGTTCCCAGCTCAAGTGGATGGAGTCTTGATGTGTACAGTGCTTCATTTTTCATTATGTTGCCTAGCCCTGAAAACACTTTTTGATCCAGAAGTGTTGCTTCTATTATCTGATGCGTTTGATTGCCCTATGCGCCAAAGTAAGCAAGGGTAAGTTACTAATCTGTGGAAGCTGTCACCACATTTGCCTAGATGGTATACAGTGACCATGCCTGATGTACGTATTTGTACGTATTTGACAAAAAAGCTTGGCAAATCACCGGAGTAGTAAAATAAAGGTGGTCAACTGTGATTAATAAGAATTTTACACCCCATTTTATTCATTTATCTACATGAAGCGAAGGAAAAATTAACCATCCATGTAACTAAAGTATGACCCTGACCTATATACGAACTCACGCACGCGCAACAGCTGGCAGCTGACGCAGCAGTGCATTGTCCTGAACTAAGCGGGGAAATTCCCTGCTGAGTCAGGTCCTGGACTTGCGCAATACAGTAGCTGGGACATGTAGAAACTTGTTCTGTCTGACCTAAATACACAACATGTATAAACATGTACGGGAAATTCCGTGTGAGTCATCACCATCAAACTAGCCTATATAAAGGGACTTTTACCCCCCGTTGTCAGTCAGTCGCGGAGTCTAGCTGATGTTGAACACGAAGTTCCTATCGGTACGAACTAAATTTCATATCCATTCAATCCATAATGTCTTAGGTATCTTTCCAGAGGTGGACTAAATCCTTCTTGTTTTTGAATTTCTAGCGCCTGATGAAATATGTCCTGAATAAGTTCTGACCCCGGAGCCTCTGTTGTTGCACCTTTTTCTTGTATTTGTGTAAGCAGCTGTTTATATTGAACGTAATAATGTTTATACTCTCTCTTCTTTTTGCTACACCCGTTTTCCCTTGTATTACATCAATAACGACGCCAGGTATAGGAGTTAAGGCTAACAGTACCGGAACTGTTGGAATTGCTGCTATTACAGCAGAGCTTACAAGAATTCCCTTAGTAATATTAAGAGCCATATCAATTCGACCCATTAATTTATAACTTCGTCGATATGCAGCGCTAGTTCTTTCTATATAGTCAGCCAATTGTTCAACGCTTTCAACAACTGAGATGTGCATTTTTTTACTGTATATGTAAGGGGGATAAAAAATAATTGTAGTAATATAGAAATACAATATGGCAGAAGGAGGAGAAGATATACCACTCCGGGGTTTCGATGATGAAAATGTAAATGATGATGATGACGCTACTGCTGAAACATTCTTTATAGACGATGATCATGCCCTTGCAGAAGTCGATCCTTACCGGGATAGCCCACAGGTGGATAGCTCACAGGTGGATATTTTAATTAAACAGAGAAGAGAACTTACAGAAAATATGGCTGAAGGACTCTTAGACAAATATAATATTACTAATACGTATGCACGAAACGAATTGATTTTAAATGCTGAGATTATTGGTAATGATCTGTATTATAAAAAAATCAGAGTTACAACAGATAAAGGAAGTAGATTTTTAGAGAAATCCTCAATAAAAAGTTAAAAGGAGGTTCTGATTTGTAAACAAAGTATATGAATATAGTGAGCCCGAATATGTGAGGCGTACATTGTATTCTGTAGATGTGGAAAACGATAAAATACCGGCTGAGAAGATGACGCCAGAAGACATGGGTATATACAAAGATAAACTGACAGAGTTACGACAAGATGCTTCTGGTAATGCAGACAAAATACAAGCTTTTGAAAATAAAATCGAACAATGGAACAATCTAAACCCTGAATATATAGCTATTAATGAGAATTAAGGATTGCGAATATGCGTCTTGGCGAGCTTAACAATGAAAAAGTTAAAATAAGGCTAGAGAAAAGAGAAGTTGAAAAACAGTTAAAGGAAATTCCTGTAGAACACACCCAAGCAAAAGAAAAAGCCGAAAAACTACTAGCTGAACTCATAACAAGAGAAGCTAAAATTGACAATCGAATTGAATACGAAAATGGTAAGATTAGCGGGGCACGTGAAAGTCTCGCTACGACTAGGTCTCTTCGTGATGTAATTTCCGATCCAGAATTGTCACTCAGGCTGAAGCTGACAGAATTATTTAAACGAAATGGTATAACAATCGCTGCATTACTTACTGCCCTTGGAATGACAATATCAACAATTGCCCTGGCTGTAACTAAAGGAGGAGGAGGAGGAGCGGGAGCAGGAACTGGAGCAAACACAGGAGGTTCAGGTCCGCCCAAAGTATATACAAAAGCGAAAGAAATTGTAAAGCAATTTGGTGAATGGTTAAAACCTTGGCTGCAAAAGTGCTGCTGCAATACCAGGTTTAATCGGCTCCCTTGTCAGTTTTCTATTAAAAACAGCAGGATCGGTGGTTGGATTTGTTGGAGAACAGCTATGGATATTTTTAACTGGATTAACATTAGTCATTATAAATAAAATTATGTATTAATATATCACCCCCTACAGCATCGACATGTTTGGTGAAAAGAATATTGCAAAGTTTCTTTCTAAAAATAAAGACCTGTTTGGTTTCTCTGTCGAATTGGAATGGTGCAAACTCCGACGAGTAAATCGACATATCCTTCGAGCAAATCCAGGTGTCCGACTCAAAGATGATAATCTATATCATAACATTTTAGCTTTCGTGAGGAATGTCAAAAGACTAACTTCTTTAAGCGACTAGAATTCATAGCTGTATTCCAGGATACTGAGGATGACCAAGAGGCTCATCATCTCCAAGAATATTGGGTTCTTCGATTGATTCGCGACACAGGCAATCGATTTATCTTTCAGGCAGACGGAAATATTTACGTAAAGATGTGATTAATTTTCTTTTTTTCTTCTACTATATACATTACACGAAAAATGGGGTACGATAGAACATTATCACCGACTTTCACCAACCGAATACCGAATGGAACAAAGTCAGAAAGAACTCATCACGTGATTGCTCATAATCCAAGTGAGGCAGATCCAGGCCAGACACTTATCATACGATGTCCGAAGTTAGAAAGCGGAGTACTCTTAGTTCCAGATACTTTCGACCTGGTTTTTGATCTCGAAGTAATGGGAGATGAATATAACCGAGTAGTACAAAATGTTGCAAAAAATTTGGTGGAGCGTATGAAACTCACATTTGAGGGTCAGACACTTTTCGATTTGAGTAAATATAACTTTATTGAATGTTATCGTGATCTCTTCAAACATAAAAAGGAGAGAACGAACATGACACTGTACGGAATTCAGAACGAAAATCTAAGAAAATTGAGAAGCGGTGCGACCGATGCAGATCAAAACGTCGTGGGCGATAAGTTACTTTTCGACACATATAAAACAAAATATGCTATTCGTCTCACTCATCCCCTCGTGACAGGTCATGGAGTTGCATATCCAAAAGCGTTAGGGAGTCATATTGAATGGGAAATTACGTTGGCACCCGCCCCCCAATTACTTGTCAGTAATCAGGTTGTTACAACCAATTATAAATTAAAAAACATTCAAATGGAATACGAGACAATTCTGACCTCGATCTCGCGAGGTCAACTGCTGGTTATTACAACAGTGGAAAAAGTTACCTTTACGAGCATATACATTATTTTAGAACAATCCCATTCAAAGAATCGGACACGGTTATCAATGAAAATATAAATGTACCACGACGTAGCATTAGAGGTATCGCTATACTCTTCACTAAAAATCAGAATCAGTCAGAACTGAACAGTGAACTTTTCTTTAATCCATCCATTGAATCTGTGTCTGTATCAATCGAAGGCATTGCAAATAAAGTGTACGCTCAGAAGATGATACCAAGACAATTTTGGCGAGAGGTGCGACGGTATTTTGCTGAAGATAAAGATTGGTGTGAAATTGATATAGATGAGGCCGATTATTTGAAGAATAAATTCTGTCTGTTTATCGATCTGCGTAGTTTAAAGATATTGAGTTTCATGGAAATGGTTTAAAAGTAATGAACACAAAGGACGGAATACAGCTTGAGATCCTGAAGAAAGATGCCTCGTGGGGTGGCGATGACGCTCACAATGATAATATATTTGCCCACATTTATGTTATCAGTGATGCCCTGGTCTCTATTGAAAATAGTAGATTAATGTCTTTACAATTTTAAACCATGACCCGTCATTCCTATCGGCCATGTTTCTGCCAGCCATTCGCCCGTGTCTGGATTGTATAGCTGCACACGCTTGATATCATTTGGCGCCATCATGATTTTACTGCGCTTTTCACTACGGATTTCTCCAGCCTTTTTCCGTACAAACTGTACAAACTGTGCCGGCTCCGGCTTCTTCCCAGTTTCAAACAGATCTTTATAATCTTCAAAGTTCAAATGTTTTCTAACACAAACATCTTTCACCCCTTTATTTTTTTTCGTCTCCGAAGTTGGAGTTCGAAAAGCATACACTTTCGAGCGTATGCCGACAAAATCAAGAATAGGTTCACCATTCAACTCATCTTTAAATTACCTATCACTTTTTTATTAATCTTCGGAAAGTTGGCCCCACTCATCCCACTAGTATCATATATAGACTTCTCACCATTCTTTTCAACATCTTCTCGGACTATATCATTGAAAGTTACGTCCGGGTCCGGGAGGGGCACACTGTAAACAAAACTGTCAGTATCCATGTAGGCTAATCGTATTCCAGGGAACGTACCCGAAAGTAATTGTAATGCGTCTCATACATTAGCAGCTTAGAAAGTTCCAGTACTGCGGCGCCGATGAAAACTGGTTTTACATATCTATGCTCATCCGTTTTCAGTTCCAGTAGGGCACTGTCGCAGGAATCGCCATCCTCTTCGGAAGTTATGAAAGTTATATGTTTCGTCTTTGGATTATACTTCTGAATCTTTTTACGACCACTATCCGTACCGTTCCAGTCCGAAACAAATTTAAAGTCTCTGTACTTTCGAACATCCTCTATTGTCTTACCGAACATTGCATTATTCATCAGCTTATAGAAATTCTTTTCAAAATCTGTCCTCCCCTTTGTCCTCATTTTAGTGTTAAGTCAATATATTTCGCGAGACATGCCCTCTCATCGAAAGCAAGCACCCGATAAATCTTTTTCAATCTCATTCCCATCCGAAGATAGAATTCCAGCAACTTGTAGTGTAAGACGTATCTCTCTCTATCCATCACACTTGTAATCAGTCGACCGCCCTGCCTCGGAAATTCATAGTGATGCGGCGCAAGTGGCAAATCGCTGTGTTCTTCATGTAATTCGACCGGATATTCTAAGTCTACTTCTAGAAAACTTGGTGGAAAGGTGGAACCAGGTCCCCACCCTCCGGAACCCGCTCCGCCGGCTCCGCCTCGGCCCCATTCCTCCCACTCTTCCATCGTCATCCAATGAAGTCCGCCCGTAGGCATTGCCTGACTCATTGCCCAGCCGTAGAGATTGTTTGCATCGAGATATTTTATTTCGGTCACCGGTTTCTCCGGATCGTAATTCCCGTAAGCAGGATGATTTGTCTGTAAATAATGAATATTACACTGGCTGATACCTCCTCGAATTCCCCGTTGTACGAAATTCATCTGCTCAGCATCTTGAATGAGCCCAAATTATTACCCGTGTAAAGTAACATAGCATCCCATGTCAAGCCGGGCGCTCTTCCCATCAACAACAATTGAGGCGTGAAAAATAAATGTTTTCGAGAGACCCATAATTCCACCATTGCTCGTCTTAGCTATTAAATTTGGCTCTTGTCCGGGACCATCATCTATTTCATGTAACTTTTTCAAAATAAAAGAACCATCGTATCCCTTGAGGTTGTGAAAGTAGATAGGAATGGTTCTCGACGGGCGACATCCCTCGCAATAAAAAGTCGCCTCCTCCTTCACTACTCGGTATCCTGCCGGCTCTCCACATGCAATACAGACTGGATCACATCCGTCACGCTGGTAATTAGATCTATCTTTCATCGGTATTATTTTCCAATAATACGATTTCGAATAATACTCGGCCCGTTCTTTCATATCCTTTAGAAAGTCTGTAACACAGGAGAGCCCCGTGAATGTTCTTTTACCATAAACAGTGGGTCGGCCCGGGCCTCGTTCCGAAGGATTCGATCCTCCCCACCCCCGTTCCACCATAACATACGAAAGACAAATTGGAATGTGTCGGCCGGTCCCCTTCTCAATAATTGCCTCAGTATCTGCATAGACGACGTAGGGAGAAGGAACCTTCTTCCGATGTCCTTCGAATTGACATACTTCCTTAGGAAAAACTGGCTGGGCGTCGTCTGTTCCACAGTACACCTGATGTATTTCTAATTCTTCTGTTGACTTAAAACCTCTTTACAAACCATACAAATACACTTCCGTCTGCGCTCATTCTTTCGATTAGTACGAGAATTACGAAGGCGATTTAACGCAGTAATTGGTATGAAGTGGCACCTTCGGGCTTCGCCAACATCAGTAAGATATTTGCTATTTGATTCCTATCACCTTCGGAACGGGCTCCGCCTTCGGCTCCGCTACAGCTACTATATAACACATTTATGCCGGACGGATCGGGATCATTCTCGTAGATCTGAAATACTTGAAGTTTGACGCTCGGATTTTGCTGCTCGAAGCGCCTGAATACAGTCATATCGGCGGGCGTAGGAAAGGGAATACCTTCCCAACAGTAGTCAGCCATAAATGGGGCGTACGTATTCCATTTTCTCCTTACCTGACCACATTTCTTTTCACGAAACTCGGGGTCGGTCAACTTTAAACTTGCTACGATGGCGTATTGAAAACAGTTCTCAGCCCCCACCGGTAGAATAAGATCGCTAACACAATGCTTATTTTTAACCATCCGGGAAGTTGAATCCCAGCCCCGGGCCAGCCCCGAGTAAAACTTCTACTAGAATTACTTCAAAATTAAGTATCTCCTCGAGAACGAGACCAGAACCCTCAACATTTTCAATTGTATCAAGCATAAGGTCGTAGCGATCTATTAATTGTTGCCCCACATCCGTCCCTCTTACATCTTTTGTGTATGTATCTTTTAATTTAACATGCAATGTACGATTTTGTGTATTACCAGTTTTCGGATCCGATAATTTGACTTCCATTTCAGTATAAACAGAGTACATCTTTCGTTCCGAATGGCTTTCTTTGACCATACCTTCAATATCCACCAGCTCCCCGATATCCTTGACTCGCTTGACTTCAGGAAATTCTTTTCGTAAAACTGCTCCCTTGAATGCTGTATGTAATCGACGGGCCATAATAATCTTTATGATATATACTATCCTAAAAATTTTTAAAATGAAAAATAATTATTCTATGATAGGTCATCAAAATCCACTATAATATTTTTGTCAGCATTTATTTGTTTATATATCTCGCCTAATCTTTCTAAGTCGACTAGTTCTTCCGCATCTTGAATTTCTGGTTTATTAGGCGCAGCACAAAATAACCTCTCAACAGTGAAAGAAAGAGCACGCTTACTTAAGCGCGGTTTAAATGCTAAGAATTCTATCTTACTACCTTTCCTGATATTACGAGGTACAATAGCAGGATTTTCTCGGACTGGCAATGGACTCACTGTTTTAAAACCGCAGTCAATTTCTTGAACCATATCAATACATATAGCGAAATCGTGATTGTGAATTCCTCTTTTAAACTGAAATTTAAAATACGCAACTGGCTGCGCCCCGCTCCCTCGCTTCTGATAAACTTTAGATGGATTGTAAAATCCGGTAGTATTCTTGGAGATAGCGGCCAGGCTTGCAGCATAACTTTTAGCAGTGCTTGCATCGAAACTTTCACCTAGGGTACGGAATATTATTAAATCAGTAAACTTTTGAAGACTCGGTTGCCAACGGACACACACCCCATCGCATGTAGCAGGATCTCTAGAACCGTACTTAGGTCCGATGGGGAAAACCACTTCTAGCTCACTGTCTACATATATAATAGGATCTACCAATGATTCACCAAATATGAGTTTGCCGTCACTGATTTGAATATTCTCTTCTCCGGTTTCAAGTATTTTTATTGCAGTTGAAATAGAAAGGATTGTCATTGTCTTATCGTATATATCTTAATAAAAATAATTTAAAAAAAATTTTTTTCTATGATATAGTATCCTAAAATGTCATACATATTCATAAATGGACCAACTGGAAGTGGTAAGAGTTACGATGCAGTAAATTTGGATCCGTGTCACGTACCAGAATTTGACACTAGTTTTTCCAGCAACATTGCCGACTTTTATAATGGGCGTGTCGTTGTTTCGATTGCCGATTTTCAGAACCAGTTTATAGAACATACGCTTAGTTTACAATGTCAGGCTGGGCTCCCTTCAGAACACTACATTATTTGTGACTCTTCCATAATTCAACATCTGACTTTTTCTCGAATCCGGGGCGTTTCTGTGGCAGCGGAAGAAAAAAAGATTGTTTCTAGAGCATTTGACCATTTACACAGTTTCATTATCATATTCAAAGATATGCCCTGGGATTATTGCAGGCGGAATGTGTTGACTCGAGCCAGGTCGTACGAAATAGGCGCCTTAGAAGAACTAGAAGAGATTCACAACAAGTTCAAACAGACTTTCTTAGAAATTTGCCACGACTATAGGCTTCCATGTTTGGTAATTCGGAACGCTCTTACGCCCCTCGTTCTCAAGAATATACTTAATCCAACAATTGATACCGAGACAGTTGGGCCAGTAGAATATCCACGAGCTTTTGACTTTGGAATTGCATGGAGCGGCGGCAGCCAGGGATTTTTAATAGACGGTTTCAAGGAGGAGGAACTTGAAAAAGCGTACTTCCCACCTGGTCAAGAACAACTAGAACAACCTCGAGTCTCACTAAAGAACCTACACAAACTTCTTAACGCTTGTGAATCTGTGCACGCTTATAATGCTCCGTTTGACTTACAGCACTTGATATGATGAAGCCCTACGGTTCCGAAAGGGACTTTGAAGTTACTTGTCTATGGCTCATGTCAGTTGTGTACATTATACTTCAACCAGAACTTATAGATAAAGCTGAAAAGGGGGACTCGAAAGAACGGACTGTGGCAACATGAGAAGTCGTTTGAAGATCTTGCAAACTTAATATGTTCAGGAACTGAGATCCACCTCATCCACATACTGCCGAAAAAGATGCAATAAGTGAACATTACTTACGACAGTACATGATAAATAATTGGCCAGGTGGTTGGAAGAATAATGGTAAGCTGTCACTTTCTTCTTTCAAGAAATTAAGACTTTTTCCATGGTTCTTATTGAATAACTTTCGTAAATACTTACGTTAGTACTTGACAAGTACCAGCACAGGAACTTACGTAGTACTTGACAAGTACCAGCACAGGAACTTACGAAGTTCTAATAACATTTTCCTCTGGCTCCCAACTATTGAAACTTTCTGGATAACCTTTCCATTTTATCAGATAGTATTTCTTTCCTCTAATTTTTTTCGTCTTCAAAATTCGTTCTACTCTGTACAGCTCGTCGGCTCCCCGTTCCGAAAGGGCACTCTGAAGTTCATCGGAGTAGAAAGTGCCGAGTATTTCCTCTCCATTCAGATCTTTTATTTTGTAAACTGGTGGCGTTCCCAAGCCAGCTGCGTACACCACTTTTGAAACTACGAAAATCTCCTCTGTCCAATTTGGTAAATATCCTTTCCTGAAAGTGGTCTTGTATTTTGTAATTCGAACCCGTTCTCCCGGCTTGAATTCAGGGTTAACTCCCCCGGCTGCCAACTCAGGACCGAATAGTGTATAAAATGCCTGCAATCGTTCTCCTCTGTTACGTCCCTGGGTTTCATTTTGATACTTCCGTGAACGGTGTTATTGTAATTCTCAAGAAGGTGGGGTAGAATGGGAGCCAGGAACGTGTCTGTTTATATGTAAAGTATTTCCACATCATCGTCTTGAGGTTCGATTAAAACGTTCAACGACGCTAGCTTTTTTGTCACTGTAGGTGTGAAACCAGTGAATTCCACCTCCTGGAGCCACCCCTGCATTTTTCGATTAGTAAATTCCCGCCCCTCATCTGTCTGAAGTTTGTCGGGCCTTCTCCCGGATTTCTTAATCACATCTTGTAGTGCCTGTAACGTATCATCAGCCGTTTTGACTGTATTGGCCTAGCCCAGGCATATTTACTGAGTACATCGATTACTGTTAGCATGTATCGAATGTTATGATTCTCTTTTGCGAACGGGGGAGGGAATTCCACAAGGTCTGCTTGCCACTGTGAGTCTATCGATGTTACAAAATCGCGCCTCCCCCTCCGGAAGGCACCGCGAGTACGAGGTACCGGTTTATGTAGATTATAGGTTAGCTGAGTTTTTAACCAGTCCTGCACCTCTTTCTTAGTAACTTTTAGTCCGCTGGCCCGTGCTGCGTCATACAATTTTTGTACACCTCCAAAACCAGTTTTCGGGTTGTAATATAATTCTCTAAGAGTACCTTCGGGGGTGAAACCTTCAGCTTCCATAATTGCTATATTATACGAAAAATTTTATGTCGTACGGATTCCGTAAACGAAATACTAGTTTACTGAATGGCCTACTTTTCAATTGCTTGATTAGGCCCACGGCTTCCCGTTCTGACACCTCCATTCCATATTCTTTTATAATAGTTTTGTTGTCTATCTTGTTCGGTGTGTAAAATAGTACTAACATTTGTATGTTTTCCCTAAATGGTTTACTAATACTAGTATATTGTTGAGTCAGAACCCAGACAGATAATCCGTCATGTCTTGCGCTGAAACCAAGTTGGACTAAAACGTTACTGCGCTTCTTCATATCTTTGGACGAGGCGCAGTCATCGAGGATTATTAAAGTGTTCGTTCCAGCCCATTCTTTATGCACGTAGGTTAATGTATCATCCACTGCATCGAGTCCGACTGGAAATATAAACACATTATCATCGGTGAAAATGAATCTTCTATTATACGCTTTATTATTCATGAATGTTGGGCAAATGAATATCACATATTCGAATTTCCTTAAGTACGGACCGGTGAGGAGGTCCAACATAAATTCTGTTTTGCCAGAATATGTCGGTCCAGTTATAATCATGTTGAATGGTGGGGTACGTATATTGACATTTCCTCTGGATCTATATATTTAGTGACTTTATTCCAGTACCTACAATAGTAATGAATATTGCTAAAGATAACAAACCAATTTTACCATATTCGTGAATAGGGTCTGCGCCGAGTGTTGCAGATGCTGCCCGTTCCGGGGAGGGGAGGGGAGGCCCCCGAGTCGTGTCATTGTGAGGTGGTGGTGACTCTCCGGGCTCGTCCTGCCACTTCACGGGATCCCCCCCCTCCTCCCCTCCTTCCATCTCGTGTACAGCACTTTCTCGAACTTCCGTGTTTATATCACCATTCACCCCGAAGGTCATAGATTCTGTTGCGTATTGCAATTCATTATTATAACCCGAGATTGCCGGGCCTGAAAGGATGACCATCTCAGACAGTAAGAGAAGTAAATTTGGTGAGACTGCCATATCAAGTTTGACACCAGTATTCATTATTGTGTCTTGATATCGCCGATAACTGATTACTTTGTCGGTATTGCGAATTTCATCTTCGAGGAGAACGCCGAATTCTTTTCTTACTTGCTGTGCACTGCCAGTATCACCTACTATGGTACTGCGAATATTCGCTTGTGCACCGAGTATGCAATATACGTAGGCTTCAAGGCTTTCATTGAGGCGGGCGAGACCGGCCTTTGTTAGTCCCGAGTCTCCTGTCAGAGGAATGAAACTATTGTATTGGCCCTCCGATCCATCATTTCGGAAGAAATAGTAGTGCGGTCGGTCTTTGGCGGGCAGTACATGTTTTTTCTTTCCAAAAATGGTATGTGTATAGAAAACGCCTCCGTCGGAGGAGAGGAAAAAGTCCCGACCGTTGTATATCGCTTTTGGCTGTCGAACAGGCCCACGATTAGTATAATATTCATATCCATAACCAAGACCTTTATTTTGACCTTTTCGATAACGAAAGTCGGACTTCGTTGGACTTATATTTCCAAATTCTGTACAGAGAAGTTCATATTGGACGAGATTGTACGGATTGTCGCCCGCTTTGAAGGTGGGGGTATCGTCTGGAAGTGCAACGCCCATTTCATGAAGAATACGACGTATTGTAAAATATACATGGAAACGGCAGAATGATCGTATTTGCGGAGGAAAATCCCCCCCTTCGGAACCAAAGAGATGGGCGAATGATATACCACAACCAGTAGTGCTACACCATACAGCGAAATTCAGTTGCTGGTCCCAATATTTCATATTTGGGCTGCCCAGCCAGACATTACTTTCTTTAGCTGATCGATGAGTGATTACGTTATCTTTAAATATATCCGTGGATGAAAGTAAATTTTCTGTCGGCGTTACATATATTTCTAAGTCCATGAGAATAGGTTTTATTCCTCCATTCGGTTTGGAAGGAATATCAGCATGCTGTACTGTTGGTACGCTCGTCTTATTCAATTGAAAAGCAACTGGGAATAAGTCTGTACTCATTATTCGTGTTTCTATATACATATAGATTTTTAATGGAGGAGAATTTTCCCGGAATCCCTGTTGGAATCGTTCTGTTAGGGGTACTAACATTCCAGACTATGTAATACTTTATTTCGGATTCAGGTTTAAACGAATTTTTTATTTTTTACTAAGAATAGATAACATACTGCAAACAATGGAGAATTTAATAAAGTCATCGGCAGCGGCAAATACGACAGCGGCCTATCGAACGGTTCCCCTATCGGAACGGAAGGACCAACCGCAGCGTCGGACAATAATCGATCCATAATAGAGACTAAACGTGAAAAATACTCTGTGTCATCGCAAGTGGTCAAAGCAAGTTATTTTTTGGTAAGGATATTTCAGTTGCTGACGTAGAAAAATGGAAAGATGAAACGGTGGATAAAGCCTTCAAAATGTACGAAGCGAAATACAGTTCTCTTATAAGTGATACCATCACTCAAAGTTTCATAGATCTAGGAGCCTGCGCAATTAGCCAGGTAGTTCCAATCGATGATCGAGATAACTATGCCACTGATCTTAAAAGGATTTTATTCTAAACAGTGAAATAAAACGATTATCAGGACGGATAGGGTACACATGGGGGCCCCTGATTGCTCTAATTTCCACCGGTTTAATTACGGGTAAACATTTAAATTTAAAAAAATCGGGTTTAATATAGTACCTGAAATAAATGGATTCAACTTCGCCGACTCAGCAAACGGCTCCGCCAGGGACTCCGTCAGGGACGATCCTACCACCAACACCGGCACCTCCGACACAGCGCAACATAGAGAAAATGACGTTACCGCCGAAGCATCCAGGGAGAGTTGCTGCGGGCAAGAAATTAGCGGAATGGAACAGGAAAAACAAGGAGAAGAAACTAAAAGCAATGATTCATGATAGCGATGCGGTAGCGACTGAAGCAGACCTACCGCCTACAATGAAAGAACAGTGTGATAGCTCACGCTGGTATAATAAATGTTATCTTGTTTTAGGAATTGTGGGAGTTTCATTGACTGCATTAGGGCTATATTGGGGGCGTGCTCGGCATACCCCCTGTCCCCCCCGGAAAGATGAACCGCTTCAGAAAGCGAAAAAAACAGAGCCCGTAGCGGCTCCCTCCAGAACAGTTCCGAGGGGAGGGGAGGGGGAGGGGGAGGGGGAGGGGAACCCCAGCTCCTCTACATTGTATGAGATGGATTAACTCCCCATATTTTTTATTTTTATTTTTTATTTTATATACTAGTCAGCAATCATGGATATTAAAACAGTTGTAAACACAATGTACGATGGTATTGTAATCGCAGGACTTGCGATGGGATATCTTATGATCTCCAGCAAATTTCTGAAAATAGAGGTTGGCGATCCAAGTCGACCAAATTTAACTCGATTGGCAAAATTAGGCGGTGCGACTGCTGCCGCTGTAGCAACCAAAGATCTCCTTGAACAGAAAAATATTATTCCTGCAGAACCTTATACTTCGTAATGGGCACCTTCGGAATAATAATAATATTCATCGAACATTTATACTTAGTAATATATACATACAACGTACAACGATGATCATTTGGATTGAAAGTCAAACAGGTGAACCTGTTACTGTTAATTTTTACCCTTGTATTGACACGACACAGTTTACGAAGATAAGACTGCTAGAGTGTGGACTATATAATTCATGGCATAACATAACATCGACAAATAATGTACTAAAATATCAAGAAGGTGACCTACCAAAGAAGACTAAATCAATACGTCCAGGTAACTACAATATCGATACGTTAAACAAAGCAATCGGGTTGAAGCAAAAAATTAATTTTGAAAAACATCTGCCGACAAACCACGTTCTTCTAACTTTGGCTAAAGATGTTAAAGTTTATTTCAATGCTACAGGTAGCTTCGCCAACGTCGTTGGCTTTTCAGATAAGCCAGAGGACAACCCAGTTATAAAAAGTACTATGAGTCCGAAGAAAGTGATTTCTTAACAGTCACTAAATATATAGTTCATTCAGATGTAGTCGATGTTACTGGAAATTATGTTTCATTTGGTTCGGGTGAATACATACAGGGGAAAGTATCGAACTGTTTACAAATACTTCCCATCCGGGATACGAGAGAAATAAGTGAAAAGGTTACTTACGATTTTAAAAACGGAGCAATTTCTATGCCATTGAGAAAAGGGGGAGATTACATGAATTCAATTCGTATCTGGATAACGGATCAGGATGGAACATGATCGATTTCAATAACTGGCCAATTAGCTTTTGTATTGAATTGCTGTAGTCGTTCCGAAGCGTTCCGAAGGAGCCCCCCCTACCGGAAGATAAACCATCCCACGACCAATCCTCCAGCAATATAGATCATCTCATATTTCTTTTGCTCAGGACTGGGTTGATAATAATCTGAGAATTGCGCTAACGCTTGCGCTGGACTTGACGTAGAGTTGCTTTGCACCGCTTCTGCTTCTTCCAGGATTTCTGCATCTGTATCTCTTAACTCTGCCGCAGCATGCGCATCCTTTGCCTGATTTTCTCTTTCCCAGTCAGCCTGTAGTAATCTTTTTTCTGACCAGACGTTGCGATCATGTTCAAATTTTTCTAATGCTTTATCATGTCGGACTTTCTCTTCAATAAGAGCATCACCATTACCAGAAAGCTTTTGTCCGATAATATTTCCTCCTGTGAATGCCGTTGCATTTAATACAGCACCGAGAACTGTCATTCCTATAGCTGAAGCCATGGTTGTGTATATTACAAGGTATTATTTTAATTTTCACTGTATATAGGTCCCTACGGAGTATGTCTGATCCAAGTGGCTTCGGTCTAGGTACAATTCGTATGCAAAATCTTGAGCTTGAAGATCTGAGTGATGTTAAAGTTAACAATAATACTAAGATGGCTGCTAATCATAATAAGGATTACGTCCTTCGTTATAAAGACCGCGAAAAATATTTCGTTTTAGCCAATGCCGCGGGCCACCCCACGAACATGCTGTAGAATTTTCCGAACTTAAAGACATTGATGAAACTGTAATTGACGCCACAAAGGCTTCGAATGATCCTACTCCTTTTGCTCTGACATGGGATTCGGCTAGTCAGAAATTCATGCCTTATAATGTACCGCGTAACATCTTAGATATATTGGATAGTGAAATTGCAGGAGGTGTTGCTGAACCACCAGGAACTCCGAATGTGATTTATTTTGATAGCAATGTAAACAAATACAAGTTGTTAGATTTTCGTAGTTGGCTTACTCCTACGAATCCATACATTGCACTTCTTGGTATACCGATTCACCTTAAAATTAGTCCTCTTAATACAATAATGAAGGTAGATAATACACTAAGAAGGTGGATAAACGAGGGGGAGAATTATTGCTCTTATACAGCTAGCGGAGTTCCAGTTAGATTATTTTGGGACACAACTTTAAAGAAACTGGGTCTTAAAAGTGACGGTGATGAGGCAGCTGTTCTCACTTTACAGACAGTAAATCAACAGATGACTGATAATATGAAAATACTTCAACATGGTACAGTTCTCATTAGATGTGTAAAGTTAGCTACTGGAGATGAATTTGACGATTTGGTTGGATATTATGCTATGAAAACAGATAACAGAACAACTTGTGATATTATCATAAGTATTGATAAAGATCGCAATGAAATGAGTATTGAATGTTTTGTTGGTGGGAATAGAATAGAGAACGACTTAGGAACTACATTTGTACGTAGAGATAAAAGAGTGAACACTTTAGATATCAGTACCATTCATCTGAAACGTCTCATATTATTTGAAGTAATGGTCTTCCGTCACATTTTAAGTTCAGAGGAAATTACTAAAATTTTATCTATCAGGTGAACAAGTTCGCACCGATAGGAACTCCGAGTTCAAAAACCTACCGGAAATTCAGACCTCAGTCATGCAGTAGAAAAAATTCACATCAGCTAGACTCCGCGACTGACTGACAACGGGGGGTAAAAGTCCCTTATATAGGCTAGTTTGATGGTGATGACTCACACGGAATTTCCGTACACCTTCGGAACGTGTTTATACATGTTGTGTATTTAGGTCAGACAGAACAAGTTTCTACATGTCCCAGCTACTGTATTGCGCAAGTCCAGGACCTTACTCAGAAGGAATTTCCCCGCTTAGTTCAGGACAATGCACTGCTGCGTCAGCTGCCAGCTGTTGCGCGTGCGTGAGTTTGTATATAGGTCAGGGTCATACTTTAGTTACATGGATGGTTAATTTTTCCTTCCTTCATGTAGATAAATGAATAAATGGGTGTAAAATTCTTATTAATCACAGTTGACCACCTTTATTTTACTACTCACCGGAGTAGTTGAGACAATATTCATAATTTTGCAAGTTGAGGATCAAAGAGAAGTATATTATGAACCTCGTAACATGAATGGGCCACCAAGGTCGCACAACGTGTACATTAATATAAATGATTCATGAGAAAGCATTCGTGAAAGACCGTCATATTGATAAACAATAACAAAATCTCATTGTTCTAAACAGTTTATTTCATGTAAAATACAAAGCCGTAGTGTCGTTGGATTTACACACCGTCGAGCTAAACAACTTCTAAGAAAGTTGACGTCTTCGACACATAAGAAATGTTTCTTTTCAGGATAAATTATTCACTACTATGATAGAGGGATACTAGCACTTAAACGTATCTACATGAAGAATAAAGGTTCAATCTTTATCATGATATGTTGAAATTTTTTCTACTTTTACAGACAGCGACTAAAATTCGGTATTGATTTAGAATGGTACATGTCATAAAATTTAATAAACGTGAACATATGCATTCATTTGAAGATTTGGTGCAAATTTACATCATTGCTTAAGACTAGCTGTCTGTATTTTTTGCATTTTGACGTTCATTGTACTATCCGCGTGTATGAAGTTGTTTGGAGTATCTTCATATTGTGTAAAATAACTTAACCGATTTTATTCCTTCTACCTGTAGGTAACCAAAGAACACAAGTGGACATTCTTTAGCGATAAAGATTCATTAAAAATAGATCCACTCGACTTGCAGTGCAGAAACAGTCATCTTTGAAAGTACAGATTACTTTCATATGCACATTGTCGTCCTTCATCGAAGCTATTAAAGTAGGTATGCGCCTAGAAAGTGAAAGACTCAAACGTTTTCTCAAGCTTTGCTCAAGAAATCTTTCAACCATTCTCTTTCAAAATCAAGAATAAAAATCAGGGGTCATTTTGGTACCATAGAAAAAAATTACCCGAGGTTAAAGGTATACTGTCACCTGTTCCAATTTTGCCACAGTTACCATGGAAAGAGAAAATCTAACCAATCACAGATTTTAAGCGGGTGGCCGCTTTTTAAAAACAGCTCCCTCACATGGGCATATGAATACCAACGAACGCCCCTTTGACCATATATGGGCATATTTAGATTACAGGTGACTGTATACCTTTAACCTATATTTGAAATTCAAAATGACCGCCATCCCTATGTTAACTCCATTGAGAAAATAAAATTTTCGATTTTCGAAAACCTAAGTCGGTGAAAAGGACTTTACAATGAGACCCCACAAGTGGTAGATCACACAAAAAGAAGAATTGTAAAATTTTGAGTCAGAATACCAGTTCGAGTCGCATTCTACCTTAAAGCGACAATACTGCTTTAAGTAAAGAAGCATATGCAGCACTCTTACGAATACAATGTTTTATGCAAAATACTGGCAAAATGTTGACAAAATAGCAACTGATTACACGTTATGTTAAATAACATTTTCTCATGGAACTCATAGCATTGTATTACAGAACATAAAGAAATACTGCCACGGCTAATGTAAGACAGAACGGCGTGCGTGCTGCTATGATTTAACATGACGATTTAAAAAAAGGCAGTACGCGCATTGAAACTGAAAGACTTAAACTTTTGCTCAAACTTTCCTTAAGGAAACTTTACAATATCAAAATCAACGATAAAAATCAGGGGTTACAGTACAAAATTTCGTACTTGAGGAATATTTACCAAATATTGACCGACGCTTTACATTCAAAATGGCCGCCATCCCTGTTTTATCTCTATGGGAAAAATTAAATTTCTTGATGTTCACTACAATTTTCATCATCACAGAAACTTCACTGATTCAATGAGATTCAAAATGAGCCCACATAATTGGTAGACCAGAAAAGTATGGTGACAGTTTGAGCGTCCGAATATCTGTCCCCGAGGCAAAGTCTACAGCTCTATTTCTCTAATGTTAGATCAGTAAAAATTAATAAAATGTAACATAAAATGTACCGGTAGATCACACTGCACAATTATTATAATTGGTCGACTAATTTTCCCTCTGCAAAAGTCATACTTTCACTTTGCTACTAGAATTGGTTCAGTTAGAAATAATTCATATATCGTTTCATCAACTATCTTTTCTAAGTCTATTCCGTCTTAGCTCAAAGACACTTTTTGACATCCGCCCGGCACACAAACAAACATCTGTACAATGCAAAAGAAAGAGAAGTTGTTTGAGTGAATAAAATTAAGTTCAACTTTACTTCTACTTCGAGTGCGACTCAAATTTCATAATTCTTACAATAAAAAATCATAACGTTTATAACAGTTCGAATTTCTGTTAAACATTTCTCTGGAATGACGAGCTTAGCTGTGCGTGCTACAGGACAGTCGTTCAGACCTGCAACCTATAATGTACGATTAACGTGAAACCTCGATATAGTGAATAGAGATAGCCCGCCTTGAGGTATCGGTGTATATTCTAACGTCACCTAAAATGTGACTACTAACATAGTAGGTTTTGCTTGAAGAATTCACGTACGCTTTCAGTGCAACTTTCAGATACATATGTAAAGATAGTTTAATTCAAACTGATCCTTTTTGTCGTTGAAAAATATTCCGAATGGTCAAAAAGGATGCCGTGTCTGATGATTAGAAAAATCGTCGGTCAAGTCCAGTCATAAAGCCAAGTGACGTAGCCCCAAGGCCGCCGCATGCTTCCGAGCCTTCAGTCGCAGGTCGGCGATGCTGGAACTTTTCGCGGACTTGGCAGTATCCAGGAGAGTTGTCATGGCGACTGGAAATCCCGGATGCGGAAACATGACCATGGAATGTGATGGGGCTATGAAAGTAGTCGCATTCGTCGGAGTAACCATGGCACTAGATGTCGTCGTTCCGTTCAAATGTAAATGAGCTTGGACTCTCTCAAACGGCATGCGCACCGCTCCCATGTTGACGTAGGGGGCGACACGACAGGTATCAACACCAGCGTTCAGTAAAATTCCTGTGAAGAGAGTACAAAGTATTGGATAAACGCGAACTTTTGAAAACTAGCGGGTGTTAGCAGGACGTAAATGTCAGTGATAGAGTTCTGACGTCATGTTACAAGTATTCATACAGTCAGAGTTCTCCAATAAGTGTATTCCGGGAGATTTAACGGCAAATGCACTTTAAGTCTAACTTTCATCATAGGTCAAATCAAAGATCGATTTTTTACCAAATAGGAAAACGTGAACGAGAAAGCTTGCAGGTAATATCAAGCGACTTTTCGCTGTAGGTAGAGGGCTCTGTTCTCGCCCGTAAGAATGTCGACTATCAATATCACAAGGCCATAGCCACAGGTAAATAACTAGTACCCGTTACTTTTTGAGCGACCAGACGACGTTTTCTGATCAATTTGTGTTTCATATGTTAAGGCCTATGTGCATAGTAGCTCTCTTGACAGCGTAATTTGATTTCAAAATAATATATGTGTCGTTTATAATTTTAAATTCATAGAGCAGATAGGGAGAATTCGGTGATTTCTTTAATTTTTATTGTATCTTACTACCCTGGTATAGTCCAAATCGTGTTGTATGTGTATGGTCGTTGTAAATGTGTATACGTGGGGGGGAGAGAGAGAGAGAGAGAGAGAGAGAGAGAGAGAGAGAGAGAGAGAGAGAGAGAGAGAGAGAGAGAGAGAGAGAGAGAGAGAGAGAGAGAGATTGACTGTAGTTCACATAAAAACACTACCATGAGGTACAATTTTCAGTAATTTTTGTTAATATCATATGCGATTGTGTATGTTTCCACATACACATTGTTTTGATAATGCAGAATAGTGTCCGCCTTAGCTTAATAGGTTGACAAAATGAAGAAGGCCGTGGATACGATATGAGAAATGAACCAAAATGAACAAAGGTCATGAGCTGTACAACGTCATTTGGCCCTATGTCTGATTACACCGGACATTTGCCAGATCACGTGTTACACTTGGACAGCGGAAAATGTCTGATCTTCGTTTACGGGACACAATTACGTTCTCCAGGCACGTCTCACCGCTAATTATCGGTCAGACGCACTGGGCTTGTTGCCTATGCCGACCAAACCATTGCAATTCATTTAATTAACAGAGCCGCCCATTCCGGTGCATCAAAATTTTTAAAAAGGCTAATAAATGGATGTAACTTGGATTAAAGCTATCTAAGTTTAGCTAGCGGCTATCTCGCGGCGAAGAGTTCCTTTGCACTTAATTTAATCGATGTAATTCCTTCATATGGACGCAATTTGCTTCAAGGGCTGCTAGTACGATGCCTGTCGTGCTTTGTTGACTTCCGGACTCCGTTCAGTCGTCTTGTATTAGCGTTCAGAGCCTGAGCCTGGCCTTTCTCCAAAAATTTGTTTTGGAGCTCTAGCTTGAGCGGAAACTGGCACAGCTCTACGACTGACAGAATTGGCGTCAACCTTGTTCAGATCCCGATAATTGATCTAGCTCAAAGTTGGTCCTGATTCAACTGCTGTGACAGGCGCCTGAAACCGTTTTGAATGTAATTTATCGTGAAAATTCAAAATTAATATGTACTACTATATACTTCTCTCATTAGCACTGTCTCAAGGGAAAGTCACCAGAGTTTACTTTTCAGATTGTTTTATTGCAATTAATAATTTTTGGCCATAATATTTCACACCTTTAATGATTGACGTAAAAGGTTACACCTCGATATAGTTGTTTTGTCGTACAATATCATTCTTGACATAACATTTTTGCAAAGGCATTTGCTTCTGAATAAAATATTTAATATTTTGATAGCCATGGCGATGTGAGTTAGGGTAAGCTAATTCTGACGTCAGCGAATATGCAAATAATCGAAAGCAACGCCTGAGCGGTATTGTTAGCCGTTGGGGGCAGCAGTGCACCGCTTCGTTCACAGTTTGAAGCACACTCAATTACTTCAACATACACTATCAATAAACGCAAGCGATGAATATGTCACCAAATGTCACCGCCCCAAACTATTAAATTATTTGTTATAATATTTATACGCTTCGGTCAATTCAACCCTTTATTACTCAATTCCCGTTAATGAAATTACGTATCATTATCAATAAAGTCCGAGTGTGTATTAATATACAAGCGCCGATAATTAATAACACTATAAATTTAATTGAATTCTGGCTCGGTGGCGGCTTTTAACGCCTCTGGAGCGATTTTAGTTTATTGGGAGCTGAGAGCGCGAACAGTTATCGAAAGACGGATGGAAGGTGTTTCTGAAATCGATATGTGGTTACCCTGGGAATATTGACGAAATGCAACACAATCAAAGGTTTGAAATGTGATTTGATTTAGTTTGCCAGAGTCTTTCTGTTTTTAGGCGATGACGCGTCTCTATTAACACATTTGGAGACAGAATTAATGTCATGACATTGACAATATGCTTTTGGTTCGACGCCTGTATTCGTTTATTTGCTTGAAAGTGTTCCAAAGAAAGCGTTGCGCGTCAGGCTTTAACTCGAAATTGACAGCGCATGACCCTGTCGTGAGTGAGGTCAACTTCGCAATTTGAAATCATAATGGAGACGGCAAAAGTTTTATTGTGTTAAAATTGTGCACGTGCATGTTGTCACTGTTGTGAATTCTGCCTGTGTGGGGATGAATTTGTATGATGTGTGAATCACGACTTCAAGCAACAAAAATGCAGGCATGAACACATTCTGAGAAGAAGAGAAAAGGTATGGTTTGTGAATTTGCTGTCTTGTCAGCATCGCAGCATTCCACATGTCTTTCAAATAAATATTATACTCCCGGAGCACGTGTACCTCAAACGAAAACGAGTGCTAGCTTAATTGGTCATGCAACGAACCAGGGTATCAGTGTATACTGTATACTTAAAGGGACAGTAGCTGTTACTTTTTGTTGAGTTTTTCCTCATTTAAAAAAAAGTCAACTACAGTTTCTTGTTCTACTCCCCAAAAACGAGATGAGATACCTAGTGTTCTACTTGTAAACTAAGTCTGTACATGTGTAGATTACATTATTTCAGACAAGTGAATTTTCGACCCGACTAAAATTCAAAATGGCAACTGTCTTGACAAGCTGAACACCGAGCGTTTCAACAAGCTTTGGAGAGTAGAACAAGAACTTGTAGTTGCAAAATAAAAAAAGTGTGAAAGAACTGTCACTTTTGAGTTGTTGACCAGGGATCTGTTTGTTCACTGAAGGGACCTATGTGAACTTTTCGAGAGTGGGTTGCCCGGTCTACCCCCAGGCATTGATATAAACCCAGCCAGTTTTATCAGAGAATAGCAAACAGTGATTTTTTTTATCTTGCTCCACGAAAGTACCAATAGGAGAAGAAAACAGAATAGAGGATTAACGTGCCTACCTTTCTGTATTTGATTTTCTTGTTTTCGACATTTGGCTCTTCTGTTTTGAAACCAAACCTGAAAAAAATTGAAAGAATATTGTTTTAACACTTGTATATTTTCTCACATTTGTCTTGGTTTCATTAAATGTTTTAAAAAAAGATCTAGTGAACGAGATTGTCAAGGAAAGATAATAAGGCCAAATTTTAAACAAAAATGTGTGTTTCCTGTAACATGCCTCCAATAGGGATAAGTAGGTCAGGGGAATTTTTTAAATTTCTCTTTATGTTGGCTGTGATTCAATAAAATACGGTAATTTAGATAATTTACTCGGAATTTTTTGAAAATGCGAAAAAATGTCTAGGGTCGATGGGTTTTTCTAGGGTAGGTCGGGCAAAAGGGAATACACACATTTTTATTTGGCCTAATATGACGATTTCTTAGGTATCTACACTTTCCAATTTTGAAGACACAAGAACACGGGATTTATCGGATTTTCAGGGTTTTCGTGACCCGCAACCGCCGATATTGTTGTCCTCCCCTTCCGGTGTTTGAACGTTATGTACAGAGTCATACGAACATGTACTAAAACGATGTGAGTCCGGACATTAAATTTACAGTACCTTTCATTTAAAACATAACCCTTTACTTGCATATTACCAGTTTATGTAAGACAGGCCAGAAAGACAACTTTTGTAATTCAACGTGCTTAAAGCAATTAAGACAACCCAACGAGAGAAATAAATAAAATGCAGAAAAAAATTAAATGAGAACGCCGGCCATTGCAGCACTACTCAAAATGTTAGTGAAACATGTCAAACACAAAATCGTGGAGAAATACGTCTAATCTGCAATATCGCGCTTGAGCCCATCCGTCATGGTGTAGAATCCGAAATGAAGGGAATGAATGTGACAGGGGCATATCTTCTCCGATACATCTAAAGTTTTAATGTATATGGACCGTGAAGGATTGCACAGTCTTTTAAAGGTATACTGTCACCTGTTCCAATTTTGCCACAGTTACCATGGAAGGAGAAAATCTAACCAATCACGGATTTTAAGCAGATGGCCACTTTTTAAAAACAGCGCCCCGCATTGGCATTTTGAATACCAAGGAACCCTCCTTTGACCATATATGGACATATTTAGATTACAGGTGACTGTATACCTTTAAGTTAGGCACAGTGACATCAAATTTTATTTTACTTCAAGGATAATTAATTACAAGATCCTAATGCCCCATTAAAATATTTTGCATGTGTAGTATGGAGGAATATGTGTACGTGTACGACTGTTTGAAAATTAAATATTACTGCCAACGTATGTATAAATGAGGCCTCTTCCCGAAATACTTAATACAGTCTGTCACGATGTATTATAACATGATAAACAAGTTTTAGCAACATCTGTATTTGCATAAGGACAAGAGTTCTTGGATTTTGAACATTGGAAAGAAGCAGAAATATTCAACTCTCGCTCATATTGCTTGATGTCGCAAAAGTTTATTCATTTTCAAAATTTAGAGAGCAGTGACGACAATTCTAAAAAGTTACTTTGTTTAATGAAGAAGTATAATTAAGGGGAACGCTCCAGCGGGACAGAGTCAGACTCTCAAAACTTTTACAACACATTTTTGTTCTGTCACTTGTGGGGACTCATTTTGAAGCTCATGGACTAAATAAAGGTTTCACCAATTTAATTTTGTTAAAATCGAAATTTTTATTTTACCCCGAAGAGTTAACACAGGGATTTGGTAGCCTAATTTGTTTCTAGTACTAAATTTTGCACACTGGCCGCTGATTTACATTCATGATCGCGAAAGAAAAATGATTTAAAGTTCTCTCACGGAAAAATTAAGCAAAGTTTAAGTCTTTAAAGTTCGTACAACTTAATAAATTTATTTTGAAACAGATAAGCTTAAGGGGAAAGCCTCTATCAGCATACAGAAGCCCCTAACTCTCAAGCAAGGCACACAACCTTATAGCGCAAACAATACATATCAGGCGTTTATACTTTGTTAAACACAGGAATACCACATAACCTCCTTATATCTCGGGGAGATTTCACGGTCGTTTAACGATTCGAATTTCGTCAACCGTCGGCGCGGTTTGAACCCGTCTTATACGCCAGGTTGACACTCAACACAAACAATAGTAGCCATTTCACCGTTGAATGGCGGGAAGCGCATTGACCGGCATTAGTCAATCCATGCATCATTTCATCCAATCCATCCAATTAGTTGTTTTGTCACACACTAAGTGGTATTACTCTGAACAATCACACTATAGGTTTTGCCTTTAACCCCGTCGGGACGGGCGCCGCCTAAGCTATATCGTCAATTTGTCTCGGGTCAGTAAGAAAAGCCTTATATGCTGTCGTTAACTGTCACAAAGGCGTTCGGAAGAGTGCAGACCTGACGAATTGACTTTTGATAAATATCATTGCAGTCTTACCGGGTGACCTTGTTGGCGCGCAAGGTTTTCAAACCATTGAATAATTTAACTCAATTTTTCAAACTCTTCAATTCTCTTGCTGTGAACACTAAAATGGCTGCGACACTTGCGGAAATCTCTTGGTTTTATTTGACTATAAACGCATTATTATCTCCAATTTGTGTAAGACAAACCGCCATCTTCACTTTTTGGCAGGGTGTATTCGTATCTTGCAAACCACGTGCCGCGTTTTATCAGTTTTTACCTCACAAATTTAGCCCACGCTCACCATCCTCCTATTAATGGCGTAATCTTCAGTAACAAGTTAAGTCACTTTCCATGTTTATAACGAAGGGGAAGGAGAAATTTGGGAGCTCTAAAGTTTGGCTTTCCGCTGGCATATTTAAGATCTATTAGCGGGCCAAGCCAAGCAACTCGCCCTGTTTTCTGTTACTCTAATTGATATGAAATAATGCCAGTTTATCGTCTGATACCAAAGATTAGCTCTCCGCAGAAGAAGCTATAATTCCCGGGTTTCATCCGCTATTTGCAGACTACCGGATGACTCGTTCAGATTAAATTCATTAGCTCATTGCTAACTTGAGCCGTGTTCTGCTTTTTTCCCCCTCTGCGTTGTCCGTCTTAATTTTACCGACGACCATTCGCTGTGTGCTGGCAGCTTTGGTCTGTCTCGAATTCTCCATCAAACGACAGCACGGCCATGTTCCAGGTTTTAATAACAGTTTGAAAACAGTGAATAACAAAGTACGAGAAAGAGCGCCGACAGCTAGAGTTTTTTACAAAATTGCTACCTTATCCGAATGTTGTAAAGGTTTATTACAGGGAAGGGCGGTGTTATTCACGTGAAGTTAAAATCCGCACGTGAAAAGCGCGCACTTTTATTTAGATATTGGCGACAGCGCTGAATACGATGAAACAAATTCGCAGAGATTTACAGAAATCTACTCGTGCATGTTTAAATTTAAATAACATGAACCTCGTTCGCGGATAAACAATTCATGGCAAAAAATTATCCTAACTCGCGACGTTTACCGACAAATAATGACACACGCACACACACACACAGGCCCTTAGAATCGACGTAGGCAACGCGATTCTATCGTAACCACTTAAAATCGGGGCTTTTTAAAGTAATAGTCACCCGACCCCGCAGACATCAAATATTGACTGACCACATGTAGATTGTTGCCAGAAACGTGCTCTATATCAACTAAAACGGATTTTATTAATAACTTTCTAATTTCCTATCCCCCGGTAACTCAGTTACCCGAAACTCTCCGTTCTCAAGTTAGAAATGATTTTGGCGAACTAAATAAAGGCCCTTACTTTCAGGTTACAATGCTCCAATAGAGACCTTTAGTAATTACTATGAAAGAAAATTATAGTATCAACTTACTGGGTATACAAAGAGCACGCTAATTAATTGACTTTGAATAGAGGGCACAGGGAAGACTGGGTGTTCGCCGTCTATAGGAGAATGCCTTAATTAATCAAATTAAGAAAGCTTAATCTGTTATTGTAGGGACTTCATATTAGACATGCTGAACCAATGAAAAAAAAGCAATAAACAGAATCAATTATTAGACTGGGATATTAGTGTCAATTTCCAGTCTAAGCGCCGGAGAAATTAACTCGAGTGAACGGTCCAATTATTAAGTGTTACACAGATGAGGAAATTACATTTCGTCCGCTGGGAAATGCGACTGTTTTATCACTGCAGTGGAATCGGTCAATTTTATTACGCCGAGTCCGGGTAAAAAAGGAGAGAAACTTGCAAGCTACCCGCTTAACACAGGGATTAAAAAACCTCAGAGAACATTGAATATCGTGGATTAAATGTTTCTGTAAGCATAATTAGCGTAGAAAGCCTAGGTTACTATTTGATTCAAGATTCTTTCAAAGCTGACCGTTATATAAAACGTCAGATAATTATATATATATATATATATATATATATATATATATATATATATATATATATATATATATGTATACTATCTCTCTCACACACAACACACGCATATAGATAGATAGATAGATAGATAGATAGATAGATAGATAGATAGATAGATAGATAGATAGATAGATAGATAGATGGATAGATAGATAGATAGATAGATAGATAGATAGATAGATAGATAGATGGATAGTTAGATAGATAGATAGATAGATAGATAGATAGATAGATAGATATGCATGTATATCACTACAATTATGTGTTGATGGATGGTTCGTGGATGGTGAATGCGTGGATTTTTCGACTGCTCACATTTTAGAAATTGCCAGATATTGCCAGACATTAAACATGTATCTTTCGCATTGAAGTGTAATGTAATATGCTGAGGTCACGTGGCGACTGATAGGATTGTTTTGGAGTCTCTCCGTCAAGAATTAATGAACACAGAAAACAAGTAGTAGTTATCCGGTTTAGGTCAACACGCGCACGCGCAGACAAGAGTCATGCACGCCAGAATAATCCATAACTACTGGTGGACAATGCATCCTATGCTTCTCTTACGTTGCGCCTCGTGCTAGCGCTATGCCCCACGTGTTCCACGCGTAATTAAAATTCAGAAATGTGGGACTGAGTGCCAGTCACATATTTTTGTGTGAGGAGGACGTTGATTGTTCCGCAATGTATAATTCTATTCTGTCTCTTCCTGAATGAAAAACATTTAACCGACAAATGCAACTAAAATGCTGAACAAACTTTTTGTCAAATTATGTTGCATCAGAATTCTTCTGTTAGTCTTAATCTGTAAAATGGCGTACTTTTATGATATCTGTTATCGTCACTGGCTCAAATACTGATGTGTAGGCATTCAGATCGTTCACAGGAGCTAGGAAATCAAAATTCATTTCAACTGAAAAAAATGTGTTCTCAGCTGCAAGATAGACATCACTTTTTTCAAAAGATAACGTCATCCTGCCTCAACCTCCACCAACACATCATCACAATACCCACAGCCACCACTACCACCATTCTCATTCTTGTGGTCCTAATCATCACGATCATCTTCGTCGTCGTCGTCGTCGTCGCCTCCGTCATCATCATCATCATCATCATCATCATCATCATCATCATCATCATCATCATCATCATCATCATCATCATCACTCCACTATGATTATTAATTTTGTTAAAGTTTGCCTTATTTGAGCAAGTAGAAGTGCATTTGCTGTTTGAATTTATTCCTCAGCGGGTCTCCGGATGAGTGTTTCCATCTTGGATGTGATTTGCTCCTCGTGTTCAATGACTTGACAGGAAAACAAACTAAAATTTGCATACAGCACGAGTATCATCTGTCGTTTGTTCGCGCTTGCACCAATCAGCATCAAGGTCACGTGTACGATCATCAAGGTCACGTGTACGATACAACATCGTGTGTGAGCTTGTTTACATTAAAACTGTGAATAAACTGGGCTTTAGCTGACAGTAATTTATTATGATTGAAGAGTCGAAGCAGATGAGGCATGAACTCTGTAATAGTTTATATATATATGCTTCAATAATTTAAACAGTATATGAGTAATAGACAGATCAACTATTATCATTAATAAATGATGAGTGGTCGAGGATACTGTTATTAATAAAAGCGATCAAGTAACTATATGGCCAACAATGAAATGATTAATAATTGAAATGTATTTTTGCTTTTGAATTGTAAAAGAAGTGTGACGAAAACGTCTTTGTTTAATAGTATGCGTTTTTTCACTAGTGTTTGTGTGAGTTCGTTTCAAAGGAAAGTATGCGACATTCTCGAAGACGCATTGTTTGTCAATGCAAGGGGAAATAAGATGAGTTATGTGATGATTATATTTTGTGCTCGTGCTCTTTGTCTTTAACATTGAACTGTGCAAAACGACTTCTTCTTCGTTTCATGTTATGCTTTTTAAACATTTTAGTCTAAGCGAAATGCACTGAGCGCTCTTCTCATTAAGTTAGTTCATAGACCATGAAAAGGGTCTATGGTTAGCCTGTTGTCACTGACTACGATGGAATGTGGAGAGAGAGAGAGAGAGAGAGAGAGAGAGAGAGAGAGAGAGAGAGAGAGAGAGAGAGAGGAGAGAGAGAGAGAGAGGAGGAGAGAGAGAGAGAGAGAGAGAGAGAGAGAGAGAGAGAGAGAGACAGACAGACAGACAGACAGACAGACAGACACAGACAGACACACAGACACAGACACACACAGACAGGCAGACAGAGACAGGCGGACAGGGGCAGAGAGACAGAGACAGAGTGAGTGAGAAAGAGAGGGAGAGGGGAAGAAGGCAGAGAGAATATTGCAGATATGCATAGTGCATTATTCTTTTAAAATTAGGGTTTTTATTAAGAAAACCAGCTGAAAGGATGCTTCGACGTTGACTCTCGAAGATCTAGAACTCATAAATTGCTGGTTAATTAAGTAGTGACGAAAAGACCATGCTTCGCATAGTCTCATCGTCTCCTGTCGTTTTGTTAGATCGGATGAACTTCTATACGTTATCCGCTAGACGACCAGCCCACACAGCCGCCACAGAGAATTCCTCGAACCCATCAAATCAGTAAGTCTAGCGAAGCGTTACAGTAATCAACAAAGTGTCCATTATCAATAATCGAAGGCGAGTAATTACAATTCTCGTATCATTATGAAATTACACTGCATCATTAAACTTTTAATACAGGTAATATGAGATTTGAAAACCCGGTAAAACTTTTTAAAAACTTTATGTGTCGTTGGAAGAGAGTTTAATAGCCTCTGATATTCTATCCAAGTATTCATAGGTATGTATGTATGTATGTATGTATGTATGTATGTATGTATGTATGTATGTATGTATGTATGTATGTATGTATGTATGTATGTATGTATGTATGTATGTATGTATGTATGTATGTATGTATGTATGTAATGCATGTATGTATGTATGTATGTATGTATGTATGTATGTATGTATGTATGTATGTATGTATGTATGTATGTATGTATGTATGTATGTATGTATGTATGTATGTATGTATGTATGTATGTATGTATGTATGTGTGTGTGTATGTACGTATTATATATATATATACATATACATATATATATATATTTATATTATATATAATATATATATAATATATATATATATATATATATATATATATAATATATATATATATAATTGAAAATATTTCGTTTGAAAATGATGTTCCTCGGAACCAACAATGTATATCATATGTCGATTCTATTTCTACTTATTTTCACGAAACTGCAGGAATGGTTAAGATATGAAGCTAAAAAACCTTGGAGGACATTCTTCTGGTGCAAAATGAACAAAACGACAAGTTTTGGCGCCTATCAGTTTGTATGTTCCGTGGATTCTAACCAAGTGCTCGACTGACGACGCCGTACAGGGGTCTGGCAACGCGCGACTGTCCCTGACTGAATTTTGCAATGAACCCTTCAGGAAAACGCCCACGATTCAAGAACATTACAATCTCGGAAATACTGTAGACAAGTTTAGTGAGTTTCTTTGATGTTAAATTTAAAGTGTACATCGACAGATGACATAAAAATGAGTCGCCCCAATTTAAAACACAACGGCGTTTTTCTTAAATCGAAATAAAACTAGCAGAACGCAATTTAAATTCGGCGACATCTGTGTGCTTCGCTCTAGTCACAGAAACTGTAGACGACTTCCGAACTAATGGTCCGGAAAGGATTAAATCATAGGTTACTGATGTATATTGTCTGAAATATTTGCAGACTACAACTTCACCGCCCTCTCAAATTAATGAAGCCGACATTGTGTCCTGTACGGGTTATATAAATTAGGATTTCTTCGTTAGAAATTACTGAATAAAGAGAATTTATTGTCTGTTCGACTAATGGGCATTTTCGATTCAAATGTAGCCTGACCGAACCATTAAAAATTTATGCTGATATAAAGAAACACGCGTATGGACGACCGAACTGCGTTTTTTTAGTTTTAAATGTTAACGATAGGCTCTCGATACACCTTTGCCACCGTCTTGTAAAAATTGAACTCTATCAACAACCAATCAGCGGCTAACTCCTCAAACGATACATGTCATTAAGCAATCTCTACCCTTTATCAGTCACAAAAAAGGTCAAAGGTCTGATCGAAATCAGCTAATTGAAAATGGAAGCGGCTAACTGTAGTCTGCGTCCACAAAGCCTAAACATGTATTTAAACTGGCCATTAGAAACAGTCCGCGCCTTTCCCCCTTTTCCTTTCGAGTGACTGAAGGTGTTTGTATTTTATTGACTTCACTTACTTTCAGGTTAATACCGCCAGTCATGGTGGTGTATTTTATTGGCGGGAAAAAACAACTGAAGCGGAACGTAAAAAGAAATGTTTTTTCATGACAAACGATCAATGTAATCTATAAGGCATCGTGTTAATTTAGTTAAGTGGTTTATAAAGCACCGTGCCCATCACATAAGCGCGGTCTATATGATGCCGAGAAAAAAACAGTGAACCGTTTAACAGCGACTGTGCCATTACACTAATTGGGCTTACATCTTTATCGTCTTCCATTTCACATGTTTGCTAAACTATTGAACCTTCTTAGAAAGTGAATAATGTTGGCAAAGGTTCAGAGATAGGTTGAGAGAGTGGGACGTTAAGAGAGAGCGAGAGAGAGAGAGAGAGAGAGAGAGAGAGAGAGAGAGAGAGAGAGAGAGAGAGAGAGAGAGAGAGAGAGAGAGAAAGAGAGAGAGAGGGAACGGTACAGACAGAGACAGACGGAGAGAAAGAGACACAGATATAGAGACACAAAGCACATGCAGATAGGCAGAGACAGACTGGTAGATGAAAAGACAGAGACAAATAAAGCTGAATAAAATTATTGCAGACGAAAAAAGATTTGTTTTGGGATAGGATTTCTACGTGTAGCCGGTTATATTTGGCATCATGTTTGAATGCATCCTCATATGCATGTACTTGTATACTATACGTGTTATGTGTTGTCAACAGTAAAGCATGGACTTTACTGTAGATTTGACAGAACGAGAATCCTGACCCTGACTTTACCGCTGCTGTGATTATAACAAAATATATAGGACAAAGGAACAACCGAGAGCATGCACCCGCAGTTTCCGTGATAAATTCAAACTGGAGACTTTACTCGGAAAGCAAGTGAATCGATTTTTCCTTCACCTCAGCCTAGCCTTCTCAGATGGCATTACCGATGACTTTTCGACTTTCGAAATGCACTCGGTAGCAACACTTTGTTCAGATACGAAAAACTATTTTCCCGCCATTGTAGAGGCGCCAAAATTGTGGTATACTTTCAAGAACGTTACAAGTTGAACTTTAACCCTGAAAAATTGACGATATATCAAGAGTCGTAAGCTTTGTTTTGGGAGAAAATGTAGTTCATCTGTCATAGAAAGCAGGCGCGAAAGTGTCAGAGAGACCACAGCAATAAATATTTAAACAACCAATTCATTTATTAGTTGTCTGAGGCACTTGTAACAATAACAGAGTTGTAAATTGGCGTTCTGTCAATATTTTAAGAGATATTTCCCAAATGGGCGGGAAATTTGAGTCAGTCACACTTGTCTGCGCCACGATGGAGTATATTTCTATGGCGGCTGAATAATTAATGACGCTGATTGAAAACACCGTTCAGAAGAGTTGGTCAGCGCCATTGTGTGACGATAAGTTGAACAAAATTAGGAATTTTCTTTCTCAACGGTTGACAAGTGATTAGTTCGCCCTAATAGACGGCAAACAAAGTTTAATTAGCGCTGTTTGGGTTTTGAATAATTTTTCGAACGTTTCAAAAGGGAGTTACTTATAGAAACAAACTATAGAAGGATGTTCTGTACTTTCCAGTTAAATGCAATGATCTATTTAGAGTTTCAATATTCAAATTTGCATTCTGGCTTTCCGCATTCGAATTGACCAGCGACGCTTCACAAAGTACAAAGGAAAAACTCTCTCAAGGTTCGGTATTTCATCTGAGAACAGCCCTTATAGTGCCGGGCCGCGAAAGGCGGGGAATCGATTCATAACCAATTCAACTCTTGAAATTGCCTCGGGGGGAAAAGAAGGAAAGTGTTAGGTGTGTCCGCGTGAATTAGGCTTCCAACGCTTACAGCGTGTACTTTGACTCCTCTTTGTGGAACAGTTACACTTCAGATTAATCTCTCCGAATCGTGTGTGTAAATCCTTTCCTCTGAGGGACCTAGACTGCCGACTGAAAAATCACACCCGCCGCTGTTCTGACGTGAAGGTGAGCATAGAGGACTCGAAGAGCTGAGAACACGATCAGCGCCATGAATGAAATTGTTCATGACGTTCATGACGTCACGTCATAATTTCATCAATTGCTGAATAAATCTTGTCAAAATTACTTTTCAACAATGATCAAGAAATCAGAAAGATTTAAACTTAAAACGCGTAATTGTGTAAATGGATCGTTTACTTCGAAAATGAATGGCCCCATACTACTCACGTGACATCATTTTCGTCGATACGAAACCGTTTATCGTGTTTTGGGGACAAAATTAAACCTTTCACGAAGGACATTTGTGGATATTGATTGTTTCGCGATATCTATATATCACAATCTTTTTAGAGTCACAGAGTGTCAATTTAAACGGGGAATAACGGATTCTGATTACATATATGGCTTGTGTCGATGCTCACATCTAGCGAATCCGTATACGCCGCCTTCGTTGAGAGTAGACCAGAGCGAGAAACGGCACATATTGAAAAAGTCTATCTCGTACTCATGCGAGCTGTTGATATGGGCGAACAAAAGATTGGAAGGTTTATTGCAAGCATTATAAATTTGCACAAATGTTAGTGTAAAGTATTGCAATAGTTTCGGCGCATTCAAGTTTTCCAGCTATTTCTTCCGCAAACAAATTGGCAGAGCGGTAGACCGCGCACTTTAATGTGTACTTCACTACTTGTCCCGCCAATACGGTTACGGCAGTGAACTGGTCAAATACGACCAGAGATTATAGTCTGACAGTTTTGAATATACAAAATTTTGAATAAAAAACACTATAGAGAAAGAAAAACTCACTCAGAAGCAATGATTGCTCTTTAAACCCACGTTCATTGCAAATGAATTTATCTAGACTTCCCGCCAAAAAATGAACAAACCACTATTCACAGGGTCGAAAATTTCACACGCACGAACGAAAAACCTCACAAATTTTTGAGGCCAGGTTGAAAATTCCTATGTTATGGAGTTGATTTACATCGTCCAGCCTTCAGCAGGCACATTTTCATTAATTAAAATAATGTTTTCACTTTTAATAACATTTCCATGATTACATACCCCATCATTATTCAATTATTCCGACACGTGAGCACATTCAAATAATGGCTATTGACGTCGGGAGTCAATTGGAACCTTCATAATTCGAATTATACTGATTGGAATGTGCCAGTCCATAGCGGCGGGGAAGGGAGATATTTCATTACGTTTAATGAAAGGCCCTCCATCTTCTACAAAGCTGACTATTCATACTTCACGCTTTGCTGACGTTGCAGACCAGAAAAAAGTGTACGTCTGAATTCAGGCGCGAAGGCAATTGGCGTGCCTTAACTTTAGGGCGCTGAGGGAATCTGGTGTGCGCGTTCGCCTATTTGTCCGTAATAGTCACCGAATATTAAATACAAGTAATTCTCCTCGTTCGCGCGTATTCTGTTGTACGCACAGTCTGCGGAATAGTGGGCAGAAATACAGCTTGATCAAAACGCCCGTATTTTTAGTTGTTGCCCAGCTACTAGTAAGCAGCTATTTGCTTGCATAATGTGAACAAAATGACGAATTAGTTGGATTTGATTCACTGTATAGGAGAAATGTTATTTTTTCTATTTTATTATTCAACTTTATCAATATCGCTGTTAGCTAAGTGCAGTTTTTTCCTGCATACAAAATGTGTTCCCGATATTATATATCTGGGAAGAAATTTTGTCTCTCTTGCGCCTGAGTTTATCACTGCAGATCGATTTCAGTTCCTTACAGGGGTATTCCTGATATTTATCAAAATTTTGGAACTAAAGTGTGCAATTTTTATCCTAAACTGTTGTCGAAAATTGATGATGGAACTTTAAGGTCATTTGAAATCAGTCCCACCACCACGTAACTTGCTATTACTTATTTGAAACCCATTCGTAAAAAATACAAGATTTGAAGATGCGATATTTCTGTATTCGACGGTGCAGTAATAAGGCAAGTGACGAATATCTAATCTTGAAGTACTTTCGACACACTTGTAAAACCGAAGGCAGATGCGGTACATGAAATGATACCACTAAATTACACAAAATCAAAACAAAACAAAACAAAAAAAACAACTAATAGAGCGACAAACGAAGCAATATACCACAGGTTTACTTTCACAACATTTATCAAAGTGAAAGTAAATTGAAGACTAGAATAGGTGCAACGATGTTGAGCTTCCTGTTATCACTTCATCAATGTAACTCTGTGAACTTGAACTGTTTACGTTTTCAGTACATGTGTACATTTAAGCGCACATACTTAATTTACATTCTAGTTTTGTGATTGATGAGATGTGGCAATATCTTTACTCTCTTTAACTTGGTCACCAAATTCCAAGTAACGGGTCTACATTCACCATTGATAACAACAAAACAAAAAACAAACAAAACACCAAAAAATTAAAACAAGACAAAGCGAAGCAAAACAAAAACCAAAAAAAGCAAAATATATGCGATCTATGTTTATTCCAGCTCTCACAGCCTGAAAGCCTGAAGTTCAAACTCGAAGTCCAAGCTTGGCCGCGGGTTAGAAGATCAAAGTCATGCATTTTGTTAGACGCAGTAAGCGTCGACAGTACAGCTGTATATAAGGAGAATTCAACAGTCATAGTCAATGACAGCCAAAACACAAAATTAACCAGTTGATATATTTGTTATTCAAGCGAACACATTTGTCTGGCGTCGACGCAAGTCTCGGAGAGAAATGGCCGAGGTCACGTGATCACCAGACCAAATTTAAATGGTCGACCGGCGACACAGTACAAGACAGCTACACTCTTACCGTACCTGAACTCGTGCCTCGGACAAACCCAAGCGATTACTAAGCTCCTCTCGCATGAAAGCGTCTGGGTAATGGGTCTCGTCGAACAGTCTCTCCAGCTCGTTCAGTTGTTCCAGGGTGAAGTTTGTTCGACTTCTGCGCTGTTTGATTTTGTTCTGTTGCGCGTCGCTTTCTTCCTGTCCCTCGTATTTTTCTTGTGGTGAGTCTGAAAAAGATTTCGATAGGAAAAGGCCGAGGGTTATTCGTGACCGAAAGCTAATCTTACTTTTCTGTGATTCAGCAAAGCCTCATAAGATTTTCAAAGTGTCAGGAAATCTGTGTATCAGATGCTTCCAGGAAAATTTTGTTTAATTTGCTAACTTGATTTTTATTTTAATCACTATTCTTACATTTCTTGAAAGATTTGTGAACTATTTTCAGCGTCAAAGTCATGCACGAACCTGTAACAACCAGCGCAGTCCGTCCCATTCGGTTTTTACTTTAAAGTTTTGAGATTTTCAATACGAGTCAAAATGGCAAGTCGAGGAAATATCCATTGATGGCTAATTGAATACGTGCCGTTGCAAACAAGATATCTAAACAGGTCTACACAGACTGAACCCACACTAAGCACTGTGTAAGTGTTTTCACTGTTCCTGAACAATGCATATCTTCATGCAGCAATACTGTATGTTACCTTAGGCGAAGCATAATATTCAGACGAATGGGAATTGACGGAGAGATTTATGGAACCCATTTTTGTGACGTAATAGTTTTCATAGAACATATCACGTGATAAATTAAAGAGCGGATAGAAAATAGATCACAAAAAAGTCACGTGACTGGTCCGTAAGCTATAGGCATCGATCCTTCCCATACTTGCTATATACTTTCTCCCCCTGTACTTTTTACAACACTTGTATCTGTTGTTATTTACCAATTCGGCAATTTGCTCATAGCATCTAACGGGTCTTGCTTTTGACAAGGTACACGTACAGTGTCATACGTATACACTTATTAATCTAATAATTTTCAAGTCTTCGTTTACTGAGCAATTTCAACCTGTCCAAACAATGTGGCCTTTCTTCCAATCTGATTTAAGCGTCTATATTGAGACAGAGTGGTAATATTAGCCGTATCATAAATATTTGTGTAACGTTTATTTTATATAGAGGAACATGATCTTGATACTTCCGTAGATTTCCTCGGTGACGATCGGAGCAGACAACAAGTTTCACGCTTTCGCACTTTTGAAGGAAAGAAACAATATGACCTCTTGCATTGTGGCACTTGCGCCTAAAATACACATATGTCTGAGGTACTACTTCAGTAGTAACTGGATAAACGAAGGCAATACTAAGATGGTGGAGTAGTTAATGCAATCATTTAATAGAATTATAGGTTCGTCGTCTGCAGCTGTGTGACATCGTCGGCAGTCATAAAATATCTTAGTTCTTTGCAAAAAAGATACACTTAGTAGGCATAATGTTTGCGGTTTCCTTTGGAAATATTTTTCTAACTGTTAAATTACATTTGTCTTCTTTGATAGGGACACATTTCGTATGTGGTAAACAAACTTTTCGCGCCACCATGTAATTCGTACCTTGATAGCTTTTGATTTCCGTTAAGTTTGAAATCTGTTCAATTTTTTTCCTTTTTCTTTAGCTTCATCAGGAACATTCGTCTGAAACTCTTTCCAACAAGTCGCACATTACCTAAACAATGTGTGAGAGTTTCGATAATCTTTCAGTTCCGAGGCGCATATTACTGCAAACTTAACAATCGCTATGTACATGTATTATGTGTGGAAATGAGACAGGCGGCAAACGGCAAAAGATTTGTTTTAGAAATTTGGCGGCAAACGATGAAAATAAACGAAATTATCGCCTGCAAAAATTATGACATGCAGGTCACATTAAACGCACGAGTTAACTATACAAACTTATGAAAAACGGGGGAGATTTCGGCATTTTTAAAAATCAGTTGAATTTGTCGTTTAAAACAACCTCTAGGTAACTGCAAATTTGGTATATATTTGCTAAACAAGTATGCCTAATAGTAAACTACTGTGGGGACTAGTTTGTTGAAAGGTGTTTATCAATATGCGATATTTGTGCGAGGGTCTCATACAAGCGTGTGTGTGTGTATGTAGAGATAATAACGAGAAATTTCGAAAGGTGATAACGTGTCTAGCGGTAGAACACGTTTGATATAGAAGTTTTTTTCAGGAAACTCGACTCACTTACAACTGATATATCCTGTTTGAAGGTGCAGAGATAATACGGGGACCAGCGAGTAACAATTAAATTCCATTGTACAGAGGATATGTTCGTGTCATGTCCCACAGGTGTAGGTTAAATTCGCTCTCCTAACGAAGTGCTACCTATTCTACCATATTCGCGCACTTCCTAGCTCTAGGCGGCGGTACACTTTATCTCATTTGCTAAGATCCGCTGTTACAATTAGCAAGGTCGAAAATCAACACCGACTCTCGGGAGATTTCGCCTCGCCCCGAAAACCGCCGCCGGTGCCCGGTTTCTGATAGCGTTTACCTTCGACGGTCTTGCTTCAGCGCGACGAGTTTTGGACTAATTAGCGATGTGCTGTCACGAGTCTCTGCTACACTGCCCTGAGTAATTCACTGAATTAGTAGCGGGGCTCTTCATTAAACCAAGACGTCTGATCTAGCCCTGAGGAGGGGGGAGATCTTACATGGCAGTACCCCCACATAGCAGATCTTGCTGCGGTGTCGGCTTCTCATACATGGTAACATAAAGATTCTACGTTAACCCTACCGTACTCTATTTTCCGATAACACTCATTGCCGCCTGATATTCCCACCTGTGCCCGTAACCACCGACGCCGAGTAGCTGGATCCACGTTCGACAGAAAGTGTACACGAGTATCTTCACCCGATATCCCATGGCAAGTCAAGTCACAGAGATACCTAGATTTTGCTATCGCCATATGCTTCTACTGCTTTTTGAAAGTCTAGGCTTTTGCAATGTATAGTGTGTCTTTAAATTAAAACGAGTCACGAACGTGCGATGTGAAACAGTCTGCGCCACGAGCAAAGATTTCATTCTAGCGTGGTACCTGCGACGAGCCCGGAACCACCGTCAGCGGAGATTTGATGATCTGTGCAGCGTTGAAGTGTAACGGAATGTCAATGCCACACACACGGGACGGATTGTCGCCCCAGTGATACCCTCCTTTTGCTTTCTCATTAGTTTTCAGGAGAAAGGTAGCCCGCAAAAATTTATGTTGCTCTCGCAAGAAGGATTGCCCGGTCGGGAACTGTGTGAAACTCAACAGTTTCGTGCTGTCCTAATTTTTAAAGTACACACGCAAAAGAGTGAGAGCTCGATTTTATATAGGGAAATATTTAACGCCACCCGGATTTAAAATTATACATGATCTTCCACATTGGAACATTGGAGGAATATACAGCATATGTGCAAAGCACGTGCGACTTTGTAATACCTTGACTTCCCATTTTCTTTGTGAGTACGGTAACACTTCCCTAATGAAACCGCTTCAACGTCTATGTCCGAGCATAAACTGTTTCAGTTCTATCAATCACATGTTCTAGGAGTCCCTGCCGTTTTAGTGTATGTCAGGACGTAGACAGCAAGACGACAGAGTGTTGAACTTGCAACGTGCACGTGGACAAACTGCATGTATTTCGGCTTAGAGTATGCAGAATGACCACAAGACCATGTCACCGAAATACTTGGATCTGTGACAGTGTGATTATCGTCAGATGTTTAAAAAACCCCAAACCAACGAAAATAAGCATGCGTACAAGTAAACAACGGCACTATATATAGAGCATATGAGACACGCATATATAGCATTGGTGGTGCATCCTTAAACAATATTTGTGATTGTGAACCTCATTTGCATACCTGAATACCCTCGTACGCTTGAAGAACTGTTTATTAAAATAAAACAAAACATGCCATCATATCTCATGCGTGATTGGTTTGACCACGGTAATCGTAAAAACAATTATTTTAATGGATGGTTGAGACGCCAACATGAAAAAATGTTACCGACTGAGTGAAAAAGGTCTTTCATATTAAAAGCGACAACACAGGATTGCTATGACGTCAATGTATATATAGGCATGTTTTTGTTGGTTTGAAAATAGGGCCATATAAAGAAAAGTCTTTGTTTGCTGTGGAGTTTTGAAAAACCTACCAGCCAGCCAGGGCAAAAAAAAAAAAAAACCAAACGCAGATAAAAAACACAAGTGTATTAACATAAGAACATTTTTATTTAGTTTCTTTAATATTTCTATTTGTAATTTTTATTTGTGTTTGTTTTCTTAACTTTATCTGAAAACCTACCAGCAGTTTGACGGTAAACAAATAATTTTATTTACAGTGCCTAATCAATACTAGCATTGCGTTTCTCTAATACCAAATTTTGCACAGTGACCCTCTATATTAAAACTGATTATGAAAGGGAAGTGCCAAAACTTTTCTTGGGGAAAGTTTGAGCAAAAGTAACTTTCTGTTTCTTTGAGTCTATAACCTTAGAAGAATTGAGTGTGACGAATAACAAAATGATTTTTACTATTACGATTGTGGGGAAACGAACTGAATTCGGATCTTACGTGAACACAGTGTCAATACTATAAATAAGTTTACATCTGCGTTATACAGTGGACGATGGGCTCGTTTGTTTGCTTGTTGTTTTGCTAATTCGCGGGAGAAATTACAAAGCAATATTGGCACCACGGTTACGGGGATTGGCATGGAGTTTGCCTGGCATAATTATTATAGCAAATAAGCCTTTTCTTGGATTACAACTTCTTCGATTTATATAGGCTTATAAAGACGTGGTTTGTAGTTAAGAAGGGGCAAAACTTAAAGGCAGGGCATACCTGACAAACACCAGCCGACCTATTGAAAATTCAGACCAAGTGGCGCGACTGGGATCATATCCTAGACGGAATACATAGCTCAATGGAGACTGGTCTAGCAGCGTGGTGCCAAAGAATGTCATGTTGTCGTGAATTAACGAGCATGTCAAAAAGATTACCAACTACCGCGAAATTGTAGGGACTATCCCACCAAACACAGGGCACCATAACCGATAGCGTCAACCTTGATAACAAAATATGATGACAAAATATGGACTTCATTTACTCACAGCCCTCCATGAAAACGTGGAGGGACTGTGACTTTCTTCAGCAAACGGAAAATTTATCGACTGTTATCACTGTGGTCTTACACGATTTTGTACGTGCTGCGCAGAGACGTTGATGCTGTGCTATGCTGTACTGTGCTGTGCTGTTCTCTATTATACTCGGCTATACTTTAATGTAACTTTCTGCACGGAAAATAACGTAACGTCGCACTGCAGTACAGCACTGCACCGTAGTATATGGTATGCGTGCAATGCTATATGCAATACAATGAACTACTATGCTGCGCTGTGCAGTGCTGTGGTATGTTATGCTCTGCTATGATACACAGTTATGATCATGCAGACTACACAGCAGAGACTTCAGATGTCACTTTTCATTGTATTCAGTACCATGGTGTTCATCTCGTCCATGTCTATAAAATTTGTGATGGATTTTGAAGGGCATTTTATTCAGCAAATAAATAAATTGGTATTTGATGAATGCCACTGTATTTTTACACTCGCTAGACTCTGGGGTAATCACACAATTGTGATTTAGCCTTAAAAAGTCGATGAGATTGTATTATAATCAAATCCTGACAATCTGGAGATCATTCAGCCAGATGTTTTGGTTTTTCTATATTTCGCAAAGTGCTATTCGCAAACGTTCTGTAAACTTGTCTGTGGTATATTACCTGCGTTAGCCATTATAAGAGTTTCCGCCTCACTGTTGTTCTGAACTATCGATGAAAATTTGACTATCAGGTATTCTATGCAGACACCAGCAAATCCTTACAGCTGAAGCTACAGATGCGCTAACTACACATCGTTACCAAAAAGTGGTATCGCACTATATACGTGGTATCGCGCAACTCTCGGAGGAACATACCCAGTATCAAAAAAAAGAGAGTCGTACGGGGCGATCAGCGGTGCATGTTACGCTCATCATACGGATCTCCTTGGCTCCCCGGAGACGTGATTGGAACCAATTATACGTATCCAATTCATTAACTTAAAACTTTAGCTGACTAATTTGGCCCCTGCCTCCAGGGCACGCTCATCATTGGGCTGCGGTGCTTGACAACGCGGATACAATACAATAACAAGGCGGCGTTAGATATAACGAGTTTGTGAATTGATAGTGTAGAATAAAACTCGTTCATGCGTTGAGTTTCTGAAAAAAGAGGAGAGCTATGGTTGACGTCATATTGCAGCCTAACCAAAGGACTGTGGCTAGACTAGTGAAAAACGCTCTGTGGTACGGGGAGAGGGAATTCTCGGTCATGAGATGAGGAGGAAAATTCCCCTCTGTCTCGAAGTCCTGTAAACCGGGAATCATATAAGTTGTTTACACATGAAAGGAAAGAAGAAATAATTTCGTTCGGACAAATTTTCTGGTCCATACAATTACACCCTAAAATTGGTATTTTTGTGATCTTTTTAAGCAATTTTTTTAATTCAATGTAATAAGAATCGGTGATTTTGTTTTACAACAAGGCATATAACTATATTTTCAATTACAACTTTTACAGATAATGCGTGTGACATTATCTATATCGGCGGCAGGCAAGTGCAAGAAAACTCTTCATTTTTTAGTATGCACCATGTGTTTGAAACTACCAAACCGTGCGACACATGCAGTGTAAATTGCAGTATCCATAGTAACCGTCCCGGGGTTTTCCGAGCTTCGTGATTGGTTGCACGACAATGATGGGTCTTTATCGATAACTGACGAACACTGATACAAGTATTTGTTGATAGAGATATACCCATAGTGATAGCAATTTGCAACGTTTACCGTATTCTCTTTATGAGGCGGACACTCCCTTCACTTTCATCTAAATGCCGTAACCAAAAAGAGTGACCGAGGGACATTTGGTATCGCAAAATCTCCTTTCATGACTTTCTTTTTCGTTTTTTTTTCTTTAGATTCTTCTCTTATGAGATTTAGGCAGCATTTGTCAAAGATTATTATTCTAGGATCTATACAGAAATAAAATTTTCATTAGTATATTCAAGATTCAAATAAACAAAATTATGAGTATCACAAAATAATGAGTATCAAATAAAACTGTAAAAAGTTTCAGTATAGTACCTCATGGTTTCACGGTAACTTGGCTTTAATCTTTGAAGACGGCATCAAATTCTTAAGGATTGTCATGTTACAGTAGTTATAATATTGACTTGAGAACATTTTCCATAGGTTGGTTAAATCACAGGCATGTGGTTTATATGATGAATAGATTTAGACGGTCGTTGTTTAAATTCTCCAGTTTTCCGAAGAAAAGAGTTCAATAATCTTTTTTCATAATGGCCATCATTTTCACAGCATACTAAGCGAATATAAGATATTTTGCGAGTCCAGAGAGCAGCCACTCCTATAGATCAACAAATAATTTCTTTATCCCTTTGAGTGCTGTATTTTTCCCACCAAAATTTTAGTCCAACATTTAACAATTTTTATGAACTTTTCTCTAATTTTTCTGATAATTTTGGACCAATGAACGCAACATTTCATTGGCCTCAGGTTTTTATCAAAATTTTGGCAAAAATCTGACAAAAATTGACTGAGGTATAATTTATAAGGGTGACAAAAATTGACTTTGGCGCTCAAAGGGTTAAGTACGATTAGACAATGACACTGAGACGCGCTGTCGTATCCAAATTACAGAACGAGAATCGATATATGGTCGGTCACCTTGGGTCGTTGCTGGAAAACTAAGACATTTCCTGAACAGAATATGATGTACAATTTATGATATTGCTTTCAAGGTCAAGGTCACTGTACTGCGACGCTTGGGTTTTTTCCTCTGCATTTAAGTTCACTGCAATAAGGTACAGGCAACGTTGTTCGATGTCCTTACTTACACATGTACTATGAATTGCTCCGGCTGGATTGTATACGATACAAACTGCAAAAAGTGTGGGGTATTCGCAAACAAATTTTACTTTCACTGTCCAAATTCGTGTTAACTTTCCCATACGTTTATTTTGTGTTTGTGTAATTCTAATTTTACCATTTGTTTTAAATTCCAATTATTTGAAATATTTGTCGATAAAATACCCCTGAATGAAGGTTTAAAAGCTGAGCAGATAAGTGAAAGCCACAGCAGAAACCACTTCAACCTAAGATACCCGACCCACCAAATGATCGCTTACACAGAATGTAGTTTGCTACTGTAAGCTATTGTTTACCATAAGTGCAGCTCCATCAGTAGATGAAAATAGCATTGTTCTCGAGCAATGACTAAAGATACAGTACACTTGGCATTGGTTGTATACATCGTTAACAAACTTTAAGTCATCCATTACCAACGATAGCTATATAGCAGGGATCCCAATCAAATAAACATACTACTACAGTCTATGGTCACTTACATTTTGAAAGTGCAACTCACCGATATTCTAGGAGACAAGATCAAGAAGAAAGAGGATATCCCGGTGGAGAATTTTCAATATTTTCACCTACCTAGATATTTTTCACATGGAATATCGTCATTGTTTCTCCGTCACTCTCTGTCGATGTTTTCTCGCTGTTTGTGTTTTCCTGGATTGGCGGGCTTCTCTGCTGGATGAGGACGGCTGTACACGTCTTCTGCATCGGTTCGTTGCTCAGACCGTCGCATTTCGGCGCTTCGTGGTCGTGTGTCTCGTCGCCTTGGCAATCGGGGTTCTTTTTTGTCTCTTTGGCTTTCCCCTTGGCGGGATTGTCAAATGATTTCGACACGAAAGCTGTCAGTTCTTCCATGGTCTACTTGCTGTGTATCGGTCGTAAGTCGATGGTTTTGTTGCACGCGATATGCTTTTTCCTCTTCAGCTCAGTGAACAGATCGGCGAGAGAATCAGTGTGCTCCGCCGGTGGACCGATCTGAACTTGCCCTCTGCTGTATGATTGCAACAAAGACCGCTGGCGTCGCAATTTGTTTTGTATTTGACCTTCGATTTTCAGGCAGTACGTCTGCTATGCTATGATCCACCTTCCGACGTAGCCAAATTGATAACCGGCGTTATTTAAGCAGACGGTGAGGCGAGTTATTTGCGTCCCTCGACTGAGTTTACCAGTCCTGGAGACTTAGCTCTACAGTCCTCGAGTCATGTCACTGCAAACCGTCAAAATTTAAGATACACGTTCGGACACGGTCTAAATTCGGCAAACGGGACAAACCAACACCGCTTGGAAAAATCTGTCTTCGTCTTTCCGAAGTTCGCTATCTCTGCCGATTTGCGTTTTATACAAGACTACAGCCCATCAGATATTACGCACAAAACTTGTTTTGACTATATACCAATGCAGTGGGTGAATTTAGAGAGAAAGATGAATAAAAACAATCATGAAGATATTTGGATACCGCCTAATTTATGTAAATATTGTGACTTACAGATCGTCTTTGGAGCAGAAACTGACAACTCAGTTCTCGAATGCCAGGTAACTGCGCGCGTTCAGTTGGCTAAATCTGCGTTACGGGAACGACGATATGAAGCAAAAAATTGGTCTTGACGTTGCGGTTTTGGAAAAGAAAAACAGTTACAAGGCCAAGGGCAAAATATTCTGTCAGCCTCCTCCTCAGATGACGACTTCACAGATGGATTTCTCCGAGTAGTAAAACAGATAGTAGCTTGAAAAGTTTACACTACCAACTTTGACTGTCACGACTATGAGCTGCGGCTAGCTACGGGCTCGTCCCAGCGCCGTTTTCACACACAATCGACGTTGAGAATGGATGGCTTATTCAATTCGGCGGATTATATGGTCAATATGGCAACGTAGCGGCACCGACCTGACAGCTGGGTAAGACTCCAAACTAATGAAATTACCCTCAACTTCTCTCAGCTCGGCCTTTTCGCCGATAAGACTCCTTAAGTCTATAATTATTAACAAATCCACTGCTAATGACGTGAGATTTGCTGCTAGAACCCTGTAATTATGAGGCTGTGCAGAGGCACAGCCGATCGCCTGGGGCGCGACACCTAAAGTCTTCCACCTTAAATATGGGAACAACTCCCGCAGGAGATCCGCGTCACGTGACCAGCGCAAGCGGTTCATTCCGGTCTCTTCCGTGACAGAGCGTTTCCTAGACGGCACGGGGTAAATTTGAAAGCGTATCGCTGAAAACTTCGTTTAACGCTCCGCGACGTGTTTCGATTGTATGTCGCTCATTGATGCGTCGAGCATCGCTTCTGAACTCGTTCTGAAACCTCTTTTTGATATCGTCTTGCCAGTGAATCGATGAGTTGAACATTTTGACGATCTGATGAGGCATTCTTTCTGGTGATTTTATTTCACATTCAAATAAGGATCGCCACAAGTTTTACAAGTGGCGATCAATGTCTGGTCTTTCTTTCATCTATCTGGCTTTTTTGAAAAGATAGCCGAAATCTTACTTCTATGATGCCATACTCGATGGACTTTACTGTCCCGCAGAGGTCCTTGTTATTGCTCAGTGCAGTGCGGCGCACGCGCTAATGCGTAGTAACGTTGAAATACATGTCGAATGTCAACGGTTTGTAACGACCCTATGAGGTAGAATGAAGATAGAATGCGCCATATCCATGGGAACAGAAATTCGGACTCTGAAACTTTTACAATACTTTTATAGTCTACTATCTTTCTGGGTCATTTGAAGTTCACAGTGTAAATAAATTTTTCACTGCTTTTCTCGAAGTCGCAAATTTACCTTTTTCCGGACAGAGCACAGGCATAACAGCCATTTTGAATTTCAAAAGCCGGTAAATATTTGGTTATTTGTTTCTCTAATAGCATTTTTGCCAATGAGCTCTTGTTAAAGTTATCTTGCGGAAAGTTTGAGCAAAAGTTTAAGAGTTTCAATTTCCAGGCGCGTACTACCCAAAGAAACGTATGATACGTAAAGACGGCACTTCTATTAGACAAAGGAACCAGACGGCCAGCATCACATAGGAACAGTAATTTCGTACATGTACTTGAGAGAGAATCCAGACTATGTGGCCATTTTGATTTTCGCACATTTAATTTTTGCAGAGACATTTATCGTTAAATTCGATTAAGAATTCAGAAGTGAAAACTAATCTAAATAACTTTTTGGGCGTATATTTACAGCTAGTCAGCGAGGGGTGTAAACTTAAAGCAATACTATTTTATTTCCCCCCTTATTTTAATCAAATTATGACCGTGATAAAGTCAACAGAAATGAAATGAGCGAAACCCAAGGCAGATGAGTGGGTGTTTATGGCAAATCTGACAATAATCACAAAAATGCACTCAATTTTTATAAGCAGGAAGTTCCCGGATGCACCCTAGCCAATGAATGGCGAGAGTTTATGCATTCCGCTTTTATTGGTTAAACTACAGTTAGGTTTGGTTTACAGCATCGACACTTTGCGTATGAAAGAATTAGTGCAACGGCGGATGAAACCCAGCGAACTTCATTAGTTAATACGAAATTCAGTCTATTACAGACTAATCGAGCATATCTCTAAACTGTGAGATCGTGTACACTATCGCACTGCTCATATGATAAAGCTTAAAATAATTACGTTGGTGCCATCGTATACAAGTTATAGTGTTTCTGCATGTAGTTTTGTTCAGAGAGAGAGAGAGAGAGAGAGAGAGAGAGAGAGAGAGAGAGAGAGAGAGAGAGAGAGAGAGAGAGAGAGAGAGACAGAGAGAGACAGAGAGAGACAGAGAGAGACAGAGAGATGGGAGGGGGGATTATATACCATGGGAGTTTGACCGTGAGCATACTTGACTCTGCTGATTCGATCCTTGGGGTGTGGCCGATGTTATAATAAACCTATACCACTTTTGGTATCAAGCTGCTAGTGAGTGTTTCAATGTTCACAAAGCTTCCCAATATTTGTTTTTATTTTTCTTTGAAGTTTACAATGTGCTTTCAAATACATTGTGTCATTTCAGGTAGTGTACTATTAAAGTGAATGTGTTTTCAATGTGTATCAACAATGGCAACCCCTGACCTTCTTCTAATTAAGACCCCCTTAGACAAAGAGGATGGGCAATTCTACTGAACAGTATTCGGGATTCGTAACTAAGGTATAATGAACCTTAACATGCACAAAGATCAGCTTTGATTTTTTTGACATCGGCAGCTTGAAACAACAAGATATATAAATTTCCGGATTTCGAGAGCTAATCTCGCAAGCATGTTGTTGTTCTCAGTGAAACTATTGACGAGGTATCTTCTCCGACTTCCCTTGACGCGTAAATATTACCTAAAAATATCCAAGCTAATGGTGAAATTTCTTCATTCTGAAGACTTTGAACAATTTATTAAATGCATATGCGTTATAAAGAATAAAATTGCAGGGGGATAATTTTCGAGTACAAGATTTCAAAAAAATCATTTTAAACAAGCACTTTTATTATAGTGTCGCTTGGCAACTCGACATCTTAAACAAGGAGAGAATGGGAATTATTGAGAACCGTTACGTGTATCATTTTTGGGATTACAGTTTTCAGCAGACACGTGTCAAACAGACATAGTGGTTTTATACCGGAATCTCCCACAGTTAGGACCGGCGGACGCCAACGACGGGCACGCGGCCTGTCCATTACCCATCGTCGTCACGTCCTATTCAATTGAGTAAGGGCGTCAATATGACAAAATAACAAGGGGATAAAAAATATGGCCATAATACGATCGTACTACATTCTCAGCGCATGACCAAACATACTGGCAAGGTATCTTGATAGGGGCCTACATACTGTATTTGCACGGAAAAATTACAACCGATATAAGTATCCTGCAAAAACAAGCTACTGAGTCAGTGATGGTACATTGAAATAATGCCTGCTGGCCGCTGTTTGCTTAAGGTAGTATGCGCCTCGAAAGTGAAAGACTTAAACTTTTGCTCAAACTTTCCTCAAGGAATCTTTCAACCATTCTCTATCGAAATCAAGACTAAAAATACAGGGTCCACGTGCAAATTTTGGTACTACAGAAACAAATTACCCAATATTTGCCGATATTTGAAAGTCAAAATGGCCGCCATCCCTGCGTTAACTCAATGAAGAAAAATAAAAAAAATCGAATTTCGAAAAACTAGGCCGGTGAAACGTTTTCTTACACCAAGACCTTTAAAATGAACCCCAACATGTGGTATATCAGAAGAGAATTGTGAAAGTTTGAGAGTCCGAAAATCTGTCCTTAGGTGCGTTCTACCTTGAACATTGAACTCCTTACATCTTTATTGATCGTAACTTTACGTGTCTTTTTAAATACTAGTACTTTTGTTCGTTCTGTCATTAACAGTTTCTTGTTTTGCTCCTAAAATCATTTTAAATGCTTAGTGTTCTAGTTGTCGACATTACAAATAAATGTGATATGATATATAAATATGTTAAAGGGAGGCGGTCATCGGAACTGCGCATGAGCGACTACCTTGCTTACAAACAGTGCATTTCATGCGTCAACATAGCTGCAACGTTTAAAGTTTACGATCTTCATTGTTAACAAACATCTTTTAACTTTCATCAATCGCCAGCGTACCCTAGATACAGTGTTTACATCGGTCGTAGGGGTCCCGGCAACCTTTGAGCAGAGTTCCGACGACCGCCTCCCTTTAAAGACAACAGCAGAATTTGAGTTGAGACTAGAATTCCCTTGTCAAGCGTTACATTGCAATTTGCACATAATTCACTCCCTTGTCAGGGCTAGTACTATGTAATTCAATGCACTTATGGAACTAAAATCAGAAAATGTATTTGTTTAATTGAACACACACACCACACAAATGTTTATATTATAACAACTCACAGCTATTTCACCTTTATCTAACAACGACAAAATTAAAAAGGTAGCCGTTGAAAACTTTTTTCCGACTTATACAATGACCATCACAGAAAGATATCATATTTTAGACAAGAGCCCTGGATCAGTCCCGTCGTTGGGTTCAATACCCGATAAGAGCGATATTATCCGATTAGCGCTGCGATATAAAACTGATATCATATTGTATATGCCGCTGAGCATTTCGACTTCAACGTCTGGCGCGAATTTTCGGCGCGAAAACTTTACCTTCGTGTAGCGTAAGTTATTGAGAATGGGACGCGACAATTTTTAGTTTCTTGTCGATAAATACAAAACATTGCGTTTACCAGACCCATCTTTGAAGTAAATATTATTGCATACAATAAATCCTCCGTTGCATCAAGTTCGCATGTCTTTCAATAGGTAATACTGAATCTAGCTCATGCATAGAGCTCTATTCGCCCAATGCTCCGACAGCTGTCGTCCTTCAAATTTTGTTGGAAATGACTCTTGGAGGCTTAGCAATAGACGGCAGACGACTATAATTTCTTTTTTTCCTATATTCTACAGATACCAGGAAAACAATTGTTTTGAAAAGGGCACAGTTAATACACAAAACCGTTCAGTCTCGTTTTCGTTTTTACGAGACTCACGAGATTTCTAATGGCAATAATCATCCAGTCAGCGTGACTTACCAACCTCCGTGAAAATATATTCGTCTATGACAGGGACAAGCTCTCACGAATTGAAGCCTTAATGTTTCATTGTTGACTGAATTTATCACGATGAGACAGAAATTTGTCGGCGGGGAGAACAGCCACTAGTTTGCACGAAGCTAGAGGGCCTTTAACGAGAATGATTCAGTTGCGTTATCTGGCTTAGACGAACGCTGCAGGCTACAATGTCACTGTCTTGCAGCTAATACCCCGGATTACCACTCTCTGCCTAATTAATTTAATCAGATTGAATTCACGGCATACACTCTAATTACTTATCAAAACACTACAACCGCTAACTTGTCACAGCGTATTCCGTCAGGTTTGTTGCTAAATGTTCCAGGCAAATACTCAGGGCAAATTTGTCACCAATTATCTGCTTGTGAAATTCCAATTGAATTCTTGGCAACGTTTCTAACAGCTTGTACATCGGCGTAAAACAACTCAAATGCAAGCTGGACCGACAGAAAGCGCGGTCTTTGTAGTTGACGCTCCGCGTCAGGGTTTAGAGAGTCGCCGTTGCGCGTTGGTAGCGAGGCGCCTGTCGCGCGCGCTCCTGTGTGTACGCGTTTGCACGCGTTAAAACAATGTTCTGTACAGTAGTCGGTTTATCGGTTGGCTTACAATAGAAAATTCTTGTACGCACCACATATACAGACAAATCTTGAACTTCGAGAGGAACGTTAGTGCATGCGAGAGAATTCATACAACAAGGTACTCAATATGTATTTCACTATACGTAAAACATGGTACAACTATGGTCAAGTCAGTTCATCACCGCGCAGGCTCATGTCATTATGTAGGTTAGCAGGTCACTACAGCTGTTATTCGGTCTTTGTAACGGAGGTAAGTCAATCTTTGTATCTTAGAGCGGCAACTTTTGCATTATTTAAACGAGATTTCTGAGACTATCTGAGATGCAGCCAACGAAGTTGTTCATGCAAAAACTGTGTTCGTGCGCAGTTTTTCAGCGGGAGGGCAAATTTAAAAAATAAACTGTTTGGGAGAAAGTCAATTTTTACTGTGAGCAGGGAAGAAATTTCAATTTGTACTATGAGTAGGGAGAAAATTTCCGGCAGTGGGTATCAGAACATGGGTAGAAGGAGGGGAATGGTGTGGTTGATGGAACTTCTAGCAAGATTAAGCGCCTACATGTAACTTTGAGGGAACAAATGTGCCAAGGTTGACTGGGATGTACCGCTTACATCATCCATGCACGTAATGAACCGCACACTTTGGGCGATTGATAAATAGTTGCAACACTGAAATCATACACAGTAGAAGCGAGATCTCGCTGCTGCTGTCTATGCTGAAATGTACATGTGTACATCTCGTGTGAAGATAGGAACTTTCAGTTGTGGGGAGTGGGCAGTAGGGAGCTTGGTCTGTTGTGGGGAGTGTGGGGCGGGCAGACCACAGATACTGGAGGGCAGTGGGCATTACAATTCAGTGGGAGGGCATCTTTTTTGCATATGCTGGCGGGAGAGCAGTTACAAACAGCTTCACTGTCCGCTCCAAATTACAAGGTCAAGGTCAGAAATATGTAAAAAACATACCAGCTTAAGAAACATGTTTTGTGATAATTTATAAAATTGACAAGATTAACCAATTGGCTGCACCTGGATCGTAGACGGGCCCCCGGCAAACTCTAAGGGATAAATGTTTGTATGAAGTCATTCTCAAAGCGTATTTCCAGGACCTTTTTGTCGTTGTCAGCGATGACTTGTTTCGGCACAACGAATCTCTACCATTTCCGAAACTCCGAACATGTACTGAGCATTGACGTTTTTTCGGAGCGCCGTGTTACCATGGTAACACCATACAAGCTTCAAAATTAAAACAGTAACGCCGGGTCTGTGAACTTAGTTTGTTCAACCCAGGACGACATCGTTCAGGACACGGCCTTGTATATTTTCCGATTGCAGTCAACTCGGTGAATTGTGGCCGTACAACAGCCTCTGTTTGCGCTCTCTGCCTGGTCTGGTTCACGCTCGTGTAACAACTTTCCGCTGAACAGAAAAAAATGTAATCTTTCAAATTGACGGGCCGTGCATCACCACTGATTAAACACGTGTAATAAAACCGACGCTGTTGCGATTCATTAGGTCCGGGCCATGGCTGACTTTCCCCCCGAGATAGGCTCTTGCATGTAAGATCAATTTATATGATTTATTGTGGAACTAATTAAGAAACAAAGCATTAATCTGGTTAATTGCAACACTTAGGATTACTTACTTGAACTTTAAATTAGTTGATGGATAAGAGGAGTCTGGGATCATCAAATCCGTCACTCTGAATGCGTGCGCACACTCACACAGAACCATGGCAGAGATAGGGCGTGTCGGATGTTTGACAGCAAACACTTGCCTCCAGCTACATGCTTATGCAGTTCTGTTTATATTGTAACTGATTCTTCATGACAATGAAATTAAAATGAAAAGAAAGCGAGAAGAAATATATACTATAAACAACAGCCTTGTTCTTGTTACAAGTGATACGTGGCACAAATCAACTCCATGCGCATCCGGAATGGTAACTTATAACAAAAGTTTACAAGGTGTCGTGCAAAAACTGAATCGAAACTCATTCCAAGCTCACACAGGCCGAATTATTACACAATAGAATGTGTCGGCCTAATTTGATAGATAGAAAGATAGATAGATAGACAGACAGATAGATGGATAGATATATAGATAGATAGATATAGACAGAGACAGACAGATAGATAGTAACATACATACATACATACATACATACATACATACATACATACATACATACATATTTCTCTCTTAATACTCTCTCCCTTTCTCTCTCTCTCTCTCTCTCTCTCTCCTCTCTCTCTCTCTCTCTCTCTCTCTCTCTCTCTCTCTCTCTCTCTCTCTCTCTCTCCAGTGACATTACAAAACTCTAACTAACAACATCTTGGAGGCAGGGTTAGCTGTGACATGTGACCTTTCTGTCGGTGAGATAGTTTCTCAATACTCAAATTAGCTTGTTTCACAATACAGTCCCTCCGTCAGAGAAGGGACTGCGCTCATAACAACTGAATGTGTTTGAATGGCGCTAAAAGAACAATTGCGTGCGAAAATGAGAAAACTAAATCATAGGTACAATGACAACAGTGTATAGAAATGTATTATGACGTTTTGAAATATTTTTGCCCTATTATCATCTCTCCTCTCACATGGCAGGTTCGGTTTGACAAAAATTGACAAAATAAAAATTACGTGAAAACGCCCTCAAAGGCTTCTTTCCCGTAACTTTGTTTTTCTTTACAGATTTCAATGCTGAATTTATGAAGGTGTTATCTTATTAACACAAAGCTATTAAGGACGATCTCCCAAAGAAAAATGATGCTACACTACCTACTGTACTTTCATTCTTCCCCAATTTGTTTTGAATTTCACGATCTCTTTGTCGTTTTTATTTATTGGTCTGTTTTGATTTCATTTGAGGCTGCTTCTGTAGTAGACAAATGAACAGAAACAGGGAGACAGAGATGTAGAGACTGAGATATAAAACAGACTGACACGAAACAAGTAGGCATGTGTACATTCAGATACAACAGTACATACATACATACATACATACATACATACATACATACATACATACATACATACATACAGACAGACAGACAGACAGACAGACAGACAGACAGACAGACAGACAGACAGACAGAGAAAATTTGTTTACATGCACTTTTCGCTATTTTTTTGATTTTGTCATACTTTTATTGACAGTCGTTATTAAATTAATACCAAATGAATTGAGATGATTTTGTCGATGACAATTTCGCAGGTACACCCAATCAGAGTCACCACTCATCGCTCATGCGGAAGATAAAATTGCAATTAGTTGGATTTCTCAGTCAATTGTCGAACCAGCACTTTGTGAAAGCCAGTTATGGGAACGATGAGGTGGAGTTGACCTGGCGCATGGCGGTGTTTCCTTGCAGTTCAGAATGCGGAGCTACCTCAGCAGTACTGCTTGCCTCGGGATTTGGTAGTGTCACTTTATTTCGTCTTGGCTGTTCGGCGATGGCTTCGGGTTTTGCAACCATTTCCACTTTCTTGGTGACTTCGTCCACCTTGCATAGGATTTTTGAGATATTGCTTTTGGTCATCATTCGCAATTTGATAAAGTCCAGCCGAAGCTTTTCCAAACTCTGTTGGTGATATTTGTCCTGTTTTTCCAACCGACAAGCGAAGTCTCTCTGTACCTGGGATATCTGATTGCAGTGTTTGGCAACGTCATCTTTCAGTTGACCAAATCGGCTAGGTTGCTTTGCTCTGTCCGATTCCATCTCGTCAAACCTGTCGTTTAAATCGTTGATTGAACTGATGACCTCTTGTGGAAACCCGTGAATTACTTCAATGGTTTCAACAGTGTTGCGAACGGCGTCTTCGCAGCGAGTGACACAAGCGGAGGGAAATCCCAGTACTGTTTCTGTGAACTTCAGAATGTCTTTACCGAATGGCACCACCAATAAGAGCCTCTTGAATGGTCTCAGGCCAGAGGTTTCATTTGCGTTGGTAGAGGACTCGACAGAGAGTATTTGAACATCATCTGTTGATGTTGCGTTTCTTCCTGTCGGGATTCGTCCAGTAGCCGGTGTTCCCTGAGTTGACAAACATCCCAATATGATCTTGGTGATGGAGATTTGGTCAACTTGGTCTAACATGGCATAAACCTCTGTCTTGACGGCGATCACTTTGTCCTGCATAGCTCTGACAGTGCTCATTGGAATGTCCAGGAGATACAGAACCCTGCACTCTGCAGAGGCAAACATCGAGCCAATCACAGGCAGGCTGAGCACGATGAGTCTCAACATGGGTAATACGGAGCCATTGCTTGCGTTTGTTAGCCCAGAATCTCCAATTACCTTGCTACACACTGTATACAGAAGTCGGCTTGTAATCCAACAAGGAATGTAAATTGGCAGGAACGTGAGAAATACGCACCATCTCGTAACGCCGAAGCAGAAACTTCCGACATTTCTGACGATGCGACACACCAACAGCAGTGACCACAGGTAAAAGAAGAAAATTCTTTCAGATATCTTGAGGAATGTACTCACGACAGGCGTGTAGTCGAGAATAGAGTATACTGTTTTCAAACAGTATATAAGAAGAAAGATGGCAAGTTTCACCAACGCCATTTTGAGTAGAACTACATCATGGCTATCGCTGGAAATCTGTACATGGAGACTACTCACATGTTCTTAGTGTAAACGACGGCAAAGTAGAACTATGTTGTTATGAGGAATGGAAGCGTTAGTGTTTTCGGGCGACGCGTGCAGAACGCGATGGGACTCGTACTCGCGGAATACTCCTGCAGTCTCTCGCTAGTCTCGCTAGAGGGCGTATTCTCTCTCGCGTTCGTGGTACACCGCAATCTTTGCATGTTGTTACTTCTGCAGAGTACGCTCTGTTTACAAAAGTCGTGATTGTTCTGTCATAAATGCAAAAATAAATATATTGCCGCGACTTTAGATGGCAATAATGCATGCAACACCGACTAAAATATCTTCAGAGGCTATGTTACCACGAACACCAGTAATATGGACGACTCAGACTGCAAGCTGGCAACAAGCTGGCAACACGGACAAAATTTATCCTCATTTCTGGCAGAAGTGTCACTCTGCGTGCAGCTGTTTTAACAACAAACATACAACCGCGAACAGCCCTATTTTGAGTATTGCCTAAAGTTTTTTACCTCTTCGCACTATTTAGCAGAGAAAGTTATGAAACTATCGTGTGAGGCAAAGTAAAAAAAATTATGTGTGTTTCGATTTACCTCATTTAAAACCCTTTAACCCTAAACTGTTTTTTTCATTTTCAAAAATCATGCAAGGTTTTGCCGAATTTTGCTTTTTGTGATGAGTCATAATGAAATAAAAATAAACAAATATAAGTTCCCAACTGACTTACCCTACTTCCTGTTGGCTAGTTGACTGAAACACACTTTTTTCTCAGGCCAATTATGTTCTAGGTAAATTGGAGTACCGGAAAATTAAACTTTCAAATATGTCGATATTCAGTATAAATTGGTACATTAAAATGAGTGAAGAATTACATATAAATATGAATAGCACATCGCTCACACATTAAACAAAATATTTTGAATTTTAAAAGAAAGTGTTTTCGTTGGAAGCTAAGTGATCAAGGCGGCGGTATATAAGGGACTGGTCAGTGTCTTCAGCCTGGGGGAGGGGCCGGTGGATTCATGGGGGGGGGTCACCCTGTTTTTGACTTGGTGATAGGGGGGGTCACCATGTTTTTGAAAATGCCCAATAGGGGGGGGTCAGTGTGTTTTTGAATTTTGACACAGGTTCATCATTGCCTAAAATGCTAGTGTCAGCCACAAAATTCATCATTCAGTTGTATTTTTCGGCGCGCCCTTCGGGCGCGTAACTTTAATAATCAGTCATATTTTTCAGCACGCCCAACTTTAACATATCAAGCATACATACATCAGAGATATCTGTATGTTCAATATTTTTCAGCGTGCTCTTCAAGCTCATTACTTTAATATATCATACATCTTTCAGCATGCCCTTCAGGTGCATGACTTTAATATACAAGGCATATATATCAGAGATATCAGGATGTTTCATATTTTTGGCGCGCCCTTCGGGCGCCATACTTTAATAAATCAGAGATATCTTGATGTTTGCTAAGTGAAAGTGTACCATTATGAAATCTGCATTTCATATGAAAAGGATGACAAATTCCTGATACTTTTCTGTTCTCTCTGTGAGAATTCAGTATGAGAAAGCAACATGCACAAATATTTCACAATATATATTTGATACAGTTATTTTTAGAGATAGAAAAATGACAAGATATCTTTCCTTCTCATTGATGCAATTATTTTCCTTTGTTTCATAGGTTTTCTGTAGAAAGATGCTTTTTATGAACAAAATAACAGTTAAAAAAGGCAGTTTTTGTCATTATTAGCTGTGCTTTTATGGTTTCAATGTTACAGAAAAGGTCCTCTCAGACACTGTACACATCAGATTTGGCTAAAAAAGCTCTCTATGGCTCCTCAGTAGATTTAATTGGATGGTTGGCAAGTCTTAACACCCATCAAAGTTTTTGATTCACTGCTTTTTCCTCTTTGATATTAATGATTGACATCCATTTCTGTACAACAGTTCAGGACATCTGGTTAAGCAGAGAAAGTGTGAAATACATTCACAGCTCATTCAAAATACAGCTCATTCAAAATGTACTGTATTTAAACTTTAAGATTGACACTTTGAAATTCCTATCTTACAACTGACATGTCAACAATTTCACTAAAACATAGAATGACTATTTAAAATATAAATATATGTAAAATGTAAAATATAATATATATATATATATATATATATATATATATATATATATATATATATATATATATATATAATTTATGTCCATCTTTTGTTTTACCTTTGTCGCGCCCGGGGGGGGGGGGGGTCACCCTGTTTTAGAAATTTGGAATAGGGGGGGTCACCCTGTTTTCAAAATTTGGAATAGGGGGGGTCAGCCACTTTTGACGTCGGCAAAAAATAATCCACCGCCCCCCCGGCCGAAGAAACTGACCAGTCCCTAAGATTCACTTAACAATTACGACTTACAGCAAATATGAAATCGATTGGGGGTGGAAATTTTTTTAGGTCGATGACTGTCAAAAAGTGTTGGGATTATGTAGGTTCAAAACGGAAATTAGTGTTGCGGTCGTGATCAAGGTCGCTTTCCCTAATAATAATGAAAAACGCGACAAAGATTGACAGGACTAAATACAAATGCACGTAGTGTTGCGTAACTTCATTTGAGCTCGTGCATATCTTCAATATTTTGCATTCAAATACAAAGAGTAGAATGAAGTATTACGACATTCTCCTTCGTTGTTGATTTTTAATGACTAATTTTGTATTCACTCGGTATTGTCGACATTGATCTAGTTGTCAAAGTTGAACTATGCTGTTTTCGTGGATACCATTGTTAGTCTTACGTCTTGTGATATAAATAATCCGTGATATTTGTCGTCGATGAAAATTCCGAGGCGTGGGTGTAGCACTTGCTTGATGTAGGATGTCCAATTGCAACTTCCGAAACATTCACTTGACATTGATATTGGCAGTCTTCATCTTTAACATGACCAGTATGGTCTGGCGAGTCATAAAACAGCATTTGCAAAACTGAAGCGGCCAAAACGAAAACTTCCTCTCTTATCTTTCCCGTTACAGTAAAACCTCTTCATTTCTAGTTTATTCCAAAGTTTTGCCCCTTGACGTAGTTAGTTAAAGTGATCTGTGCATTGACATGTATTTATATTAATTGTGTATTACATCGTTGGCAGACAAGAATGTTTTTTCATGGTTTGTTGTAATTTATTGTACTAGCTCGTTAAGCGGAGTTTAAATCTCAGGTGGTCACATGACGCTACTTGCAACCAATCAGCATTGGTCTCAACAAGAGCCTCGCGGCTTGCCGCATATGTCCTCACACTGTACCGTTATAGCTATTATAGGTGTTTTTCACAGATTTTCCCTCGCCCCAATACTTTTCCAAAATCATTGTGAACGCTAAAGCCATTTCCACTTATCACGGTTGTAGCAGACATGGATAAACCTTACTTAAGCATCGAGTCTGTGACTGTGTGACTTAAGTCTTATTTTGATTTCTATACATATGGGATATATTGCTTTGAATCAAATTATTTGTCTTTGTCTTTTTGGAGTTGCTTCCCGTCGTGTTGTGTTTTTGCCATGGTGTTACAGTTGAGTTGATTGTAGGAGTAGGGGAATGTTTTCTTCGTAGACAGGCACAGACGGGTGGACAAAAACAAGGTACTGGGATGTTGAGATCCAGAAATCAATATATTTCATTATAAATCATGAATATTTCAACATATTTATACTTAGAGTTCAACATCAGCTGGTCAACTGTCGCCAAAGCAACACCACACACCAATGAAACCAAGTGACGGTACTGTGTGCCTTACAGAAAGACGACGTAACAAAAGGAGCTCCTTGTTTATTTATGCGTTTTGTTTATTTGTTACACAAATTTCCATATACAATAAAGAACCAATAAAGTGTTGTATTTGTGTTTATATTTGTCAATAATTCAGTGTTTGTAATAAAAAAGCTTGCAATTTGACAATGGGGTATACATGCAATTTTAATTATAAAACCATCGTAAAAAGACTATAAGTATGGACCTTTTCCCGGTTATCCCACAATGCATCGCCGTGGCTATATCAAACATCGTGTACACACTCAAAACAACAAAAGCACACTGATTTTGTGCTGTACAACGGTTTGAAATACAAGAATGGCACACATTTGCAATGCCAAAAACTGTCTTGTGCATTTTTCATACATTGGCGACGAAAATGTAGGCCAGGGTGTAACCTGCCATAGTGTTCTATGAGTAACATACCCTGTGTGTACCCTACTAAAGTTCTAACGTACGCTTTGTATACCCTAGCTCTCACTGGAACCGGTAAAAAGAACTATACGTCTGCATGTCCGTGATTGCGCATGGCAAGAGTCGTTGGTAAAGGAAAACATTCCTTCATGCGGACGAGACGTAGGAATTTCATTTTTCAACCACTCTTATAAAACCATCGTTTCAGAAAAGCAAGTCCAGGGAACGAAAAGCTGTACTTTGCCTTTTGACGGTTGGGGGCGTTTCCTTGCAGTTCAGAATGCAGTTGTATTTCAGCAGTACTGCTTGCCTCGGGATTTGGTAGTTTCACTTTATCTTCGCTTGACTGTTCGGCGACGGTTTTGCGTTGTGCAGCCTTCTGAAGTTTCTCCATGGCTTCGTCAATCTTGCAAAGCTTTTTCAAGATAGCGTTTTTTGCCGCCAGTCGCAGTTTTCCACATTCCGACCTAACCTTCTCTACACGCTGTTCGTGGTCTTCACGTTCGTCCGACACACGAGCCAGGACTTTGTCTTGTTTTTCCAAGCGACAAGCGTAGTCTCTCTGTACCTTGGATCTTTGATCACAGCATTTGACTGCGTCATCTCTCAGATGACGTAAGTGTTCAGGTTGTTTTGCGTTCTCCGATGCCACTTTGGCGAGTGTGTCGTTCAGATCGTCAAATGACTTGGCGACTTCCTTTGGAAATCCGTAGACGATGTAAATAGTTTGAAAAATGCTACGAATGAGGTCTTCGCAGCGAGCGACACAAGTGGAGGGAAATCCGAACACCATTTCTGTGAAGTCGATTATACCTTTACCGTACGGTACCTGCAATAGGAGCCCTCTGCAGTGTCTCGATCTACAACTTTCGTTTTCTTGTGTAGAGGACTCGAAAGAGGGGATTTCAACATCGTCCTCTGTCCCTGTTGAACGTCGATTAGCCACTGATGTCCTCTGAGTTGGCAAACTTTTTAATATTACATCGGTGAGCGAGGTTTGATTGGCTTGATCAAACATACCATTCACATCTGCCTGTACGGCGGTCACGTGGTCTTGTATAGCCCTGGCAGTGCTGGTTGGAATACTCAGGATATACAGAACCATACCCTCTGAAGAGGCAAATTTCGGGCCAATCACAGGCAGGCGGTGAACGATGATTCTAAATACTGATAATACAGTGATATTGCATTCGTTTCCTTGTGTAGAATGTCCCGATTCCTTACTTATCACTGCACACACCACTTGGATTGTTATCCAAACGGGAATGTAAATCGGCAGGAACGCAAGAAATACAGACCATCTCGTGACGGTAAAGCAGAAGCTTCCGATAATCCTTACGGTGCGGTTCACCAACAATAGCGACCAAACATAGAAGGAGAAAGTTCTTTCGGCAATCTTGAGGAATGCACTCACGACAGGAATGCAGTTGAGAACAAAGTATACTGTTTTCAAACAGTATACGAGGAGAAAGATGGTAACTTTCAATAACGCCATGTTGAGAAGTCTTGCTTTATTCTGTTGCCATGGCGAGATCTCCATCCTTTGACCGAATTGTTGCTGGTGTTGACGAAACTCCATTGTCAAGAGTAACGGAATCGTGATTGGTTCGGAAGGACAACGATTTTTGCGTCACACTCGCGCAGAACTGGACGAGAGCGGGCGCGCTTCGCGGAATATTCGTGGCCACACTCGTACGACTTGGAATCTCGCCAAACTGCTGTTCTCGTGTCTGCAACAGATTATATTTATCTGCGCGATCAACAGGGCTGGTAACTTGAGATAGAAATCAGAGATATATTAAATTAAACGGAAACCGTTAATCGGAGGTAATTTTAATCACCCAGAGACTTAAAAATTATCAAAGAATAATTCTAGTATCTTTTAAGGTAGTATGCACCTCGGAAATGAAAGACTTAAACTTTTGCTCAAAATTTCCGTAAGGAATCTTTCAACCATTCTCTTTCAAATCAAGAATAAAAATCAGGGGTCACCGTGCAAATTTTGGTACTAGAGAAATAAATAGCCCAAGATTTATCGACATTAGAAATTCAAAATGGCCGCCATCCCTGTGTTAACTCTATGAAGAAATATAAAAATATTCGATTTTCGAAAAACTAAGTCGGTGAAAAGTTTTCTTTAACCAAGAGCTTTAAAATGAACCCCCACAAGTGGTAGATCAGAAGAGAATTGTAAAAGTTTGAGAGTCCGAATGTCTGTCCCCGAGGTGCGTTCTACCGTAAAGGGAATATGGGAAGATAACTGAACTGCACCTCAAGGTAGTATGCGACTCGAAGTGAAAGACTTAAACAATGAAAATTTCAACCATTCGCTCAACAAATCTAGAATGAAAATTAGGGGTCATTGCTCAAATTTTGTCACAAAAGAAATAAGTTACCTGACATTTACCGATATTTGACATTCCTAATGACAGCCATCCCTGTGTTAACTCTGTTGGGAAAAATAAAAAATTCGATTTTCGAAAAACTAAGACGGTGAAAAGGTTTCTTACTCAAAGAGCTTTGAATTGAACCCCCACAAGTGGTAAATCAGAAAAGAAGAATTGGAAAAGCTTCAGAGTCCAAATATCTGTCCCCGAAGCGCGTTCTACCATTAAAACAATTTTCACTCGTGTGTGATTACATGATTGTCATTTTGTATTGCTTTATGTCATAACTAATATAACGAACAGAACAAGGAAGCAGAAAACTTCTACATTTCGTTCAGTCTTTTGACCTTGCAATTATCTTGTAATAGATCTCATCGTGTTTAAAGGATTTCCTCTCCTGTGTAGATAGTTGACTTCAACTGTTTTCTTTGTCCATACTTGACCCATGAACCCATTGTTCCCGTACAGTGAGAGAAGTGGTGATGGACATCCGCGTACGAAAGATGCAGTGTCGAAAAATCCCTACGATGCTTAATGCTATCTGTAACGCCTCAACCGACCACAACGTTACCTTGTCCTACATATGTACTGTAAAAGTTCATGCCAAGTGAATACGCCATAACAATAGGGAAGACTTCAGCGAAGCGAAGTTATTTCAAATGAATGTTATATCGAATCATTACAGACAGCATGTGCATTAAAAAGGGTTTTCAATCTTTAAAATATATATGCAAACCTTTTTTGGTCGCGATATGCTGCGGACTCATTTCTAGACATTGTAGGAAAATATAGGTTGTCTTAAAATTGAAAATTTGAAAAGTAGCGTCGAAAAGATTTGAGGAAATATTAAACTTAATGTTGAACTCACTTTTCTGTACAAACTATAATAAGCAACGTAGAACCTTCCTCTCAATACTTTTAATTTAACAAAAGTCAAACAAACCCCCAAAACATTTTATTTCATGCACGATATCTAGATGCATCACAGCAATACACATGGCTTCAACATTTAAAGTTTACCATTTACAAGTATCATTATGACAAACATGTTTGAACATTCATCAGTCGCCAATGTACCTTTGGATGCAGTGTTTACCTTGACATTGGTCGTATGCACCCCATACGAACCTTGAGCGCAGTTCAGACTACACCCTCCCTTTAAGCTAGACCAGGGTAACGTCGATACTGAAAGAAATTCAGCAGTTCCTTTAAAGTCGGGGGAGGAAAATTAGTCCTTTGAAAGTATACAAGATGAGGTATATTCCTGGACGAATACGGTATTGGGCCTGTACACTTTTCTCTGACAGTTCTCGTCGACTGAGCTTCAGATTGATCTTGTATCAATCATGAAAGGTACAGGTTTCGGTCCTCCTTCAATTTTTTTATCGGTCTATAGAACGTCCACAACCAAATTTCATATCGGTTTCGACGATTTCTGATAGTCTGTGCATGATACTGGTAATAGCATTTAATCACTGACCTTGACCGCGGTCCCTCCACGTGCCTTGACCACTTCGTGGAGATCAGATAACGACAAGAGAGTGGACAGTGAAGGGCGCCATCTCGAGTTCAAACGTAGAAAGGTCAGTCACCCAGTACTTCCGCGTTTTTCAATTCCGCGAAGTTACGACACTTAGACAGGAAGGGATCATTGAAAGTTCAGCAATGCTCACATCGTGATGTAACTTGGATATCTCCAGCACCATCCCTACAACAGTGAAGATTTACACCGTAACTAGACATGAAGTACTTTGCTCTAAGTATACCCACTGCCCTATTTGTCATTACCTACGTTAGGTTCAGTGAAGGTAAGTGTCTTCAACGCCATTGACCGACACACAAAGGGTTTCGTGAACTTCTTAAGGGGCCAGTCACAAGGGATAATTTGTGAAACGTAGCACTGGTCGTCCTACCCGCTGTTCCATTCCTCCAAAAACCCAATTTCAATGGTACAGCTATTTATCAGCGTATTCTAAATCGTATTCTTGTCGGACTCATATATTCAACGTCAATGTCACGGAGTACTTTCCACCAATAGGCCCTAACTTGGAGTAAGAAATAGGGACCATCATATGATAATCGCAACCCGGAAATAAATCTCAAAATTAATGCCTTTGTTGATCGTCAAGGGCGAAAGGAACCATACTGTCTGCGTGGATCAATAGAATATAATGATTTTGTATATACACTCACTAGTCAGGAGTGTACAGTTTGTGCGGACACGAGCCGAAGAAAGTGGAAGAAATTGGGCTGTCGTCTGCTGCTCCAGCATCGGCTTTATACCTACTGTTTGTTAGTTCGTATACAGGCGTATAACATATGAAATAGATACCCGTACTGGGCGTGATGATATGTATTTTAAGTATATCACGATTGTTCTAACAAAAAGTTGTATTGACGTATTAAATTCAACAGTCGATCCCTGTGAACGCCGTATTTTATTTGAGGACATTGTTGTTTATTTACACAGTGGACCGCGTCACCGCCGGTGCGGCATCGAACACGTCGGTGCACTGACACTGAAAGGTCAAGGGCGTCAAATTTCAACACGGTCACGGCGAGGTGGGGGTCAAGTTTTGAATAGAGCTCTGCATATATTTACACCCAACTTGTACTTGTCTTCGTGAGTACACGTTGACGAACGGAACCGTACACGCACTCGGAGCCAAAAAAAGAAACTCAGTGTGGTGCAAAACGAGTAAATAGGAAATATTGTGTGACGCATTTTGTATCCAGTCACAACCAATCAGAACCACCGAACCGAAGAAAAATCAGACGCCTAAGTTGCATTCCTGAAAACGAACCATTACAAACCAACATTTAAAAACTCAGCTTGCGGCTCATGGTTTCGCTGCACTTGAGCAGTAATGCGTCTCGAAACTGAAATGCTTTAACTTTTGCTCAAACTTGCCTCAGAGAAACTTAAAATCATTTTCTCCAAAATCAAGAATAAAATCGGGTGTACATGTGAAATAATATATATATATATATATATATATATATATATATATATATATATATATATATATTATATATATTATATAAAAGAAAAATATATATCCAACATTAACGTATGTTTGAAATTCAAAATGGCTGCCATCACCCTGTGATAACGCTATGGGAAATAAATTTTCGATTTTCATAACACTAAGACCGTGAAAAGTTTACTCGAAGGTCTTCAGAATGAGCCCAACAAGTGCTAGATCAGGAAAGTCAATGAGACATTCCGCCTCCGAAGACGTAATCTACCTCAATGTGAGTCAATAAATTGAAAATGAAAAAAGTAATCTACGAATAAAATCGTTTTCAATTGCTTTTGGTAGCTCTTCTTTTATATGTCACAGTGAGCTTAAGTTCGATTTAAACGTTTTCAGCTTCGGTTACAGCATACCCGGAGTCTGCGCAGGAAGCTGGAGCCGACACAGCGAGTTCAGTGTAGCTCAGCAAATTTCAAAATTGCCAGTGGTCAACGCGAGTTACGGGCTCCGAGTATGCTGTTTTCCGTTAATTTTTCCCATGCTCTTCCCTACCTCCATGGTTTTCTGGACCATATACGCGGAACTGGAGAGGAAAACTGGAGTGCAATGAAAGAAAGGGAATAAAACTAAATAAATAACATCGTGTGACGCACGTACGTCTTATCGATAGCAGATCATAAAAGTCAATTCAAGTGACTCGGTTGTGAACTGTGCTCATAAAAGTACACAGTCTGATTAAATCAGACCTATAGATGGCGTACAACGCCGTCTACTGCTAGACGAGATAAACAAAGAACAAGTAAAGGTGGATATTCACCGCCTCTACAACTAACAATACATACGGAATCAACTAAAAGCAATAGAAAAAGTGAACTTATATATTAAAAGGAAACATGCAACTTAAACAATATGTAGAGCAATAGTTCTTTTTCAGTTTTTCAATATATCCAACAGATCAACTGTAGTCCAATAGTGCTAATGGTGCGCGTTTTGACTTTAGTCGGGGTGGTGACGTATTGTGTGAGTTTGTAAGTTGGCAGGTGCACCGCTTATCTGAATTTCCTGTCATTGGATTCGGGTGAATTGATTAGTAATCAAGCGACCCTCCCGAACAGAGAAGTTCCACTTATGCGTTCACTTCCAGAATTTGGTCAGTGACTCATATTAACTTGTAAGAACTTAATCATAACTTCAGCTTTAGTTATGAACTTAATCCTGTAATTTGTGAGTTGTAAATCCTTACAACACTCGGGATGCAGAAAGTGCCGAGGATTAACGAGCTGGTCTGCGCATTCTGTGAGAGCACGGAAAGTTGTGCTACGTGACGTCACGCTCGGTTTATACCTGACCTCCTGCGGTGCATGTGTGGGTATGCACAATTTGACGGCCGTACACACGGCGGCCAATCAGTCAATATAGGTGTGTCAATGGTATTTTCCCGTCGTCGAGATGATATTCAAATGTGATTACTTAAATTCCGCTGTCCGAGGTCGTCTCCATTTGAAGTGGTAAACAGTCGCTGCGGTTTGACTTTTATGACGTAGCTGACGTGTGTGTCCTTGCTGTACGCAGGTGAATATACGCCACTCATGATTGCAGACGTCATCAAATAGTAAATAGATTGATAGTAATTTTTCGACGGAGAAGAGAAAATGTTTACTTTGAAATGAACCGGTAAACCTGTAAAGGCATCGGTATGCTCAGTAGACGGCCCCTGTACATATTGATAAAGTGTATGACTTTGGTTCACAAGCGACCTAGACTTGGTTCAAGCTGGTGAATTTTCAAAAATGAAATAATTTGCAAGAGTTTATCTTGTTTCTCTTCTTTTTCATTCACATCTTTTTGAAATTTGGCAGCCCACGGTTGATACGGTTGACCATGCAATACTGTGGAATAGCTTGATGCATATGGCACGAATAAAGAGTCAGTACGGTGGTTCAAGTCATATCTGTCTGGTAGAACTCAGGCCGTGAACGTGAACGGTACTCTTTCTAATAATAACTCAGTTGATTGTGGAGTACTGCAAGGCTCTATACTGGGGCCTTTACTTTTTTCAATATATGTAAACGATATGCAATCGGCAGTGTCATGCAAACTGCTCTTATATGCTGATGATTCAGCTCTTCTTATGTCTGGCAGAGATGTTGAACATATTCAAACAAAACTTGGTAAGGAATTGGGTTATCTCAATGAATGGCTGATTGATAATAAATTGTCTCTTCATGTCGGTAAAACAGAATCAATCCTGTTTGGTTCTAGTCGAAAATTAAAACAGTGTTCGGAAATGCAGGTTCTGTGTGGGGATGTCAACATCGCTGCAAAACAGTGTGTGCAATATCTGGTACTGACTTGGATCAATCCTTGTCTGGTGAAACAGTTGCATCTAAGTTATTAAAAAGACATGTTCTCGTCTCAAGTTTTTATATCGTAATAAGAAATTTTTAGATTTTCATACGAGAAAACTGTTGGCTAACTGTTTGATACAATGCCATTTTGATTATGCAAGCTCTTACTGGTATAGTGCCTTGAATCTAAAAAAGCAAACAAAAACTTCAAACTTCCCAAAATAAAGTTATACGGTTTGTCCTTGGTATGTCAGCAAGAGCACACCTTGAATCGGTTCACTTCAAACAAATGGGATGGCTACCTGTTAGCCACAGAGTCGCATATATAAAACTCAATCATGTTCATAGAGTTACATTAGGATTAGCACCGAAATATTTGTCTGATAATTTTGTTTTAACAGTCATGTCCATAGAACGAGATCCGGACCCTATTCTATTTTTATTCAAGATGGGGCTCGGTTTTATCAGAATAGTTTTGTATATACAGCTAGTGTTGAATGGAACAAAGTTCCAAGAAATATACAGAGTATTACTTCAAATTCTCTGTTTAAAAGAAAGTTAAAGGAGTATTTTTATGAAGCAATGAATCAACGTGAGCAAAATGATTTTGTTTTTTATTAATTGTTGTCGTGCCGATTTGCTTGTGATTTTATTTTTCGTGGGACCACAGTGGAAATAAGTTTTTAACTTTTCTGTGTTATCCCAGCACTTCTGTCTTTATCTTTTTTATTGTTTGTACTGTATGGTTATTTTATAAGTGCTAAATAAATCAAATAAAAAAAAAAAAAAACAGGTCTGGTTTTCCTAGCGATCGAACGCGTCATCTGTGAGTCTGCGCAGTAATGAGTTCTGCCGGATTCACCTTCGAATTCCGGGTACACTTTCCGGGTGAAACTCCCCTGTATCGCGTTCATCCAACTCATCGAGTTCATCCCACTAACACGTTTCATATGAAAACAGAACACAAATCATCGCATTCACCCCAACTCGCACGTTCACAAATTACAGACTTGAACCATGTCTACAAGCGACCTTGAAACATTAAACAACGCTCACCAAATGCATCTTCAACAGGCGCAGCCAACGGAGCTATTCATCGAAAAAGCTGTTCCAGAAGCAACTTTTGAGGGCAGGGGAAATTTTATATTTGCTCGGGCAGGGGACATGTTTTTAAGTGACAGGGGAGCAAATTTCAGTTTTTTTTTGTTGGGCAGGGCAGATATCGGTTGATTGTCCTGGGGACAGGGCTTGGCGAAAAACTAGGAGAGGGGAAGCTACTTTTAAAAAGGGGTCGGGGGAAGTTGAGCCATTGTGTTTCCGGGGGTGGAGACACAGGGCAAGTACTTATAACTTTTTATGTCTGCAGGGAAAAGGAGTCACACAATTTCGAGGGAAATTTTTTCAAGGGCAGGGGAAATCGGCAAGTTTTTTTCGCCACAGGGCAGGGGAGCTTCAAAACTTTACAGTGGGGAGGGGAAACAGGCAAAAACAAGTGGGGAGTGGGTAAAAATGAAGTTTGAGTGCGGGAGGGTAGGTCGAAAAATTTTTAGTGGGAGGGCAAATTATGAACAGCTAATTAATTACCCTCTTGACTTAAAATTAGTCAGTTCACATTGCTTGTCATACACAATATATCTTATCATAGTAAGGACCCCTTTAAAAGTGCATTGTTCGTTGGCTGCACCTGTCTTCAACTGTAGCTATCGCTTGTCTCTCAGTTACAGGGCTTTTGATGTTTCAGATATGTATGGGGTGTCTCAAAACCATTTCTGCGACAAGAAAGTGCAGAAAGTGTTAGCGCTTTGGCGAAAATGGTGTGTGTAAGTTGTAGTCCTTCGACTCCGCGAGTCACCCATATATGTCAATATTTTGTACAGACCGATATTTCATATACTCACTTTAGAATACTCCATCCCATTTTTCATGCTTTTTATTCTGGTCTTCCCTCTGTTATGCTATGTGTTATTTCGATCTTTAGGTTTGATTTTATTTGTTTGTTTATTTATTTATTTGCTCAAATGTTTATTTATTATCTATTTACTTTCCTTTCTGTATGAAATAAACATGTACAGGTGTAAGTGCATGCTGTATTATACAATGTGGATATAAAATGAAAATAGTGAACCTAGAAGGTTAAATTTGTCCGACTAATAATGTGTTGTATTTTCAGGTTCGGTATGTCAGTCATGGGACTGCACCGTAAACAAAGACTTCATCCGGGAACTTGAGGGTTTCCGAAAAGATGGCTACGTGCCAACAGATGATAATGGGGTCCCTCTGGGGCACAGCGGCGTAACCATTGGCAACGGAATCGATCTAGGAACTAAAAATTCTGCTTACTTCCGAAACATGGGCGTTTCGGAAGAGCTGATTACAAAACTTCAGCCGTACTTTGGTTTACAGGTAGGAAAATATAATTTGATAAATCATCATTGGATTTTTCCCTTGAACTTGTACGGAAATTCTGTGCCATTTTCGGGGTCTTCTCCTTGTTGTCAGATGACGACACTTCAAAGAGACGCCATTTTGCCACTAGTCACGCAAGCTGAGCGTACAATTGGTTTTTATGCTACTGAACATATAGTCTAGATGAAATATTTAGAAAATTTCGTGGCACAAAAACAACATTTGAATAACTTATTAGAACGATTCTGACGTCCCAAATGACATGATTAATTTCCAGGGCAATAGCGCTGTTCAGAAGCTCAACGAAAATGCACTCTCTCTGACGGAGTCGGAGGCAACAGACTTAAGTAATCGCGTCATGGACAGCGAAACATGTGACGTTGCAGAGCTGTACGACGCAAAGGTGGCCACATTAGGTAAGAAATAACAAAATAACTTTTTAAGATAGCACAATTATGTAATCAGTAATAAATCGAAGACACTGAAAAAGTGATAGAATTCAATAAGCTTGTCAACGGCTCCGAACACGGAAAAAGTATCAAGAGAAAACAGTGGGTATTGAAAAGATATGAAAGATGGATCGTTGTTTGATAAGACAAGTTGTCTCGATATAACACCTAATATGTACTACTAACAGAATCAAAAATTGATCTGAATATTTTTTTTGCTGAAATTTGACGTGGAATTGGGAACTTCACTGCTTCAAATACAGTTTTACGTCGCAACTTTCTTTCAGGAAACGCCGCCTTGAAAAACTTTCGCAGTCTGACCATCGCCCAGCGAACCGTGACAGCATCAGTCTATTTCCAATATGGCAGCCCAACCAGGTTCCCCACCTTCTGGGGCCACGTCACCAACCAAAGGTGGCCCGACGCTATTGCAGAATTGAAAGATTTCGGAGACGCTTACCCAACGCGCCGAGGCAAAGAAGCCAAGTTGCTTGAAGAGGACTCCGGTGAAACGAGCAAGTGTCAAGGTATCTATTAGTTACAAAACAAGCCGTTACAAGATTTCAAAAAGGCCCATCAAACTGACAACTAATTTCCATCAGTGGGTCACAATCAATGATTCAAATAACAATACTAATAGGCTACAAACACGTATGCTTAAATCGCTGCGAGGAGAGAGAGAGAGAGAGAGAGAGAGAGAGAGAGAGAGAGAGAGAGAGGAAACTCATTCTGAGCTTCACAATGGACACCTCATTCGTCTACGTGCAGTTGCCAAACGTTTACAGATGATACATGTATAGATTGAAGCACGCTATGAATGGTGGAGAGAAGTGTATGGAACATTTGTTGCAATGTTTATCGTGAGAATTCAGAGGAAAATGCAACCTATTATTGAACTCATTCTGAAACTTCAGTTCGTGAATAATTGCACCATCCAATGCCAAGCTGGCCATGTTACCTCGATATATAATGAAAACGTACTTTTTAAAATTCATATAACTATTGAAATGATGCGTGACAAATTTCAGGAAAGTGACTGACAACTATTTATTTCTTAAAATTTCTATTTAGCTGCAACATCGCTGCCGTCATTGCCTACCAGAGAGAGTCAACTACCTTCATCGGGTAAGAGTCAACTTCAACACATCATGATCCAAAAGTGACAAAGTTCAAAGGTCGCTTTGTCAGACTTATATTTTTGTATCGTGAAAAGGAGATCAAGGGTCACAGTTTGCAACGTTTGTTAAAGTTCAAGTTCAATTTTAATACTTTCAATCATTTCCTCAATAGTGGAGTAACCTTGCCATGTTTATTGTGGAGATAAGAACTTGAAGTTGTAAAGATTAAAATGGCGACCGGGCCAATACTTTAATCTGAAGGCAAAATTTCTAATTCAACTCCGGAAAACTATATTATGTAAGAATATTTTGGCAAGAGAACAGTATAATTCATAATTTTTCCGCCAGAAAACACGGAGATATTAGACACTAACGTCTATATTATAATTAAATGATTATATTTAAAGTGAAATGACAAAAACCAAGCGGCTAAATGAACAGAGAAATGAAAGCTACCAAAGCACTTCCAACTTTGTACGGAGCATCGAACAGTCTAACTGGAATAGTGCAAGTCAAGCTTTTTAGGAACGGAAATAAAGCTTGCACAATTTTTGTCGTTGTTTCTTTCAGGTGGATCAATATGTCAGTCTTGGGACTGCACTGTCAACAAAGACTTCATCCGGGAACTTGAAGGTTTCCGAAAAGACGGCTACGTGCCAACAGATGATAATGGGGTCCCTCTGGGGCACAGCGGAGTAACCATTGGCAACGGCATCGATCTAGGAACTAAAAATGCCGCGTACTTCCGAGACATGGGCGTTTCGGAAGACATGATTACCAGACTTCAACCATACTTTGGTTTAAAGGTTTGTATCGATATATACTTCAGCTTTCCGGGTAAAGTATATATTAAACTACCCAGCAAAGGCCCCTTTCTTCTTACGTTTGACGATGCATCCAAATAGCTTCACTGAACGTTTCGAGGAAGGGAACTGGATACGACGTGTGAAATGGTGACTTCAATGTCTTGCTTACCACGATCAAGGTTAAATAACGGTATCAGGAAAACATACGTAATGAATGGAACCATGTTACGGGTTTTAGGATTGATTCAAACGGCATATAAAGAATTTTACCCTTTCTGGCGCACAGGCTTTTCCAGAGGGTCGACAGGGAATCTCAGTGTAGCGCTCATAACTTGAACTTGAACTAACTCTATCATATTTGGTTATGTACTCTTAATAAATGAAACGCTAGCGATCCCTTTCTCATCTCGTGTCAAATTGTGTTCTTTAAGCTGTGCAATTGAATTAAACGGAATATCCCAGAAATTCTGTCCCGTTAAAAGCTGGCTAACAGCTAAATAAGTTCAATTTGTTACTGTAGTGCTTTATGAGCATGTTGGATTTAATGAATAAATTGTCCACTTTTTTGACATTCGTGTCACCAGGGTAACATTGCAGTGCAGAAACTCCAACAGACTCCACTCACGCTCAGCGAAAGCGAGGCACAAGATCTCAGCAATCGAGTCATGGACAGCGAAATCTGTGATGTAGCTGAAAAGTACGACGCCGAGGTGGCGACGCTAGGTGAGAAATGTCGTGCCTTCTTCCATCAAAATTTGGCCCATACCAAGTAACAACAGTTGTCACGTCGAAACTAAATCTAACGCATGCTTATACTTCCTGCACGAGAGTTGCGCATATTGCGAGATTAAATTCGTTTTATAAATGTAGACGCTTAGTTCTAGGCTATGTGCCGATGAAACCTGACACTTACAGCTCAGATTTTCTCCCCCACGCTGTAATTTGGTCAGTAGGGCAAACTTATAGCTTTCCTAAATTATTGTTGATTCTTTGAAAGACATAATTTTGACATGGAAGGCGAATCACCTCCGCGTTCTATTTTTAAAGTTCTCTCAAGTATTTCCCGCGCGACTGTAATATTCGTCTTAAGTGATGATTTCTCCAACGATATTGAGTGCATCCATGCAGACCAGATTCCCACCATCGACACAAAAATCACTTTATGATTAACCGAAAAGATTCATGCCATGAGGTCGACAGTGAACATTATAAAAATTAAATATTAATTTCAATTTAAATATTAATGTCAAAGTCAAACCAAAAAGATTTAAATAGATGATATATGTCGTTTATAACACGATGAACCAAAAGTAATCGCGACATAATCATGATTTCTTAATGGAGCAACTAACTTCCTTGAAACAGAATTTCGTTGAAGGCCCCTGTCTAAAACAAGGTCCTGGAACCCATGAGTAAGTTCTAACTGATACTAACACTCTTATCTCATTTACAGGAAACAGCTACCTCAAAAAGTTCCGCGGTCTGACCATTGCCCAGAGGACAGTTACAGCGTCTGTCTATTTCCAATATGGCAGCCCCTCCAGATTCCCGAGGTTTTGGGGTTTCGTCACCAACCAGCAGTGGTCCGACGCCATTGCAGAGCTGAAAAACTTCGGGGACTCGTACCCTACGCGTCGCGGCAAAGAAGCAAAATTGCTCGAAGAAGACTCCGGCGAAATCACGACATGTCAAGGTAAGAGTAAACATTACATGAATTTCACTGAAAGGCCTGTTTTCTTTTTTCTATTTCGTCAAAACCACGAGATTTCACTTCTCGTTTACGTGATAATGCTTTCCGCGCGTCTCGCTGATCTCGAGAACCAAGATGAGAATAGCATGTAAACGCTTGGAGCGCACCTAGCTCATTGAAAAAAGTAGCATCATGATCTATGTGTCAATGTCGACTCCGAATATATTTATTTTCATGTAAGGGGTGGACCATTTGATATCCTGGGGGGGGGGGGCTTGGAAGATTGGGGGGAAAAAAAGATGCCAGGTGGAGTTGCTCGAAAAAAAAATCTGGCTTTAAGTGGCTGATGGAAAAACAATTATGGACCATTGCAACTCGGAAAAAAAATCTTGGCAATTGTTCGATGCACACTGCAGCATCAATAAAAATCAAGCAGTAGCTCTGGAGTTTTATAAAGCATAAACCATTTCAAGCTTGAGGAACAATAACTTAGAATTATTAAACGAGGAACTGAAATAAATACACAAACAAAAACACTGAAAAATTGTCAAAAGTTACAGCTACTATCACTGTAGCTTTCAGCAACTGAAAACAAGAACTCGTCTGGAACAAAACCAATAAATATTTGTCAAAAAATAAAGCAAAACACCAAAACTTTAATAAAGTCTCAAGGACACTTTTGGTTTGAATTGGTAATAGTACATACAAGTTCTCATACTGATTGAGTTCAGCAGACATCTGGTCAGCCAGGGAGCAATATGTCATATGGAAAAGTTCAATCATCAGTATTTTGTATGAAGTCACACAATCATTGTTCCTTTTCAACTATAGTGTCAACAATGTCATTCAATATTTCTTTTGCAATCATCTCTTCTTCAGAGAGATCATCACTCTTAGTGACAGCACTGAAGGACCAGTGGTTTAAATATGATGGTTTGACTGAAAAACAAAATCCTGGAAGTGGTCTCATTGAGGAAGATTTTCACACTATTTCAGACGGCTTTTCTCTCAGTCATCTCCTTTATATTCTAAATCACTGAATATGAACAATTGTACAGTATACATGACCTTCTGATTAGAGGAAGTATGCTGAAATTGAAATTGCTCACCAGTGTTTTCCAGAAATGTGTAAATCTGAATGTATGGATTTTGTCAAAATACCACAAGAAGAGAGACAGCCTGCCATGAACTGGTCAAGTGGACTCAGTCAGTCAAGGGGACTGTTCAACTTGCTAATATCACCCAACCAGGACACTTGTCAGACAATGACATATTTTCTTCAAGCACAAGTAAATGCCATAAATGTACATGATTTTACAAATATATGTAGGACACCATCATCTCTTCTGATGACACCAGTGATGTTCTCAGAAAAGTTTTCACTGTAAGTTTGTTAATGCTTAATGTAGAACTCAGTAATCAGGTTGTTTGATTTGTATTTTCAGTGTATTACCCATGGTATAAATATATAAAGATCTATAAACTGATATTTTTGTAAAGTGAATAAAAAATGTACATGTATTTACATATCTTTATTAAGTTTCTTGAATATAGTCTGTGTGCAATAGAACAGCATCTTGTTACTGGGTGTGAAAAACCAAGCAAACAAACATTGCACCGAAATTTGGTAAAAAAATATATCTCGAAGAAGGAAAGTGAAAAAAAAGTTGCCAGCATATGCCCTGTAGAAAAAAAATAATTCATGGTGAAGCAGGTGGGAAAAAAAATGGCTCTCCACCAATCTTCCAAGCGCCCCCCCTCCCCCAGGATATCAAATGGTCCACCCCTAAACACGGGGCTTACAGTTGCCGTTCTCATCTCGGTTTTCGAGATCAACGAGAACTCGCTCGCGTAAAGCGGCATTATAAAACAATTTCTCGCATTGAAATATTCTATTATACTGTTTTTACTTCCTCCACAGCCCCAACGTCACGGCCTCCATCGCCAACTACGAAACCAAAACTACCACCTACTGGTAAGTCGAAAGTTACGTAAGTTCATTGTTACATACCAGCAATGTCAAACTACTCTTTAAATTGCCATGCCCTGCCATAGCATAGCATAGCATAGCATAGCATAGCATAGCATAGCATAGCATAGCATAGCATAGTTCACCATGCCATGCCACACCATACCATACCATACCATACCTACCATGCCATGCTAAACCATACCATTCTATAGGTTCATACTGTAAAATGCCACACCGTACAATATTTTGCAAAATGATCCCATCGTCCACCCCTCCCCAATACACATGAATAACTATTTTAACAGTTCATTGCCTTGGTTACTAGGCTGTATTTTTGCAAAGACTTGACTGTCCTTCTCGTCTTTGCATATCTACGGTATCAGTGACACATGAAAAAGTAGCTACAGAATACACCGATTCATCGACAACATTTTTTCCCGTTTTATTTCAAACGAAGCATGTAGGGACTACGGCGCTGATGGCGTACACTGCGTCGACTCCTTTGATGAACTGCCGGAGGATAATATCCAAGTCGGTTTCCAACTCTTCACTCGTTCCCGAAGGCAGGGCGTGGAAATGGCGTTTTCTACGGCTTTGCATGCAGACTTTCAGCCTGGCAAACCAATCAAAGTAAGTACATTAACACTGTCTGTGTTGGAAAGCCCAAACCCTGACTTTACGCTGAACAAAGTAATACTATGTATTGATCTGACTAATATCGCTTGTACCAAAGCTTGGTTCAAACCTTTTCCTTAGTTTTGATAATTTTTATGTTATTTTGAATGCAAGTTGCAAAAAGTTTATTCATTATACGACCGTTGAGGGCACACTAGTGTAGATCAGAGATCGATTACGGTTGTGAGTATGTTCTCTGCTGGTTTGAATTTCAGATCGTGTGACATCTCGCTTGTTCCACGTAGCCCGGTTGTAAGAGAGGCGTGGACGTACGTACATATAGTGCACTGAGCAACTCACCAGCGCTCACATTTTAGACTAATTTAGCACCCCTTGTGTAGTACAAAGGCATGAGTCAGTTTATCCTCTTTTTTCTGACCAGTTTGTCACCCATGGTTTCCAAAGCCGAGGTTCAGCAGATTGGGTACTGAAGATAGCTGACGAACTCCTAAAAGTAGGCGATTTCAACGTCATCGCGGTTGATTGGGAAGACGCCGCTAATCCTGACACTGATGTAAGTCTGTGGAGAACACACTTCGAACATTTTTATGCACGTAATATCACTGGTGCATTCACCATTTTTCTTGATTTTCGGCAAAGATTGGATTCGTAAAAGCACGGGATCTCCAATATCATAGATTATATATTCTGAACACGTTGCCACTTAATAAAATATTGTTAAGAATTTTAAATCATTACGTCACAATGGAGTTAACGTAGCAAACGTCATGTACAGGAAATCTTCCACACGTACTATACGTATATTGCAGTTGTGTCTTTGTTCAAATAGCATGACGCCGAGAAGACACCTTTGACAAGTGCACTTTCTGCAGCCAAAACTCTGTACTTATATACATATAAGTAACGTTATCGCATCATACTTACTCTTTTCAATACCCAGCTCAAATTACTGGAATACGACGAAGCTTCCAGTAATACTAGGATTGTTGCAACTCGGATCAGGCGTCTTCTGGGCTTTGTCTTATCCAAACACGGCAGCAGCGCCCTCAACGACGTACACTTAATCGGACACAGTCTTGGTGCTCAGATTAGTGGCATGGCGGGAAAGTGGATGCAGCGGGACTTGCGTTGTAATGGAGCTCCCTGTAAAGCTATGCGTGTTACAGGTAAAGAAAATTAAGATAAAGATAATTGGAAAAAAATCAGCATCACATTAAAATGCTGTGATATCCTTCGTACATTGAGAAATATTAATTAGGCTTACATTGGGTTACATGTACAGTGTATATTAAATAGACTTACCTATGGAAAGGCCAGTAAAGATTCCTTCATTTCCGCCATGAAGGTGATATTTTTGAGAAGACAGAGATCTGTTAAAAATTGCAGAGGTCAATGTTTAATGATCAATCTCTCAATCTGATAAGTTTCTTTGTAATTTTTTGGTCCCCAAGAGAAGTTTTGTACACGAATGTTTTACTCCTAGCATAATATAAGTGATAAAGGTTTAGCAAGGTCTCCCAAAACTGTCCCGAGTTACTGACATGCCATACATTTTTTTCTGTCATTTTATGTCGCAATGTGTGGCTAGTGCTGATTGTGTGAAACAAAAAGATGGACGAAAAAATTCCCAGACACGGGATTTTCAGCCATTGTATTAAACTTCCAATTGCTGTTAACCAGCTGTCAATGGTAATTTTTCTTCAAAAAGTGACAAATCAACTGGAATTTTTCAAAACAAAAACAATTTATGTGTGTACACCAACAATCAGATCACCGAGCCCTTATTTGCATTAAATTACTGTACATTATATCACATTGGGAAGCGGGGTAAAGACAGACAACCGATTAGGTCTCATAGAAAGGGCAGGGGTCATGCACTGAAATGGAGACCCCTTATAAAACAAGGGATGGTGACTGGGCCCTCTTGAAATAACAATTTGCAGATCGATCGAGTGAAATTATTTAGTGCTATTGAAAAATAACCTGGAATTGCATGACCTAACATTGACAAGTACATTTCAGCCTTGGACCCAGCGAGGCCAAACTTTCTGGTCACTTCGGGAGAAAGGCGCAGAGCTCCAGGACCGCACTGCGTGTCCAGAAATGACGCTGTCTTCGTTGACGTGATTCACTCCGATGCGAGAGAGCAAGACGACCATACCGGTGGCACACTTCCGCAGCTTGGAGTTTATCAGGTATGTTGACAACAGGGGGTTTTATTGAGCTATTGTCGTTCAGAAAGGTTCGAGTTTCCTTGAATTTGGTGTGTTTATGTGTATTTTAGTTTCAAATTGGCAAATAGTGCGAATCGGTGAACTCCTACTTGATGGATATCAAAGAGGGTCACTAATCGACGGATAGACGGGGATCGCAAGACATAAATAGACAGACAAATACTTCGATGGTCTAAAGGTGTACTGTCACCTGTTCCAATTTTGCCACAGTTACCATGGAAGGAGAAAATCTAACCAATCACAGATTTTAAGCGGGTGGCCACTTTTCAAAAACAGCGCCCTCACACGTGCATTTTGAATACCAATACCTTTGACCATATATGGGCATATTTAGATTACAGGTGACTGTATGCGCCTCGAACCCTAAAGTTCTAACTTTTGTTCAAATTTCCGTACAGGAAACTTTCAACCATACTCTTTCAAAATCATAAATGAAAAAATCAAGGGTCACAATGAAAATTTCCTGACTGGAGAAGCAAATACCTAAGAGTTATTGATGTTTGAAACTAAAAATTGTCGCTGTTCTTACGTAAACTCTATGGGAGAATTAAATGTTTGATTTTCCCTAAAACAAACAAACAAACAGACAAAATACAAAAACAACTAAGACAGTGAAAACTTCATATATACCATAAGCTTCGAATTGAATACACAGTAGACAAGCAAAATACTAGCGAAGAATTTCTGAAAAATTGACAGTCCGCATATCTGTCCCCGAGGCCATTCTACTTTTAGTAGAGAAACCCAGCAAACAACTTTCAAAAGAATTGATAAAGCCAGGGAGTAGAGACACACCATTTTAGTTCAGTCAGCTTGGTTACACTGCAGACGTCTTGTCACTTTACAAATAACCAGAAACAAAATGTAACTTTGGATCATATATTAACCAATCTGTCAACTCCACAGGCCCTCGGCCACGCTGATTTCTATCCCAATGGCGGCAACGAGCAACCAGGGTGTACTTTCTTCCCCTGTGATCACAGCAGAGCAACGTTGCTATTTGCAGCCAGCATCAACAGCCGCTGTGGTTTCATCGCAGAAACGTGTAGCAGTCGATTTGAACTACAAAACAAAAGGTGAGACACAAGAGGATTACAAATTCCTGGCGGTTGGTGTGTGTTTTTGCTTCCCGGCCCAAACGACACACTTAACCCTAACCACCGATAATGGGACGCAGAGCATAGTTGCCAACACTGATAAACATTTTTAGACTTTTGGGCGCAAAAAGTTCCCGCCATTTGTTATATTTTGACGTACAAATCGTAACAATACTTTTTGATTTACACAACACAGATGTTCTGGCTGTTCAACAATCCCCTGCCAACGGATGGGATACCACGCCGTCAAACCGAGCACTCCTACCTTATATTATCTTGAAACTACCGGAGATTACCCCTTCTGCGGTAAGACTTTAATATGATTGTGTACCTTGAATATCCAAGAAATGAAGAATTGTCTAAATAAAAAGAAAGAAACTTAGTTGTCTCAAATCATAAATTACCCTATCTGATCTGATACATGTATCTATCTGATACTGTACAACCACGGTTAGTATTCATGACTGAGTATCTCTTGCGATTGACAATGGTAGAAGTTTACACTTCGCAAGGGATGTTGTCCAAAGACAGAGGATTGAAATTTAAGGATGGGGATTTTGTATGAATTCCAACCTGACAATATCGCTTTCCAAGAATTCCTGGTACAAAACCCTGATCAAGGGTAGTAGTTGTGTTTTTTGTACGGGACCAGTGTTTAGATGCAAAAATTTAGTACGCAACTTACATGTTAGACTCTCCACAGTCGCTGTGCCTTGTTTTGTGCGCGCCGAGGTGGGCCTGCATTCGAAGGCTACGCTGTGCAGCTGTGAGAACGCGCTGCCAGACACAGCGACTGTCAGTTCTTGCAAGGATATGAATATTCATAAGGATAGTGACGTCAAAAGAAAAACCTATCTAACTGGGCTTAGTGAATATTATACTAGTAGCTAGTAGACCTATATACGCGGTATGTTTTTATTTGTCATTTTACATTTTATTTGGCTATGGTACTTGTCATTTGTTTTTGATTGACGGATGCGTAGAGTTCTATAAAGTACCCGGATCAGGCAGAAATCCGACCGGTCGCTTGCAAGAACGTCCAGACCCTGGGATTCGCGTCGCGTCTCTGAAGGGCGCGCGCGTGTTCCAACAGGGAAGAACGCGAATCGCAGGGTCTCTGCCAGACTACTTACATTTGTGTAGCCTACATTTTACTTTGCCGCTTTACCTAATTTCTCTTTTCTCTGCCAACCAACATCATGTAGGACATTCTCTGGGTTGCTACATCGAAAATTCCCTCGACAGAGCCCTCGAACACCAGGCAACATCCCTCACGAAGATTACAATTGACTCCTGCTCATTTTACTGCCGGGGACGAGGCTATCCATACGCCGGCCTCCAGTTCACTTCGTCGAGGCAGAGCTGCTGGTGCGGCTTTACGTACGACAAATACGGCAGAGCTAGTGACGCTTCGGAATGCCCGCACAGGTGTACGGATGCTCCAAAGGGCTACTTCTGCGGTGGAAACCTCAGAAATTCTGTTTACAAGACAGGTAAGTTTCGGAACAATATTATAAACATGCATACTACATCAATAAAGATGATCTATATCCATGTGCGTCTGCCAGTGTGTAAGCATATGTGTCTATCTACCCATGGGTGCACTGGTTCCCACTTTTGTTATTCTGTAATAATTCTTTCATGTCGTCTTTATTTCTCTACATTGCTCTGTTTTTTATAATCCGTTTGCCTTTCCGTCAGCCGTCTGTTGCTGCATGTCTGTTCTGTTTGTTATCTGCCTGCCTGCCTGCCTGCCTGTCTGCCTGTCTGTCTGTCTGTCTGTCTGTCTGTCTGTCTGTCTGTCCGTCCGTCCGTCCGTCATTGCATATTCTGTTCATTGATACACACACCCCAAAGCCTCTGTCGGGCCTTCACTGTCTTCGTTTCAAGTTTGTCTCTATGCGTACCCTTCAACCATAGCCAGTCTTTGTCGCACTCCTCGAATGCATTTTATGCAATATATGTCATTGGGAAAAACAAAAAGCAAACAAACAAACAAACAAACAAAAAACAAACACATAACAACAAACTTACTAGTGAACTAAAAAAGTATCAAGGGAATTAAAAACTCATTTCAATTCTTTCCTTCACAGGTTATGTTGGCTGTGTCCAAGAATCTGGATCCAACCTCGTTCATGATCAAATTACTTTGAACAACATGCACGTGCAATACTGTTACGTGTACTGTTCTTACAACGGATACGAGTATGCAGGCTTACTCGACGCTAAGACGTGTGCATGCGGCAACGACCAATCAGAGAGGTAAGCTGTAAAGTCATTTAGGAGCGAACTAGTTTAATAACTTGAAGGGTTACTCGTTGTGCCAATATTTTCAGACACTCGCATTCCGTCAGCTAATAGACAGACTTCTGTGTTGTTATCGTTTGCTCCTCTGTGCGCAATCCCACGTTTAATTGCGTACACAAACGGAAGAGTTGCACCCGCTATGTTACGATGTTAAATTTCGCATAAAAATTGATTAAGATCGCCCAGTCAGGTACAAGGGTAGTAAAAGGACACGATTCAGAGTGCTGAGGCAGGGTTCAGTTTGTGTATTACGTCTATGCGATCGTGTGGATAGCCACTTGCGGATGAAATTCATGCCCAAAGCACTGAATTAGTAAAAGCAAAATGAGGTGCAATCGTCTAAGGTGATGTGAAGGCAAAGTTTATACATTCGTTCGCAACTTCAATAGTTGTCACCGTGCTACGCTATCCAACAATCTCTGCTTATCCTTCATGGCAGATTTATCGTAAACTATAACATTTTTGTTGTTCCCGCTCAATCGTTTTCCTTGCAGTAACACCGTTCCCTCGTCCCAGTGTTCATACTCGTGCGACGGAAACTCAAATGAGCAGTGCGGGGGACCAGGCAAAGCGTCGGTCATTCGAACAGGTAGGTTTCAAAAATGAACTTCCTGTAATTGATGTTGAGAGTTGAATAGCGGTAGGTAAGCAGGCAACCAAGAGAACATGGCTGCAGACTCTTCAATCAAATTTCAAATACCCCCCAAAAATTACGTAATGATATATGAACACGCAGAAGTAATATACTTAAAAGGGGATAAAAGACTAATGAATCAAACAAAACTGCCCGCCCTGATGAAATATTCGAGTTGCAGTATTCGCAGAATGTGTGGAATCTATTCTCATGTTCAAAGGCACTAATGTACCGAGCTATGTATGAAATATGCATATTTGATTGTAATTGCGTTGAAATATATAATCTTTTAGAGTGCAGAGAATGTTGAGTAAATTTGTGGTAAACACGGGTAAATGGTGTGTCAGCGCTCACTCGTCACTTAATATATCAGAGGAAAAGTAAAGTATAATGAAGGCGTGTTTACAATCTCTGTTTGTTTGTAGGCATTGATGCAGACTGCCTGGCGAAAGCCAACAGCGGTGACTGCGAATTCTTTGATTGTTTCAACCATCGCCACGTCTGCAACGAAGGGAGTCGATACGACCTCAGCAAGACTCTGAAAAGATACTGCAAAATGCGGGAAAATCCGTCGCTGGTAGGAAAAAGCTTTCTTACATGGACTCCAAATTTTAGAAAAAGCCTCCTCGAAGTTTGGAAAATAATTAATAGAGAGTGAATGTCATCTTATTTAATACGTGTGCAATCAGTGGCAATATGATATCGTGTGGTGGGAGGAAACCATGCCACTGCCAAATCAGTGATCGATGTAGCATTACTGACGCTTGGCTTTTGACTCTCTTTGTATTATGTTGTCAATATGTAAAACGACACTGAGAAACTGGCGTTTTTAATAAGTCATGTCAACGGGTCAAATTGGTAGTTTCGGTTCCCGTCGATCCTTGAAGAATGGAGACAGCGCTCCATCGCAAAACGATGTCGTGCTGATCTTCAACTCAAAATAACGCGAAGTCTCTTGAAAAAGCATAACTCCAAACAATTTTGCTCAATTACACCGTTAAATTGAATTGTGACGTTAAATTGAAGTACGGAAGATGAATACCGGTTTACCTTGCATGATTTACAGAAAATTACTGGGGTTTGAATTGTCTCAGGAAAATGCACCTTCTGAGACTGGCTGTTTTGAAGTATACCGTACGACCATTTCTCTGTCTGAGTCAACAGAATTCCTTTGCTAAAGGCGCATTAGCTGTACCTATTTGCATTTTTTCCGATTCCATGATTTGAAATCAAATGTACCTTATGTAAAAGTGTTTACCAAAGTAACACTACAAAACGTTTTTTCAAGCATTAGCAATGAAAGCACAACTTATATTTAACAACTGAATAATTTTTGAGTTGCACTCAAATAAGGCCACCGCACATATACACCTAAGCTCCTGAATTTAATCAGCTACATCCAGCACTAAGGATTGGAATACTAATATTTTAAAAGATAATATAGCTTGGTAACAGGAACAAAAACATCTCCCAAAAGATTGGATGATATTGCTGTCGTATGCTAAATACAAAAACTATACAGTTAATTGGGCTTTAACACTTTTACAATCTTTTAGCCATGAAGAAAGAATAGCTGTTCATTCCTCTCGACCTTGGGACCCCCCCCCCCCAATCAAAGACATGACGCGGGTCATGGGGAATTGAACAATCAAGGAAAATCCAACTTTACGGTGCATTTGCTCTTGCAGTTTATTGAACTAGGAATGAACTCAATAGGTACATGGACAGATATTTCATAGTGTAAGCAAAGGCTTTAGGAACCATTTCTACCTATTCTCTCCGTAGCTTGGGATGACCTTTGGCAAAGTAATGGAATGTGTGACGAAGGGAATAGTTCAGAAGTACAAAGAACTGCCGGTAACTTTCAGTGACGCAACGTGCAAGGAGACCTTCTACTACGGCAGGAACCTGGTGAAGGAATGCTACACGAAAACAACTGTCTCCACTTCCTCGTCGCGCTCGTCCGCTTCTTCGAGTAACAACGTCGACTTGTTCGAAACTCTGAAGTCATCAGACAATATGGCGGCCTTTAAAAGCAGCGTGGACGAGATCGTGACTGAGACAGACACTGGCAAAGAGGATAGCGTGCTCTATCTCCTGGAGAACCAGATTGATGACGTCACGAGGCAGTTTCACTTGGACGGATTCCATTCCGAGGACGCATCGCTCACCGCGATGAGGACTGACATCAGAAATCAAATTTATAATATGTTTCCGTTGAAAGCTCCCATAGCAGGTAAGAAACCGGCATTCCTCAATCCTCAGTTTTCGCATTAGTTCTAGTTGACATTGACTACTTTAAATGATGTCATTCCTTAGTTGTCCTTTGAATGTCTTCATCAAAGTTATTTTAGATAGAGATGATGTAAACCACATGCCCGTTCAAATTTGAAGGGCTACCATATTGTAGGCAATGTATGACATAGCGCATTGGGATGCATTGTGGCCAAATATGGTTTTCATAAGACAGTGTTCATCTCGAAATGTGAATCAACAACGCAGTCTTGTAATATCCTACGGTATCAGCCTTAACATTTCATCAGCGGAAAGTCTCGGCAGATAATCAGTGTCAATATAATGCTGAGAAATGAAAGGCGTACAATTTTGACTTCCTCGTTCACAGGACTGGATAGCTCCTGCGAAGAGATGGCGCGGTCAGGGAGTTGTGACTTCTACGCCTGTTTTGACAGACGGTACCCCTGCGGACCCGACGGGTTTGCCTTGTCCTTCAAGAAAGTGTGCGAAGGCGAAAACAGGGTGAAAAACTACCTTAAATATAACGTAAGCAAACATGTATTTTCATTTCTGTAACGTCTTTGATGAATGTATATACGTGTACATTCTTCACTGTCAACGAACTGTATGTCACTCGGCTGATTTCTGTTTGGTGTTGTCTGTTTTAGATAATTTTAGCTTCAAAACCATGAACTACAGTTGCTGACTATGTGTATTTGTTCACGTTATAGTGTAGGTCAAGTTTATTCGACCGTCTTTAAGCTTTACCACGACAGTTACCATTCGATATGATCAATGATTCAACAACTTTAATCACTTTTAGCGCCAAAGTCAATATTTGCTATCTTTATGAAATGTAACTCATTCTTTTCGGGTCAAATATTTTTTTTAAGATTTTCTCCAAAATTATGATCGAAATCTGTAGCCTATGGAAAGTGCTGTCATTTGGTCAACAATTATCAAAAGCGTTACAGACAAATTCTAAAAAATCGGTAAAATGCCACACTAATTTTTGGTGGGAAAAATTGCAGCACTCAGTGGGTTAATTTGAATGATCGCTCGTTTGTTTTTTTTCTAAGTTAAAATTGCGCCTCGGGGTCAGATATTCGAACGTTCCAACACTTTTCTGGTCTACTGCCCAGTGGGGGTCATTTGAAGCTCTTGGAGTGAAAAAAAAGTTTTTGCCATATTATTGTCATGAAACTCAAACATTTTGTTTTCCGCATAGTGTTAACACTGGGATAGCAGCAATATTGAATTTTAAATACCGGCAAATGTTAGATATTTTGTTTGTCTGGAATTAGATCTTACGGTGTAACCCCGATTTTTATCCTTGATTTTGAAAGATAATGATTGACAGTTTCCGGGGGAAGTTGGAACAAAAGTTTTCGTCTCTTTACATTTTCGAGCCGCCTATTGCTTGAACTCTGCAAATGCATGAGAAAAGCTTTAAACCCATAAACACGATTGGAACTAATTTTGGATAATTGGATAGTAAAGTAATGTCGGTTTACTCTGCAAATGTAAGCTCATCTGCTTTATATTTTTACGTTATACACTTGTTTTTATGAGTAATTTGTGATATTGCATCATTCAGCTACAGAGCTTCTGACATTTTGAGAAATTTGAAAAAAAGGGAAGATCAATTATCCCAATCGTGTTCATAATATATTCCTTTGTCTGAATGTGTATTTACTCAATTCAAATTATCTCAATTAAAGCTTTTATGACATTATTGCCTTCCAGGGCCGTAGTCGGATGAACCTCGTGCAAAGCTGCGTCATGAATGCCTTGCTGCGAGAATACCGGACAAACGAGAACTCGTGTAAGCGGATCGAGTACAGCGCCCTCGACGCCTACAGAAGCTGCTACAAGGACAACATGGACTGTGAATTCGTGGCGCAAAACCAGTATCACTTGACCGATGCATACACGATCCCAGCACCGAACAAACTCCAGACTATGGCACGGGGACTTATAACAGATACGCTGTGTGATGCGAACGGAACGCCGCTCTATCGGGAAAGAAATGGCCAGAAATTTCGTGTTGTGTTTTCGTAGAACTCGCCTACCGTCTTTCTGTGTATTTCTTGTTGACCCTCACTTGTTCATATTTACACCATTATTTTTACACAACAATACATTATACAGTTATCAAGTTTACTATTTATGCGAAAAAATTCAATTCAGATTTTTGAGTAAAGTACAGTACAGTACAGTACAGTAATTGCAATACGTAATTTTTATGAATACCTGAAGAAGTACCCGTTTCGAGTACGGGATAATGTCTGCCAATGTGAAAGATTTTTATCAGGACAGAAAAGAAAGAGTAAGAAGACATTTAAATACCGTGTTGTCAGCTCCATGACAAATTATCGGTGAATTTAGATCCTTTTTTTTGGTCCGCATATACCTGAAGTTATACGATATTCATGGACATTTTGTAAATATTATAAGCAATGAGTTGAAATTCGACTGCAATATGACACATTCAGTTTCACATATTTTTTGAATATTCGCAATACTTATGTGGACAGAATGTTTTTTTTTTGTCTGCAGTTTATACGCGTGAATAATGATCTGACACTTGTATTAACCTCATTTGTAAATGTAAAGTTACAAGAGCTGCCAAGGGACAGGGTATTTTATAGCACTGAGTGTGTTTTTAAAAACTATCAATTGAAGAGATGTTATAAGGTAATCCATTCGCACGATGGACAGGCTCGTCTGCTGTGAAGCTGCATGTAAAGTGTTTATCTCGACTGCGATTAGTGCGCTCTCCGTGTCCCACATTCATAATTCGTATTCGTGAGTGACGAATGCGAGTACAAAATAAATGTCAACGGAGAAGACGTGTTTTTCTATAATTCACAAATTAAAGGATACACTACACAAAAATACCAGCTTCATCTTAGTTCCATTGTATTGTGATTGACTTTCATTTTGCGTCAAATCAGTCGAAAGAACGTTTACACGACCCAAGAAATGCCTAACTGCCTAGTCTATTTTTCAACTCCGTGCATTATAAGGGTGGTTGCGTTCACCCTTCTTAAGGGATATATATGTATAGAAACAATTTTTTGGTCAACGCCAACTCGATTAAATTGCCTGATTGCTCATGATCTTCCACATTCTATCAAGTGGTATTGTTCGATTGATTGATTGACTGTTAAGCGCCTCTTTAGAACTTTGCTACAGTTGACCAGTACTTGGACAATATATTCGGTGTATTAGTTCAGATACGCACATATTAAAATTTACATTTTAATGAACTCAATTCGAAAGAAACACATTAACATTAACGCTATTGAATGGAGTATAAAAATAATACTAATTTAGTGAACCGCACTTAAATCATTGCTTTCAAATGCTTTGTGGTTATGACAACAAGACATCAAGGGTAGAATACATGTAGTCATAGCAACAGCCGGACTTGCCTTTAAATAGATTCATTTTTAAGAATCTTTTTTTTTTTGTTTTCGGTTTTACTGAAAAGATACATGTGAGGCAGAATAGATAAATACACATGGAATTTTTCTGAGATCAACAACGAGACATATTGGTCGTTATCAAATTGGATCAAAGCAAGACGCAGTTTCAGAATGCTTTCAATCTATCTTTGCGAGGGGCCAGTTTGATATATCTTGTATGAATAATTAATATTAAATTCTGTCACAGGCGACCTGATCATTAAGTGTCATCATGGTGATGAAATGAATAATTTAGCGAATTGATGTTTTGCGTCGCATGAATAATATTGTCTCCCCTTTAATAATAAGAGTTTGTGTGAATTGGTGCATAACAAATGTACAAGGTACAGGTTGGAGCTATTGAATAGGACTTCCAATGCGGGGGAAAAAGACATTGTCATTGAGTCCGGGGCATGAGTACTGACGCACGGCTATCATGGAATTGGTAAGGCGCTGAGATGGCCACACCAGGAACACTGCTGCATCGTCCGTCTTGGCACTACGGGCGAGACGATCCCCGAACCTTCCTAGAAGATGGGTGAGCATTGCTTTGGCTAGAGAATTCTGGCGCCCAGAATCGATCGCTTTGCGAAATATTTTGAAAGATAAAAAAAGTTCAAACATGAATAGTCAAAGTAGGCATCACGGTGCTACGAGGAAATAAACAGGCCTTAAAGTTCTATTTTCTCAAAAAAGGCCAACCTGAAGTACCAAGGTCTGAGTAAACTTTCGGTAAGGTTGATATCCATGAGGTGCATGTAAGCGTACATGCATGTTCACTATCGAGGATGCTCTAAGCGATCGAAAGAAATGTTAGGCTTATGCGGTTAACTACTTTAAAGAGCCCCGCATAGTCAAGCTGTGAGATCATGCATGTGCGCTCCGCAAGTCTTAGGTTAGCCGTATGGCTAGAAATGACACCGGCGGCATTTTATCGACCAACATGGCTTCACTTGGAACTACTCGTTAGGGTAGAATGCGCCTCGGGGACAGATATTCGGACTCTCAAACTTTTACGGTAACAATTCTTTTCTGATATACCACTTGTAGGGGTTCATTTTTAAAGCTCTTGGGGTAAAAAAAAAATTCATCGGCTTCGTTTTTCGAAATTCGAAAAAATATTTATCTCTAAAGAGTTAACACAAGGGTGGCGGCCATTTCGAGTTTTAAATATCGGTAAATCTTGGCTTATTTGTTTTTTTAGTACCAAAATTTGCACGGTGACCCCCCTCCATTTTTATTCTTGATTTTGAAAGAGAATGTTGAAAGATCCTTTACGGAAAGTTTGAGCAAAAGTTTCAGTCTTTCACTATCGATGCGCATAATACCACAAATGACATAATGACAACCACCTAAGATGCCGCCTTCTCTATTACCATCAGAGCATCAACCTTTTTGACCTCATCTGAACAATGCCGAAATTGATCCCGAATTCCTTGACATTTATGGACATATAATTTCCTGTTTGGTCCTCCATACTCAAAGCTTATTGGAGAAATAGATTTTGCGTCTCCACTGAACATTTATATTCGCGTTCGAACCAGAGTTGTTGGATTTGCAACTTGAAGTATTTTTTTATTAATTTCCTAAAGTGTGAATAATGTCAGCGCCGAACTTTTTTAGTTCGTTGTTTTGAAGTGAAGAAAGGTAACTATATTTTATGATAATTTTAGTTAATCAGTTTCTGGTTACCCGTACGCGTGTTTGACATGTAATACGCTGTGGTCAAATTTTAGACCTTGGTAGTGGCCGCCATAATACCGATCTCGGGTGATGTCCCAGAGAGGCTGCGTACAGGTTTTTTCAATGTCTGTGAAATAAGTATTCAAAGACAAAAGCGCTTAAAATGCCAAATTTTTATTAGTTTAATTTGACAGAACCAAGAGGTTGCTTTGACTTAGAATCGAATAATGTCTTAAGTCAAGGAGACTAAGTATGTTTATTCCTAGGCATGTAAGTTATGCAAACCTTCAGCTATACCCGTGTGAATTTGCGAGAGTTATGGTGTTGACCATGACATTGTGTACCATCCTATAAAATCGAAATGTATTTATTTTATGCCGCGTAAGTGTTCAATTAGAGTCGATCTTCTACCCCCCGTTCGTTTGGGTGAGAGATCTCTATGTATCGTTCACGAACATTTATATTTGGGCTACATTTTCTCTGATTTCTTATGTGACGATAGTGCTATCAGATGTCAGACAAAGAATTTTTATGGTCAAGCAAACACTCTACCGAGGAAATTTTCACAGTGCTCTATTGACGTGAAAGCAACTTTGTTTAGAACTTACTGTGTGAATATGTACTGTTCCCAGTTATGGAGTTTTTACACTAATAGTGTTTGAACAATCTTAGAGTTGCGTATAACAACTCCTTCCGTATTCTTATAGGTTACTCACGAGATTGTAGTGCACGTCGCATGTTCGTTCTTAACAGTATTCCATCCTTTGGGGAGCTCAGGCGAAAGTTCATGTATAACTTTTTTGAACGCTTGAAAACAAGTTGCAATGGTCTTATTTTAGCAGTACTTAACTCAGATGCGTATTTTTACTCGCCTGCTTTTAAACTGTACAGAGATCTACTTTATATTTTATAGTCCTTTTTCCATTGAGGATTATCTTTTTTTGTGATGTGTGTATTCTCTGTCCGGTCTTTTATAATCTTTTTTTCGTTCGTGTATTTATTTCTTGTTTTAATTGATATGGGATGATGTTTTTTATCCTGAAATAAAGCTAATAATAATAATAATAATAATAATAATAATAATAATAATAATAATAATAATAATAATAATAACAAGGCAGTATTGCTGAAGGCAATGAGTACTTGGGCCGTGATAGAGTAATTTTGAGGACAATATATACTACTATTCAAATATGGTCTTGAATTTCCTCCTGTCAATTAGGCATTTGATTGACTGGTTATTAAACGAAGCAATGGCATGACAACGGCAAAATATGTCTAGCAACTTTTGTGGAGTTTGAGGCAGGGGTTCTTTATTTATAGTGGAAATTGCTTAAACTCCTTAAATATTCAAATTACAGCAAATTTCTTTTGTTCTCGATGGTAGATGTCTAATATTTAGATGGGCATATTTAGATTTCTACCCTATAGTTATCCCTATACACCAAAAATCGGACATCCAGCTCTATTGGCTTGCTCAGAATGAGATATGCGCATAATTAATGAGGTACAATATGTGGTGTCATAAGGTGTCCCATCATACCAAATATGAAGGGTGTAGCACTTGTAGTTACTGAGTTGTGGACAAATATATATATTTGAGGTCAAAGGTCATTGAGGTCATGTGACATTTTGTCAAAATAATTGTATTGCTAAGTTATTCCTATATACCAAAAATCAGAGCTCTAGCTCTATTGGCTCGCTCAAAATTAGATATGCGCATAATTAATGAGGTACAATATGTGGTGTCATAAGGTGTCTTATCATACCAAATATGAAGGATGTAGCACTTGTGGTTACTGAGTTGTGGACAAATATATATATTTGAGGTCAAAGGTCATTGAGGTCACATCACATTTTGTCATAATAATTGTATTGCTAAGTTATTCCTATAAACCAAAAATCAGACCTCTAGCTCTATTGGCTCGCTCAAAATAAGATATGCGTATAATTAATGAGGTACAATATGTGGCGTCATAAGGTGTCCCATCATACCAAATATGAAAGGTTTAGCACTTGTGGTTACTGAGTTATGGACAATAATGTATATTTGAGGTCAAAGGTCACCAAGGTCACATGATATTTTGTCAAAATGTCTGAGATATCTGCGTGAACCGATGGACTCACTGATGGACTCACGGACGGATATGACCCAATCTATAAGCCCCTGGACTTTATCCGTGGGGACAAAAAACTGTGTCAATGCATCCTTTAGGCAATATGAATACGATGAGAAACTAAATTTTTATTTTTCTTGGCCTTATACATGGGAGTCTATGGAGAACTGCCTTATACATGGGAGTCTATGGAGGTGTAAACTAAAAAGTCCTCTAACACGGCCAAATTCGATCGCATTGTGAAACAAATCGACGTGCATCTGTATGGGGTTGGTACTATTCTTGTGCAAAGTTTGAAAGAAATTGACCAGGGCATGTCTGAGATATCTGCGTGAACGGACGGACGGACGGACTGACATGACCAAACCTATAACTCCCCCAGGACTTCGTCCGTGGGCACTAAAAACAACGCAACAGTTATTACAGCTACACCGGCGGTAGGTTCATATCCAGAGCCCCGTACGGTCTGCCGCCGTCGCTTGAAAACCTTACCTAGATGAAATTTTGTCTATAGGCTGAAATTTCGCCGAAGTTTGACAAAATTGCATCGATTTTTCAGGTTCATATCCGACATTTTTGAGTTTTGAGTGCAGACAGAAATAAGTTTTGAGGCAACATGGCTGCGACCCATGTTGACCCCTAGCCCTGCGTACGATGCTATGTGCTACAGCTAACACACAGCATCGTACGCAGGGCTAAAAGTAGCGAGAGTTGCCGACATCGACGGTTATTTACGAGAAGTGAATAAAAGACTGTCATTTTTGGAAGCGATCGAGTAGCTGAGGTAGGCTGGGATGCGACTTGGGCCCAAGAACGCTGAATTTCGGCAGTAATTTGGCTTTTTACGTCAAGTCCCAAAATGGATTTGAAGTCACCGAACCTACGTACGGGTCTTTGCAGGGCTGTGGTGAGCGGGGCGATTAGCTGTAGCGGAACACACAGCATCGTACGCAGGGCTAGTTGACCCCAAGTGAAAATGTGTTCGCGATCAAATCTTCCTATATTTTTTTCAGAATTTTCGACAAAATCATTGCTTCTTAAATCTTTTGTAAAATATAAAATACTAAAATAAAAATGCGATGTGCCATGTCTCCAGATTTCTAAAATATCGTTCGTTGACCATCCGACGGAATACTCATTTCACAAACTTGTGACGCAGTTGAAATTCAATACTGACCGCCAAATAATCTTAATGAGACGAGATCATTCTATACATCCTCCAAATTATCCAACCATTCGCGTTAGAGTTCAGCTCGCTTAGAGTATCATAACATTCTTCGGCCTTCGTTTAGATCGACCCTAATCTCTCCCATTCAGGAAATAAATACACAAGCTACCTTGACAAAATTTCGTGCACCATCGAGGACCAAACGCACTACAAATCTGTCTTGACGTCATCATCTCCTTACATGGTAATCGGCATACCGTATTTTTTAGCAAAGGAGACACAGAATACGTCGGAGTATTCAGTTTCAAAACGTATTACATTGTGTGATGTTGTCAAAAAAGGTAATGTTACTGCAGTGGTATAAATTACAAAACACAAAAGTTCAAATCAGTTTATATTGACTGGCTTTACCCAACATTTCATATTGTTTCTTATGCCAGATTTGACCACGTGCTTACTGGCGACCCCTTTACATGCAAATTTTGTGTCAAATGGTGTGTTCTGCTGGAAAAACAAACGTACGATTTCTGAAGGAGGCGAAATTTGCCCTCAAAACTCGAAACCACCCCTATGGGGTGTACCTAGCTATTTTGAACGAGCTTCTCGAATCTGCAGCTCTATTTCGAAATGATGGTCTGGTTTTCTCAGCTCAAGGATAAGTGTTCTCCATCGCTGTGGGCATTACTATTCTCAACTGGGGGTACAGTTTCCAGTCGTAATGTTTTTCATTGTGTCCGGGATATAAAACCTTTCTTTTTCACACTTAATACTTTGATTAACACTAGTCCACATCTTGTCAGCGATTAAACATGTTTCAAGTTTAAATGTTAAATTCTGGTCTCGAGCCCTCTTGTTCGACCAAACTGAAATTACCCCTCCCACTTTGGCTCGTCCAGTGGGTGTAGCAAGGGTCGTGCCATCGCCTAGGAAACGGAGGGTGCATTAATTGTTGCATTTCGATGCACATTTTGATTATATTCAGAAGATTTTGTGGCAAAAACTCAGATAGAGAAGCATTAATATTCACATCTCACTTATTCAAGACTGGCTGAGAGCAGCACTTCCATTCAGTTAACATCATTACGCCATTTATTATGCAAGAAAGATGAAGCCAAGACATTTTGCCCTCCCTGGTCTCAGCCAGAAATGGTTATACCTTACAGAGTTTTTTCCCAAGGAATGAAAACGAATGTACTTGGGCTGAGGCCCAAGTACAATAATAATAATAATAATAATAATAATAATAATAATAATAATAATAATAATAAAAATAAAAATAATAATAATAATAATAATAATAATAATTATTATTATTATTATTATTAATATAAGTATTATATAAAATAATAACGCGAATAATAATAGGTCAAATTTCCGTGAAAATTCCACCATTAGGGTATTTCGGGTCGAAAAGACCAAATATGATATCGATTTAACTGCCCAATGTTTTCCATGGTAACCATTTTAGGGGTTGAAAATTTCAGTTTTTCTAATATCCAATAAAATTTACTTTGATTGATATGGAAATTATCAAGTGTGGGGAGTTCGGGTCAGAGAACACAAAAACCATCTTATTTTAATGTTTCAAGTTGCCATGGTAACTATTTCGGGATTGAAAATGTTACTTTATTCCCTAATTCCTATTAAAGAACTATTGATTGATGTAAAAAATTGATCATACGGTTTTTCTGGTTAGCACCCAAAAAAAATCACACTCATTTTCATGTGAGATGTTTACATGGCAACATTCAGGAGTAAAAATTACCAGTTTTTCAAAGATTCCACCAAAAATCCAGTAATCAAGAGAATGTGTAATATCAAAGGGATATTTTGGGTTAGAAAGACCATATATCTGGTGTAAAAGTAAAATTAAAATAAACAACACCTCTTTTTCAGAATTCCCACAGCTTCAATGAACTGTTATTAAATTTCTATATAATACTTATAGCCCCTAAACTTGTAATAATAATAATAATAACAAGGCAGTATTGCTGAAGGCAATGAGTACTTGGGCCGTGATAGAGTAATTTTGAGGACAATATATACTACTATTCAAATATGGTCTTGAATTTCCTCCTGTCAATTAGGCATTTGATTAACTGGTTATTAAACGAAGCAATGGCATGACAACGGCAAAATATGTCTAGCAACTTTTGTGGAGTTTGAGGCAGGGGTTCTTTATTTATAGTGAAATTGCTTAAACTCCTTAAATATTCAAATTACAGCAAATTTCTTTTGTTCTCGATGGTAGATGTCTCATATTTAGATGGGCATATTTAGATTTCTACCCTATAGTTATCCCTACATACCAAAATCGGACATCCAGCTCTATTGGCTTGCTCAGAATTAGATATGCGCATAATTAATGAGGTACAATATGTGGTGTCATAAGGTGTCCCATCATACCAAATATGAAGGGTGTAGCACTTGTGGTTACTGAGTTGTGGACAAATATATATATTTGAGGTCAAAGGTCATTGAGGTCACGTGACATTTTGTCAAAATAATTGTATTGCTAAGTTATTCCTATATACCAAAAATCAGACCTCTAGCTCTATTGGCTCGCTCAAAATTAGATATGCGCATAATTAATAAGGTACAATATGTGGTGTCGTTAGGTGTCTTATCATACCAAATATGATGGATGTAGCACTTGTGGTTACTGAGTTGTGGACAAATATATATATTTGAGGTCAAAGGTCATTGAGGTCACGTCACATTTTGTCATAATAATTGTATTGTTAACTTATCCCTATATACCAAAAATCAGACCTCTAGCTCTATTGGCTCGCTCAAAATTAGATATGCGCATAATTAATGGGGTACAATATGTGGCGTCATAAGGTGTCCCATCATACCAAATATGAAAGGTTTAGCACTTGTGGTTACTGAGTTATGGACAATAATGTATATTTGAGGTCAAAGGTCACCAAGGTCACATGATATTTTGTCAAAATGTCTGAGATATCTGCGTGAACCGATGGACTCACTGATGGACTCACGGACGGATATGACCCAATCTATAAGCCCCCTGGACTTTATCTGTGGGGACAAAAACTGTGTCACTGCATCCTTGGTATGAATACGATGGGAAACTAAATTTTTATTTTTCTTGGCCTTAGCCTATACATGGGAGTCTATGGAGGACTGCCTTATACATGGGAATCTATGGAGGTGTAAACTAAAAAGTCCTCTAACACGGCCAAATTCGATCGCATTGTGAAACAAATCGACGTGCATCTGTATGGGGTTGGGTACTATTCTTGTGCAAAGTTTGAAAGAAATTGACCAGGGCATGTCTGAGATATCTGCGTGAACGGACGGACGGACGGACTGACATGACCAAACCTATAACTCCCCCAGGACTTCGTCCGTGGGCACTAAAAACAACGCAACAGTTATTACAGCTACACCGGCGGTAGGTTCATATCCAGAGCCCCGTACGGTCTGCCGCCGTCGCTTGAAAACAATCTCATAAACCTGGCCATATGGGCAACTGTGTATGAGCAGCTGATCGACAAATAATCCTGAGCTTGAACGTGACAGCTCGCCTTCTCCGGGAAGTCAAGCATCCAGTAAATTTACCTTACCTAGATGAAATTTTGTCTATATGCTGAAATTTCGCCGAAGTTTGACAAAATTGCATCGATTTTTCAGGTTCATATCCGACATTTTTGAGTTTTGAGTGCAGACAGAAATAAGTTTTGAGGCAACATGGCTGCGACCCCATGTTGACCCCTAGCCCTGCGTACGATGCTATGTGCTACAGCTAACACACAGCATCGTACGCAGGGCTAGCGAGAGAGTTGCCGACATCGACGGTTATTTACGAGAAGTGAATAAAAGACTGTCATTTTTGCGATCGAGTAGCTGAGGTAGGCTGGGATACGACTTGGGCCCAAGAACGCTGAATTTCGGCAGTAATTTGGCTTTTTACGTCAAGTCCCAAAATGGATTTGAAGTCACCGACCCTACGTACGCGTACGGGTCTTTGCAGGGCTGTGGTGAGCGGGGCGATTAGCTGTAGCGGAACACACAGCATCGTACGCAGAGCTAGTTGACCCCATGTGAAAATGTGTTCGCGATCAAATCTTCCCATATTTTTTTCAGAATTTTCGACAAAATCATTGCTTCTTACATCTTTTGTAAAATATAAAATATTAAAATAAAAATGCGATGTGCCATGTCTCCAGATTTCTAAAATATCGTTCGTTGACCGTTCGACGGAATACTCATTTCGCAAACTTGTGACGCAGTTGAAATTCAATACTGACCGCCAAATAATCTTAATAAGACGAGATCATTCTAGACATCCTCCAAATTATCCAACCATTCGCGTTAGAGTTCAGCTCGCTTAGAGGATCATAACATTCTTCGGCCTTCGTTTAGATCGACCCTAATCTCTCCCATTTAGGAAATAATACACAAGCTACCTTGACAAAACTTCGTGCACCATCCAGGACCAAACACACTACAAATCTGTCTTGACGTCATCATCTCCTTACATGGTAATCGGCATACCGTATTTTTTAGCAAAGGAGACACAGAATACGTCGGAGTATTCAGTTTCAAAACGTATTACATTGTGTGATGTTGTCAAAAAAAGGTAATGTTACTGCAGTGGTATAAATTACAAAACACAAAAGTTCAAATCAGTTTATTTTGGACTGGCTTTACCCAACATTTCATATTGTTTCTTATGCCAGATTTGACCACGTGCTTACTGGCGACCCCTTTACATGCAAATTTTGTGTCAAATGGTGTGTTCTCCTGGAAAAACAACGTACGATTTCTATATGAAGGAGGCGAAATTTGCCCTCAAAACTCGAAACCACTCCTTATGGAGTGTACCTAGCTATTTTGAACGAGCTTCTCGAATCTGCAGCTCTATTTCGAAATGATGGTCTGGTTTTCCTCAGCTCAAGGATAAGTGTTCTCCATCGCTGTGGGCATTACTATTCTCAACTGGGGGTACAGTTTCCAGTCGTAATGTTTTTCATTGTGTCCGGGATATAAAACCTTTCCTTTTCACAATTTTACTTCGATTAACACTAGTCCACATCTTGTCAGCGATTAAACATGTTTCAAGTTTAAATGTTAAATTCTGGTCTCGAGCCCTCTTGTTCGACCAAACTGAAATTACCCCTCCCACTTTGGCTCGTCCAGTGGGTGTAGCAAGGGTCGTGCCATCGCCTAGGAAACGGAGGGTGCATTATTGTTGCATTTCGATGCACATTTTGATTATATTCAGAAGATTTTGTGGCAAAAACTCAGATAGAGAAGCATTAATATTCACATCTCACTTATTCAAGACTGGCTGAGAGCAGCACTTCCATTCAGTTAACATCATTACGCCATTTATTATGCCAAGAAAGATGAAGCCAAGACATTTTGCCCTCCCTGGTCTCAGCCAGGAATGGTTATACCTTACAGAGTTTTTTCCCACGGAATGAAAACAAATGTACTTGGGCTGAGGCCCAAGTACAATAATAATAATAATAATAATAATAATAATAATAATAATAATAATAATTTTAGGTATTCATCAACTCAGGTTGATTAGCAAATTTATATGAACGTCAATTCACTGTCTTGCGATTGTACGTATTACTGTTTTAAATACACAAATCTTCTGAAGTCCACGCGAGTCATTACTTTGGGACATCGAGTTGGGGTGTAGAGGGACATTCTTGGTGGAAAACTGTTCCTTACATTATATCGTGATCGCAAAGTATTTGTTCGCTTTTATTAGTTCGAGTCTCTGACCACTATCATCCTGTTCCGTGGCATAATTTTCTCGGAGAAGACGTAAACCCAACAAAAAAAAGATGAACAATTCTTAACAATGAGGTCATTTCAACTATTTTTTCTTTCTTTATGACCGATATTATAGAAATAACGGACGACGCGCTGGCCATTAACGTTTATTTATGGGCAAGGGCGAGAGGAAAGCCAAAAATTAACGGGCGAGGCTTGCCGAGCCCGTTAATTTGGCTTTCCTCGAGCCCGCGCCTGTAAATAAATGTTAATGGCCAGCGCGGAGTCTGTTATTTCAATTATACTATCAACGAACCCCGAAAAACCGTCAAAATTTACGAAATTTTCCGTGCGAACGACAACGGGGCCCCAGAACCTGTCAGTGAGTAGTGCGCTGCAAAAATTTTGCAAATCCGGAGATTTGAAAAAAAACCGTCTAAACTTGGGCCACAAGTGCTCCATTTTGTTTTGTGATTGTTTATGATCTTTGCATAAGAATCACAATTTTCGTTTTAGCCGTTAAGTTACTATGTTTACGATATTTTTCATATTCACGGGCATGAAAACAAACCATATATATAACCATGTATATAACCTTACTTCTGATTGATATTAACCTTGAACTATTGAAAAGCATACACCGTGAATAACTTTAATCAAATATTTCTACGCTCCAAAAACAGTAGCAAATTACCTTTCTGAACTATGATGAACCCATTGCACGACAGGAGTGCGGTCACTGTCGTCTATGTTGACCCAAGGGAAGAAACACCCTTGGAAAGTCTTTTCATCCGAAACGTGTGCGTTAAATGTATCTCCTTTATTCCGTACACACGTCAATCCTTTCTTGTGAATATCAGCAATTTGCCCGGCCACCATAAAGTGTAGTACAAATGTTGTAATTGGCTGTGTCGTTTAAGTTTACACTTACTTGCAACCTAAAAGTGTTTTGGAATTTTTAGCCATGCTGGCAACCTCAGAGAGAGAGAGAGAGAGAGAGAGAGAGAGAGAGAGAGAGAGAGAGAGAGAGAGAGAGAGGAGAGAGAGTTTTAGAGTTTTATGTTTATGTTTAATATGTTTAATATGTAATAATAATAATAATGACACAGCTAACCCTGCCTCCAAGATGTTGTTAGTTACAGTTTTGTAATGTCACTGGAGAGAGAGAGAGAGAGAGAAGAGAGAGAGAGAGAGAGAGAGAGAGAGTTTTATGTTTATGTTTAATATGTTCCATGGTTCTTCAAAGGGATAAAGTATCTATCTTTGACGTTCATTTGCCCTTTTCAGTTCATGAAAGCTGATTCGTCTAGAGGTGAAAGCCTTCGAGATGGAAATTAATGAACAAACATTTCACAAAATATATAATTTTATCCAGCTCTGAGAGAACTCAGCCAATACAAGTGATAACTAAATTTCGTATGTCTCAATAAATACATGCAAGTGAACAGTCACGTATTTCTTGTAGAAGACGACGGGACGAGAGTTGATTTGACACAACCACTTTATTGCCAACAGTAGGCGAGTTTTTTCTTTGAGTTTCACAAGCGAATTCGTCAAACAAAATTTAAATAAAAACAACCAACATAGTTGTGTGTCTCTTTAATGATGTACAAGCTTTTACATTTAACCTGAGGGATACACACACAAATGTATATTTTGGTCGTTTCAGACCCCAAGACATCCCTTCTGATGAACCTTATCCGATTCTGTCAATCGACTCGGGACACGTGGATACAGTTAAAATAAAAGAATACAACGATAGCCCGAAGAAAGCATGGTTTGAAGAGGACAAGAAGAGCAAAGCATTTTGTCCCGGCAAAGATAAATGCGTGGAACACGATGACTCGATCAAGGACATGCTAGTGGACTTCAGTAAGGAGACGACGGCCCACGGAATCGTTCAAATTACCTCCGCGAAGTCGAGCGTCACCCGTTCGACGTGGTTGGCAATCGTCCTTGCGGCTGCGTGTTTGATGCTTCTACAGATGACCTTACTGCTGTTTCAATTCTTCGAATACAACGTCAGTGTAACGGTAGGTCATCAGTATATTTGCATTTGTCCATATTTCGATGCAACATCGCGCCAAAACGATGCGAGAAGGACGTGCGTCCTCCGCACTGGTACGTTCTTGGAACATTTCGTTGACGAGCGGTTCCGAACATGAATTGTACCATACCACAACAGTTGTGTGTGTTGTGTGAGTGTGTTGGGGATGGGGTGGGGAGTGTGTGGAAAATGAATTTTTCACCCTTAGCGACTACGCATGGAATCGATTGTACAGTTTCTTTACTCTATTCCTTCAAAAATGGAAGAGAATTCAATAAGACCGTTGTTAAGAAAATAAAACTGCTGAAAGTCTAACATTACAATGGACAGTTTGTATTCCAAAGATACCATAGGCCTAATACCATATGTAACAAAGTTAAAATAACTCGATAATATTGCACTGCATGGTTGGAACAATCTTTAGCTGGCAGTTTCAAAAAAATATCTTTTTTGAATTATGTTTCACGCCCGAATTTAAATATACTGCTCTAACATATGAAATGAAAAGAGTGTATATAGGTCAACTGTTTATAGAATTATAAAAAATCTGGCTTCTCCAGAACCAACAGAATGTACAAAATGTCAATTAGTTGTTGAAGATTGCTTAGCCTATTTGTCAGCTTCCTGCAGTTACACTATTGAACAATGAGACACTTTCTGGACAACAATTTTTGATAATGTTAATGTAAATTTTGCTGACACTTTATTTACATATAATTTAAATGACAGAGACTTTGTCCTCTATATTTTACAGGATAACGAAAGTAACTTTCAAGAACCACAAGAATATGAAACATTTTAAGAATTAGCTATAAATTTTATACAAGTGTGCCTAGATGCTTAAAGTAAACATTCACATTTGTGGTCAATATCTTTAGTATTTTCAAAGCCTGGATTAAAGAATAAAGAAGCAACAACAACAACAACACAACAACAACAACACAGCAACAATAACGACAACTCACTCACTTACTCGCTCGCTCACTCAACCACTAAATTACTAACTGACTAACTCACTAAGTAAAAAATAACTTTAGTCAAACTAGTGAGCCATTCAAGTTCTGGATCTATTTAATTATATTTACGTGTAGAAATCAGCTAATTTTTTACATTCTGAACGGCAATACAATTTTTCCATTCACATTAGGCTTGCAAATTATAAACGCTTTTTCAAGTTGCGTCCGGCAAACAAAGCGTGCACATACAATAACGAACTGATCATTAAAATGTTTCGTCATGTTTTGGCCGGAAAGTAGATCCTATATCATCCCCTAAACTTTATGCTTATCCTATCTTTAGATCTGTAGGGTCCTCTTTTTTGTTATTTTATTACGTTTAATATTTTTTTTTCATCTAAAAGGTTAGTCTTGTATCAGGGAAAGCCCTCGATTTCCCATCGGTGACAGTCTGCAACACAAACAAGCTACGAAGAAGTGCAGTCAGAGATTCAAATTACAGCGAAATGCTGATGCTGGAAACTACCTTCGTCCAACCATATTATGGTAAAAACGTTTGTTTGTTTGTTATGAGTTGTTTACTCTCTATCGACTGGTTTATTGTTTGCATTAGACCAAAGTACGAACAGAAAGAGCAGAGAACTGAGGTGTAGTCTCGCTATTTGGACGTTCAATGAATCATCCAACTTCAATAGTTGGGAATTCTGCGGTATTTGTGGGAATATCGCTGGAATATCTTGGCGGCACGTCTGTGCTCCCAGGTCTAATTTAGACTGTATAGATATTCCTTATTAGCCTTTACTTCAAATGTATAGCTCGCATTGTCTTAAACTTTATTACGTAGGCGATAAAATATATATTGTGATATACATGTATGATTAATTTACCTGCACCATACAATGTACATACAAAAAGGAAGCAGGAAACACAATGCATCAATGATGAATTCGCTAAAGGTAACCTTCATCTGCCTATCACGATGAGCAATTAATCTCGCTTTATGTCTTCTCCATCGATTTTAAAGTTATTAATAGATGTTCTTGATTACTAATTTCTAGAGTCGTGACTGTTCTTGATTACCAATTAGAAAAAAAAAACTTTTCTTTATAAAGTCCCCTGCATGGAAGGAGATTTCCCGTGTCAGAGTGGCGTACATTGTGTAAAGCCGTACTTGGTCTGTGACGGTGTCAACCACTGTGGCGATATGAGTGATGAACGGCAATGCAATTACCGTGAGTAAGCCTTCAGTTGTACAAAAACAGCAAATAGTGAAGTAACAAGCAAATAACCCCTATACGTCACTGACACATTACACAAACACACACACACACACACACACACACAAATATTATATATATATATATATATATATATATATATATATATATATATCACAAATTCAAGTAAAAAGTAACTATCTCTGTTACTTAAGTTTCATGTATAGTCAGACTCCTTTTACCCGTCTGTCTATCTCTCTGTATATCTCTCTGTCTGTCTGTCACTCACACAAATTACTCAAAGCACAAAGATACTGTTACTTAAGTTTCATGCAAACTGCAATCACCAGACCACTTTTACAATAAGGCTATTGGCCTTTTATATGGTTGGGACGTATAATTGCATAGTAGTTTCTTGTGTCGAATAAAATTATTTATCGAATGTTATCACCACGCACTGCTTTTAGCATCAAGCTCTGTGTGTGTATATATATATATATATATATATATATATATATATATATATATACTCTGTAAATGATGTTTTCCAGCTGAATGCGGAGACGACCAGTTTCGATGTGTCTCTGGCAGTGAACTTGGCATCTGTATTTCCAACGATTTGCTCTGCGATAAAATCAGTCATTGCTATGGAGGAGAAGATGAGACTGACTGTGGTGGTAAGCGTAATTATTTACTTTAAGCACAGGTATGGTGATGAGATAGAGCCAATTTTATTTCAATGTTGATTTATCAATGTCATTAAACTTTATCCGTTAGGTAATATACTAAGAAAACACATTGTGTTGTATAATAAAAATGTTATTGTGAAAAAACAAATTTACGGTAAACCCTGGAAAAATAAATAATCAACCTTTTGGATCACGCATAGCTTTGTTATTTAAAGTTTATATCTTCATTACTTTACTTAGAATGTGAAACGGAAGATTTTCAATGTCTGGTTTCAAGGGAGTGCATCATCTCGTTGAAAACATGCGACGGAATGTTCGACTGTCGTGACGGAAGTGATGAAAGCCTCAGCATATGTGGTGAGTGGTCAAATCACTTCTGTAGACAAAGGTTCTGTTTGTTTCTACACACATGTGGAACTTAATCAGGGGAAAGAAGCTTAAGAAATATATCTCAAAATGTTTGAGAAAGTCATCGATATGACAGAGTTACTCCTGCAGAGTGTAGAGTTACTCCTGTGTTGACAAATATTGGTGTCCCTGAAGTTGGTAAAAATACGGCCTTCAGAGAATAGTCATGAATTTTATACTTCTCGTACCCAATATAGCTCGTTTTTCACTGTATAAAGAATTAGGCACAAAGAAAAATGCTTGCTTTCTCCAGCCAAAGAACTTTGAATGCCCAATTTTTGCGATCGTATCCCGATGAGTCCCGTGTTTAACCTTCTTTGATAAAGATGTTATCTTTTATTCCGGTGAAAAGTCGAATATTCTTCAATTTTAAATGCTTTCCACGGTTTAAGAGAGAGACAGCTCGTAATGGAGAGACCGTCTTTTCCAGTTCTGAGCAAACAGTTTGGACGCATACTGTTTATTGGTGCTCATGTGAACATTTCACACACAAACTTCTATCGGTCGCTGCTGAAAAAAAAAGAATTCGGAAGACTCTACAAGATAGTCAATGCGAATGAAATGAAGTAAATAAAAGATATAGCACATATAGAAAAGCTACTAGTAGCAAACCTTAAAGTTAGGTGTTTTGAGTGGAGAAAGTGTGTCCTGGCATATGCGAAATCTATCTCACGCACATTCACGTTTGGAGACTTGCGGGGGAAAAAACCTGCAGATTACAGTACCAAAACTCGACAGCACGGCCTCTTAGTCTGCTACTGCCCTTGTAAGTGCTGCTCGGTCAAAGAAGTGAGACCTAAACAGTAAAGAACCTTTAGTGGTTTACATCTTTGCTCTGAGCGAGTTGGTGATTTTTCAGATCCAGAGCTGAGGAACGTTGCACTTGGGAAATTCGCCGCGCATACGGGAAGAAGCTACTGGGAAAGCGGACCGAAAAAGGCCGTTGATGGTGACAATACCACTTGTGCACACTCTGAAAGTCAGTGGGAACCTTTTTGGATGGTGGATCTCGGAAAGCCATATCTTGTGTATGAAATCGGAATTACACATCTGCCAACGTGGGGTCGTAAGTATACAGAAGTGATGTCAATAAAACTTGTCTCTTCTCTTGGTTGAAAAATACTTAGAAAGATATTCTTTGAATTATCAACTCTAGTACAATTGAAATGTTTGTTTTGACATAATGTCTTTATTAAGGTAGTATGCGCCTCAAAGTCTAAAAACCTACACTTGTGCTCAAAATTTCCTCAAGATAACTTTCAAACATTGTCTTTCAAAATCAGGAATAAAACTCAGGAGTCACCATGCAAAGTTGTGCGCCAGGAAAACAAATTGCCCAATATTTGCACTCTTAAAGTTGAAATCCAAGATGGCTGACATTCGATTTTCGATCTTCACGTAGACAAGCCGGTGCAAATTTCAAAATGAGGCAACACATGTGGTAGACCAAAAACATTTACAGAATATCTGTCCCCGAGGCGCAGTCTACTGTCAAGGTTAAGTGCTACTGAGTACAACAAGAATAATTATTGCTATTGATTTTTTTGTCCTTTTGCAAACCGTACCCTCTCCGGGCTTTGAAATCATAAGAGATGTTTTGTATCCTTGGTATCCTAGGAAACAGGCAGAGTACAAACTCGCTCTCTTTCCGCCCATTTTTATTTCATTTCCTATTGTTTAGCCATAGAGTCAGGATGATTCTAAATCCTCCCAAGAATTGTATCACTTGAATATCGGCCTTGGCAGATACTGTTCAACTTCCTCCATGCCTCAAGTCTTATTAAAATCAGTTTCCTACGGCTCATCCTTTTTGTTTCTGCTGCTTTCGACTTGTTAAAACTGTTTCGGTAACATTTGAACTCAATTATTATGTATTGTAGTGGTAGCTGGTTAATGAATTAATTCTTTTGAAGTATTCCCACTTGTGGGGTGGGTGTTTGTGAAAGGATTTTTTATATTGCTGGAAAACAGATGATCGGCATAGTTTGTATCTGCGAAGGGGGACTCTTTAACCAAAGGAGGAGTGAACCTGTGAAGGGAATTTATGCACAAATAACTATCAAAACATAACATCTCTAGAACGGTCACTTTTCGCTTGTATCGATTTTACAGCTCGACTTGCAGGCGCTGAAATTCGAATAGGGTCGCACTGGTGGTCGTACAACAACCCAATATGCGCCACAGGCATCGAAGACCATCAGACACAGACGGAATCTTTCTCGATAAGGTGTAGCCCTTCTGCTGTAGCGGGCCGTTACCTCAGCATACAGGTCAAGGATAACTCCGAAGATATGCAGCTTTGCGAGGTTGAAGTGATGGCAGCGGGTAAGATATCTAACCTGATATCGATGAGAGAGAGAGAGAGAGAGAGAGAGAGAGAGAGAGAGAGAGAGAGAGAGAGAGAGAGAGAGAGAGAGAGAGAGAGAGAGAGAGAGAGAGAGAGAAAAATCAGATTCCATGACAGACTGCAGGAGCAAAGGATAAGAAAAATATTTCTTCGATTGAACAGTTTGTTCATCCAACACTCCTTCGTACATTTGGATGGACTTAAACTCAAAGGGTAAAAGAAACAGCGAGTGCTGAAATTTGCAAAGGCATTGCAAGTTCTTTGCCATATAAAGGATGCCCTAACAAAGTCTTTTGAATATCTGTAAAGGCGTGTCGATTTCGCGATGACTTCATGATACTGACGCTAACATCAGAATGTACTGACGCAATTGTCAACCGCTACATGTACTTTACAGATTCAAGATACATGAACCTTGCCCTCAAGCAAAAAGCCAGTCAGAGTAGTACCTTCGCATTTGGCAGTGCCGTGAGAGCAGTGGACGGAGACAAAAGTAACAACTACAGTGAGCGCAGTTGTACGCACACTCAGAAAGAATACCAGCCTTGGTGGAAAGTCGATCTTGGACGAGAATATCAAATTCATGAAGTCATTATAACAAACCGAGCTGACTGCTGTGGTAAGCCTATTTCCATCTTTATTGGGATTTCTTTCATAAAGGTAGGAAGTCAAATATGTAACTATTCGCCATAAATGTTAGGTCATTATGGTTGAAATTATACTGAACACGATCGGAACTAATTTGGGCTATTTGGATGGTGAAGTAATGTTGGTTTAATCTACAAATGTAAGCTCATCTGCTTTTCTTTTTTAAGTTATACGCTTATTTTTTACAAGTAATATGTAATATTAACATTCAGCTATAGGGCACCTAACACTTTTGACATATTTATAATGTAGCTTGGTTTATTCAGAATTTTAGGCCACCGGCCTTTTATACAATACATGAAAAGAAAAATTGAGATATTTGAAAAATATGAAGATATAATTATCCCAATTAGTTCCAATCGTGTTACTGACTAAATATTTTTTATGCACTTTGTATGCATACATTTCATTATATCCTCAGTGGGCTGCATCTATATGCTCTTCTACATGTATACCTAAATTAAGAATTAAAAACAAAACAAAAGACGAATTCCACAAAACTGTCTGAAAGTCCTTCGTCGCTAATCTCTCTTCTTGATGTACTCTCAAGCACTTATAGTCAAAAAGTCGGGAACAGTAATTTATTGAAAATATTGTGCAACACTTATCAATAATTCAGTAATTAATTTCATCGGACACGGCCTATGTACAGAAGAATAGCAGGCCTTGTTGGTGGATAATTACATCTCCTTTATGTTTGTTCCGCAAGTACCCAAGCGTAACTGTAGGGTCTGAAAATGAGTACTTTAGATCGAAGTTGGCACACCGTATACCTTGTACTCAAAGTTAAGTAAATTTGCATGAAAAAGTGAGCATAGACAATGACTTGCCACTGTTTTCTGCTCGCTTGCGTCACGGTGTCCTTCACTAACGGTAGATGTAAAATTTGAACAGACACATAATTACGTTAATGTTAAAATGAAGTACATACCTTTGAGTGTATGTCAATGATGTTTTTCATATCGTGTCCGCCAGATGATCGTCTACTTGGTGGTATTGTCAGAGTAGGTAACAGTGACGTCATCACAAACAACACCCAATGCGGAGAAAGCATAACAGCGGACCAGGTCGACTACGATAGCGATGTGCATGTTGAATGTGATCTGCGAGGTCGCTTTGTGTCCGTACAACTCGAAAATAAAACAGACTATCTCAGTCTGTGTGAAGTTGAAGTTCTCTGCGAAGGTAATGAAATAAACCTTATGTCATATATTTTCCAATTGATTTTGGTGGCTCTTTGTGACAGAATCCAAAAAGCAAGCTCAAGCAAGAGCTATGGGTTCCAGTTAAATCAACTCAATTCTGTGAATAAATGTCGTTTTAGAGAAAAGTTTAACTTTGCAACCTCAAATTACAGTAACTTTGATCGCATGTGACATCCAGTTCCACATTTGTTAGATCTTTACATTCCTTGACAACTTTGTCATCTTGTATTCTTTCACACATCAATGATTATTAATTCCTTTGGTCGAACGTAATCATCAAATAACTGTTCTCCTGGGATGCCTTGTCTTTACAGTCTTTTCAAAACGTTGTGGTTGACCTGGAAGACAAGTATTAACGAGAGCGATTTACCTCCCCACCCCGGACAACACTGTCATAAACTGTGTATGCGACAGGGGAAATCCTTATCTAATAATACAACTTTTTATAATATACGTCATTGTAGATATCGCTGACGAATTACCAAACGTAGCTCTTGGAAAACCGGCGGAGCAGAGCAGTACCTATTACACTCACGTGGCCGGCAGAGCAGTCGACGGGAACGAAAACTTCGCTTTAGAGACAGGCCACAGCTGCATACATTCTGCAAAAGAAGCGGGAGCCTGGTGGAGAGTCGACCTGCAGAGTATTCATGCCGTCTACAAAATTGTTATCATCAATCGATATGATTGCTGCTGTAAGTAGCTCTATTATCTAACATGTTTTCATTAACTCTGTAGTGTATGGAATGCCCTCTTATTGAAGTATGCACCCCAGGGTCAGATATTCGGACTCTCAAACTTTTATGATGATCTTTTGGCCTACAAATGGTTGGGGCTCTTTGGAATCTTATGGAGTAAATACAGTTTTCACCGGCTTAGTTTCGTGAAAATTGGGAATTTCATTACCAGTAGATATAACATAAGGATGGCGGCCATTTTGAATTTTAAACATCGGTAAAGATTGGGTAATTTATTTCTCTAGTTTCTATTTTTGCACAGTGACCCCGATTTTTACCTCCGATTTTGAAAGAGAGTGGTTACAAGTTTGTTTGCCGAAAGTTTGAGCAAAAATTTAAGTCCCTTTCGAATCGCTAACTGCCGTATGTCAAGATAGTTCTGTGTGTGTGTGTGTGTGTGTGTGTGTGTGAGAGAGAGAGAGAGAGAGAGAGAGAGAGAGAGAGAGAGAGAGAGAGAGAGAGAGTCGGATATATACGGTTTGAGAGACAAGAAAGGTGGAGAGAGAAATACACTGAAAGGGGACTTCTGAAGAATGACAAGATCATCTCAGACATGGATGGACACAACAGACATGCGAGTGTTTAGCATTCACAGTGTAATTTTTGATGCTTTGTAATGTAGCTGGACGGATTAACGGAGCTGTTGTCAAAGTCGGTTACTATAGAGATGACATCGAGAAAAATGTACAGTGTGGATCGCAGATCGGGGATGACGACTTACAGGACAAGACTATAGTGAAAGATTGCCTGGTTGTGATCCTAGGACAATATGTCGTCTTACGGAATCACCCTTCAAGAGAAGAGTATCTACATGTCTGTGAAGTAAAGGTCCATGCAAAAGGTTAGTCTCTATCTGTCTGTCTGTCTGTCTGTCTGTCTGTCTGTCTGTCTGTCTGTCTGTTTGTTTGTCTGTCTGTCTCTATTTCTGTTTCTATATCTCTTTGTCTTTCTCTATGTATGTATGTATGTATGTATGTATGTATGTATGTATGTATGTATGTATGTATGTATGTATGTATGTATGTATGTATGTATGTATGTATGTGTTCAGTTCACTTACATGCACGCTGTGTACTTGATAAGTTATAATTGAAGGCCAATGTTTGGCATGAGTAGGGGCCACCTTTTCAATAAATCGTCTTTCTTCAGCTGTGCATTTTCTGATGGGGAGAAATCGATTTATGAGGCTAACGACCTTACCTGGCACAGGGGTAAGCATAATTTGTTTTTTTGTGCGCTTTCACAGAATTCCTGAGGGGAGAATTCGTTGACGAATTGCACAGACGAATGTTTCTAATGTTCGATGCACAAGAAGAGAGAGCACTAACTGTGAATTCTACAGATGTCTTCACTGACATACCGCTCTACCAGTGTGTATCCAAGTGTCTCTACTGGAAACGATATGACTGCCGTTCTCTTGACTACAACCATGGTTCTAATACATGTAAACTCCATCGAGATACAGCCGGGTCAAATGGAATGGAACTTGTGAAATCGACAGGCAACGTGTATTATCAGAAGCTCCGTGAGAGTGGTATGCAGGGTTACAATTTTATACAAGAAACATCATGATGTTTCGAAACTGTCAAACTGTCAAAGCAGCGATTGATGTTTTTGTATATTTCCAATGTGGCAATGGATCCAAAGATCATATCACAAAGTAGTCTAAGAAGTACAAAATTATTTGGTGAATGCGAAAAAGTACAGAAATCGCGACTATTTTTTTCTTACCGCGACGTAGTGGAGTTATCGCTGATTCCGGGAGAAACAACTGCCGTCGCGTTCACTCCGTCCATGCATATGAGCAAATGCTCCGCAAGATCAGATACGAAGACGGCGCAGTTGTGATCGCACTGCGATCGTCTCACTCAAAGCGTTTTACACATTACATAAATGAGTTATAACCTGCTAAAATGACCTGCTTCTTATATACAACAATGTGTAGGACAGTTCAATATTTCTTTCAAAGCATTGCCAGTAATTTTCAGCTTTATTCGGCTAACTGCGAGCATAAATTCTTTGTTTCTGAAATGCATTATTAAATACAACACTCTTTATGCAAAATTCTTCATTTTTAAGTGTAAAATCCACCTCGTTATTTGAGACCATTTTTCTCACCAATGACTCGCCTCGCTTACCTTTTGCCTTTCGTAGTGTTAATTCCACCAGACAATGAAACAGCGTGCCCGGCTGAGTACATCAGATGCACATCTGGGGAATGCGTCCACCCCTACAAAATCTGCGACACCCTTGTCGATTGTGCCGATGGCTTTGACGAGTTGGAGTGTCTGGCGAATGATCCGAAAGGTAAGTTCAAACATCTCGTGCGAATGTCATATCGACCGGGCTGAAAAGGTTGGGTTTAACTCTGAGCTGTTTTTTATCGCAACAGAATCCGAGATTTTTTGTTCAGTTCACTTTCCACGGAAAATGCTCCCTAAGATCCGCCGATGGCAAACATATGGAGACAAGGACCCGTGGCCCATGCAGTGCTCTTGATTTATCTGCATAATAGCATATAAAAGTACAATGTTTACCTATTTTCAAGTCGAGTTAAAGCTGAAAACGCTCATACACTATTCAAGTTTTACAAGCAAAATGCGATCCAATAATTTTAGCACTAGTTGACAAGCTTAAGAATGATCCACAGTAACAATAAAAAGAAAACAAATGACGTGCGGTTGTTTAAATCATTTTCTTTCCGTCCTCATGTTTTTCTGTTTCTCTCGGGGTCTCTGCATGGGTTACAGCAAGCAATAAGTCAACGGTTTTCTATCCCGGCTGGCACGAGCCTTACCACGCCATCACCGACGACCTGGACGTCTACAAGTACTTCGAAGAGAACATCTATGTGCATTTCGAATACGACCGAGTGAAAGGCGAAGATCCGCCCGACTGGATGCGCTTCAGAACCTTCAGTAGGTCCCCTGATTACACAGAACTGAATAAGATTCTGAAACTCAGCGCTGATGAGATCAGTGAGTTAGGCCACCAGGCTGAAGATTTCATACTGCAGTGCTCATACGCAGGAGAAGTCTGTGACGCAAGGTAATTTACTGATCAGGATTTACAATAAAAAATCTGCTTGATACCGCGCATGTACATAGTAAAGGGAACGCAATTTTCCTCGAGTAATAGACTTTTCTTTCTTGCGTTGAAATCGCCTACGATTGTTACAAATAACCTATTCGTCACTTTTCGGTTTCTCTGCTTTTGGTTTCATTGTTCATTGTATGTTGTAAGTCAGCTTGTCACTGTGGTTTGTCTTGTGTAGACTATGTACTGTCATTGTTGATATGTGGTAGAGCACATGTGAAGTATGAACGGTCTATAGCATGGGTCATTCAACGAGAAATACGTACAGGACAGAACTACGGGAAGGCATTATGTATAGACTTACGCAAAGATACGGTACAGACGTTTTCTTGCTGCGGAAATCAATACACATAGATAGTGTATGATGAACTATTCAGCTCGATGTGCGGTTTTGAAAAATAAAAAAAACATATGTCAGATTATTCTTTCCTTCTCTCCAGCGCTGACTTCACAGTACTGCAAGACGAAAGCTATGGCAATTGCTTCCAATTTAACGCAAATCGCAACAACATGCGTCTGGCAAGAGGTACCGGCCCAGAACAAGGTAGGCACATCCGCTTACCCTATCCCGACATGAGTGTCAAATAATCGTTTCCGTATCTGATTCTCCGACAAGTGAAGCTTCAGTTAAATATATTGTTCCTTATATCTAAAGTATATTTAAGCAATAATGCACCCCCTCCCGGCCCATAACGGACGAAAACAAACTTTGCTCAACGTAATGTACGAGGCAGAGCCGCGTACATTATTGAGTGCAAAGTTTGCTTTCTTCCATTATAGGCCGAAAGGGGTACATTATTGCTATTATTTTATAGTTTTGGCGATGCCAGTGAATTTGTAGATGTAGTAAACATATTGGGCCACAATGCTGGATAATCGGATACATTTTCAGTAATAATCTGAGGGTATGACGTCACAAAATTCACTGGTATTGACAAAGGTATAATATATTTATATTTATACCTCACTCTCCTGTATATCAAAGAATCCCAAGTTCACAAAATATTATCCAAGCGAAAAGCCTAAGTAAGCTAAGTTGCATGGAGAACACGTCAGCATCAACAGACAACATTGTACGAGTATCATTGGGAACAGGAACAGCGAACATAAACATAAGTGCAGAGTAAGGTCTACCTGCCTGCTCAAAGGAATTTACAAATCTAGAAGTACCATTTGAAAGGTCAAAGTTACAACTCGAGGCAACATTATTGTGAGATACAACTATTTTGATATGCTGCGTTGTTCGATTTGTATTCAGGTTTGACTCTGACATTATTCATAGAACAACACGAGTATTTTAGTATTTATGGTCAGGACTCCGCAACCGTTGTTAGCATTGTGCCTCCTGGAGATAAACCCTTCCCTCTGGACCAGGGCTTCTTTGCAATGCCTGGAACAGCCACATCGGTATCACTGACAAAGGTAAGCGTTGGCGTATTATAGATTGTGCGACAGAGTTTTCACTGATGAGAACGAGCAGTTAGAGAGAAGGTGGGTTTGGAGAAGACAAATGAGACATGAGACATGGACATTTGCCATGCAGTCGATGGTTATAGGCTTGAACTAAAAAATATTGACATCTGATACGAGCATGCTCCACGGGAACAAGAAAAAGCAAAACCTTTACCTGAAACAGAGATTAATGGCACTCAATGTGTACAGCGATGTTGCCCTTACTTGAATAACCACCCGGTGATGATATGTATTTCCTGGTTTCAAGATGGTAACATTTCAGAATCCCTTTCATATTTTTAACACGACAGAGCAAAGTGGAACGCCAAGCACAACCGTACGGAAACTGCTCCAACCAAGCTGGCTTTGACGTCGACCAACGTGTTATGGAAAAGTACCTGTCAGACTCGTATTCACTGACGGTAAGAGTTATATGGGAAAATTTTTATCTTAATTTTCAGAGATTATTGGACTATCTTACTACCTTCATTATGAACACTACTTGATCAAATAAAGTGATTACTACTGCTTGTAATAGAACGTGAATATGAATCGCTATTATATAGGCCAACACATACAATTGACAACGAGAACTTTTTTGTTAAAAACAGGCTTGTGAAAAAGCATGCCTCCAGACTGCTCTGATCCGATACTGTGGTTGCACTGACACCTTGAACATAGAAATGCCGCCGTGTCGAGCTCTGAACAAAACGCAAGGTAACTTTGTCATCCAATAGTTGCTCTAATTGCAAGGGACATGGCTATAATAAACGAGGATTTACATGTATCGTTACCAGCCTTTGGATTCTACACTAGTCGTAGCTCCCCTTGTAGATCTTCACAGCAGCTGCTTGCCAATGGCTGCACATAGTATATACTACAAATGCGAATCATTCTTGCTGTAAACGATCAAGGTTCCATTTTATCATGCTTTGAGACCGTGTAATTTGGGTACTGAAATCGTACATGAAGGATATATACTGATATACCGATAATTAATTTTGCATAAAAATCTCGTTGTATCATCTAAGCTAACACAGTGACATCTTTCGGTTTGCAGTTGCCTGCAAGCAACTTATCTACTACTTCTTCCAATCGGACTTGCTGCCTTGCAAATGTCACCCTTCTTGCAGGTTAGTCACAACAGTTTTTATCCATTAATCATATCAGGGAGGCAACCTTAAAAGGGGATTTCGAAATCATATCTACCGAAGATATTCAATCGATAATAAAGTCTAGGAGAAATGGGTAGATACTTGTCATACTTACAGTGTAATGCAGTCATCCTTGCAGGTATAAGGACTAGGAAATGAAAGAAGGTGTTAGTCCTTTATATATAAAATAGATATTCCAGGGATATATGATACCTGTACAGATTCTATAAGAACAGGGGAAAATGGAAATGTTTATTATTGAATGAGAAGCCATTTTCAGAGTAAACAGACAATACCTTGCAACTCCATGAGCATTTCTTTGGCATGTACAAATAGATTTTCCTTACTTTTTACACCATAGCGAAAGGAAATATTCCATGACAATTTCACAATCAAAGTGGCCCTCCGATGCATATTTGGTAAGTGAAAAATTATTCTACTCTTACATGATACACCGTGATAGCAAAGCTTGCTGGTTTAAGCAATCTGGTATGTCATTATCTGTCAATGGACGCTTTGTTATTCTCTTCCATATCGACAGGCTTTGTACACTTACTTCCATTGTAATATAACAAGATTGGAACTTATTTTGGATAGTGGAATCTTCATATTTTTTAAATTTCTCAAAAATGTCGAGAGCCATATAGCTGAATGTTGCAATATTACTAATTACTGATAGAAACAAGTGTGTAACTTAAAAAGAAAAACAGATGACCTTACATTTGCAGGTTAAAACGACCTTACTTCACAATCCAATTATCCCAAATGAGTTCCAATCGTGTTATATCTATACCCCAGGGCCTATAGACACCATTCATGTTTTGGATCTCTTTATCCTTCCGCAGAATAATTTGTTGTCTCTGGTCAAGGTCAAAAGTCATAAAACTCGAAATCTGAATGATTTGCAAAGCGCAAGGTGAGTCTTTGTTGTGCTTCCTCTGATGATATCTACAATTTTCAAGTGACTTTATCAGGTTATATCTTATGACAAACACATGAATAGATTGGGGGTAGGGAGAAAAGAAAAAAAACGGCGAAGGAGTTAAACAATCAGTAAGGCACAAGCACGTTCTGATCAAATTTAGTTTTGTATTACGTAGTCTAAGGCTAAAGAATGTGTCCAATCTATCCCAGCCCCCAAACCCAAACCCTGAACTGTTCCTTTCTCTGCTTTTCTTCAAATGATTACAGTAAATTCCTAACTATATTAGAAAAAAAACCGTTTGAACACATCTGCCGAATCAAAACAAATACTCACATGTCTACCCTATTACTGAAGAGCATATGAAAGGAAACGCACATCTTTTGGTCTAAGTAACTCACGGGAGGAAATACTGCTTTTACACGGATACTTTTAATTGCAAGACTTGTAAAATGCAGTACCCGAAAGTTACAAGCTCTGGTGTCGACGCAAGTTAAAAAACTCGTCAAAGAAACGAGTTAATCGAGTCAAGAGAGAAAGTAAATAACCGAGTCTATCCACAGACATAAAATGATGCCTTATATTTGTGCAACGCAGACTTCATAATCTTCTGACTGTGGGCGATGCTATCATTATGAAGAGGTTTTTCACAATATGTCGACTCTGCTAGCTTACGACTCTCTGTGGTTTCCTTCCAGGGCAAATCTTGTACGTTTGAAGGTGTATTTTGAAACTTTGAATTATGAGTCGACATCAGAAATTCCAGCCTACACGGTAAGAAATGACACTGTTTTTAACGGAAAGGTAGAGATGCTAACACGATGGTTGAGGATTGGGTACGTCAGTGAACGCAAATCACCAGACAATTATTGTAAAAAGTATCTCCGGAAAATTATGATGTTTTCATAAATTATAGAGAACGTTTTTCTTTTATTCGTTTTCAATTCTTGACGGTTTAGCATTCTAGCAGACCACCACATATATTTTCGTAGTTCAAGATGGTCCTTCCCTAAATTGTAATTTTTTCCGTTTATGCGACCTGGTAATATTATTACCTTGTATGGTTTGCATTATTTAGGTTGTTTTCACGTCATTGTCCTCATGACTTTCTTTTTCACCTACAGTGGGAAGATCTCCTGAGCGATGTTGGTGGTACGCTTGGCTTGTACGTCGGATTGTCCATCATCACCGTCTGTGAAATAATGAGGCTTCTACTCAAAGTGATCACCAAATTCTGTCGGTTAAACCGGAAACGGAACAGCTGTTTCCCTGAAGTGCTGAAAGATTCTCAAGTTCGTCGCCTGGAATGATCTTCTCACGCGACAGTGAATCCACTGTAAACTTAATCGACCTGATTCTCCTACTGAAATCAGCAGGAATCGACGGACGTGTATTCATAAGATGTTGCAAACGTACAAAATTTTAAGGACATGCATAATATTGCCATTGATTGCAAGATATCAGCTACATTAATATTCCTACATACATATCTTAGTAACACAACCATTTGACATATTCTATTGTTTTCAGCACCGACGAATTAATTATGTCCTAGAATCAGACTAATACTATTTACATTTATTATCAATCAAGGTAATTCTTGTCCAAAGAGTACTGACAAAGCACTTCATGCCAGTTGCACTAAATATATACATGTTACGCCCAAAATTTTCAAAATTTACGATTTAACAGCTCTTTGTTAATATTCTAGTGTTCTGTACTGATACAAACGAAAACAATAGCTCTCCATGGCAAGCTGTATATATACATTTTATTCAGTAGTTTAAGAAGTTAACATTTAGCACGTTTGAAATATCAATGAAACCTATATATTTAGCACAGTAATTTTCTGTTGAACAATATGAATTATCTGATGCACTCATTTTGAAACAGTTCATGAAGTTCACCAGTCGTATACATGTCGCTTACAATTTTACAATTTTATAGTGATTAGTTCCCTGTGAAACATTTACATCCGTGAAAATGCATCATGTACGATGTTTAAGTAACATTTGCAGTGATGGAAGTTATGTCGTAAGAGAAATTCGTGTATTTCAAAACATAGTCACATAAGGTTACATTCACGAAATACTAGAAATTGCCAAGAGCACGGTTAAGAATTAAATGAGGAATATGTTTTATTAAATGTAAAATGCAAGACATTTAGAAAGTGCTGGCTGACTTTAAAGAAAGTTATTGTATTCGACTTACTAAAGAGCACCTGAGGACTCCTTTTGTCACTGAACAATGAAGCCACATTGATGTATTATTTTACAAAAAATCTTCAAACGTAAATAAATAGATGTCTGTACTAAAATAGGTTCACACGATCTACAATTACTACTAGAATACAATGATGCAAACTCAGACATACTATATTCTTGTAGCTAAATACTTTGTACTGCTCGGGAGAATTATTTCTTTATCCAGAGCTTTCGACAACTATCCAGCCTTTTTTATCAATAGTGTTGATTAGCACCACTGCGCATGCGTGATCTTAAAATATCATCTAGAATAAGGTTAGGATATAGATGAAGAACTAACTTTAAAATGCACAACATTAATGATAGCATTAAACGCCACTTGAACATTCTTTTAGGAGCAAATATCATAAAGTTTATATTCAACTATTTCACTTTACTGAGTATATCAATGAGAGATTATCTTTATTAAACAAATATATATTTCGCTGTGGGTTTCCTGATAAAAGATGCACTTGGCGTACTTAAATTTCAATGTGTAATCATTTAGTCATTGAAGTCAGATTTAATAAATGTATATTTCACGCTGGAGAGGTCTTCCAGTGTATTCTTCTTTTCCATCTTTGTTTAGCATATCAATCATATCTTCTTTTACATCTAATTGATATCTTTAAGTGGTATGCGCCTCTAAAGTGAAATACTTAAACGTTTGATTAAACTTGCCCAAAGACTAATTCAACCATTCTCTTTCAAAATCAAGAATAAAAATCAGGGGTCACCGCAGTGTATAGGTCACTGTGCAGATTTTGGTACCAGATAAACAAATTAATCAAGATTTACTGATATTTGAAATTCAAAATGGCCGCCATCCCTGTGTTAACCCTAGGAAAAAAATACAATTTTCGACTGTCAAAAATAAGACGGTGAAAGTTTTTCTTACTCGAAGGGCTTCGAAATGAGCCCCACAAGTGGTAGATCAGGAAGAATTGGAAAAGTTTTACAGTCCAAATATCTGCCCCAAAGGCATATTCTAACTTAACAAGAAATAAATCACATTATGGCATAAGTACTAGAGTTTACTTCCCCCATAGCGCACGCGCACCACATGTATTTGCACTGCAGTGCAAATGTCGAAAAAAACTTTGTGCTAAATATGCTTATGAGTAATTTGTAGCCGGAACTATGTTTGTTAAAAAAATAGTGTTTTGTAAGCAAACCAAAAATTGTCGTCTATAGGCTACACGTCTTTGCAAGAGAAATGACTTTTCGGTTTTGAAGATTTTATAAACGATAACAACGATAATGTGTACATTTGTATGACAGAGAGAAGAAGGGTACATCACTGGGAACTTAGATACTTTTAGATACTTTTAGACCGCGATGTTCTCCCATATATTCTGCTCGCACTAGTTTCCGTCGGGCTCAAGTTCATTCGCAAAATAATAAGTATGCTTTATTGCTAATATTAATACCGGAGTCTGTTGTGTTTTAAAGACCATATGAATCGGTCTTTCATTGGTTGTTTTTTTCCCATTAATCTTTCCCACAGAGATTGTAGCGACAGAGCTGGTCGTGACCCGGTCCACAAACACTTTAGCCTTTGATCTGAAATCACGCAAACGGTATTTTTAACAATCGAACTAGGGGCTGGCACAACTTTACGATGAGAGGTCAACTGCAACTTCATATATGACGCTTAATTAAAATAATAGAAGGTCGGTACATATCGTTTCGCCATCATGAAGACATCGTACCGGGCATCATTTTTATGTCATCCTTTGTACCATATGAAATGATAGCAGAACCCAATGGCGGGTTATTTTTAATTGGGCTTGAGATGTATTCTGCTGCCCCTGCACTTGCTAGACGTTCGTGCAGAGGCGGCGGAAGAATTACGCCGACTATTGCGCGTTTGCACTCTCATGCCTTTTGTTTCTGTTATAATCTTATCTGCCTGCACGTATTGCCCTTATGTTTATCGAAGATGTTGTTACCCATTCATTATCATGTGAGATGCTGCAATCGTGCTATCAGACACTTCATAAGAAGCCATAAATTTAACATTCAAAACAAATTATTTTGTCATTGTAATGCTTTGAAGTAAAATAGTATTTCCGGTGTAGGAAGAAACACGTTGGTTGGCGGCAAAGCAGAGAAGGTGCATATTTATGTATTTGTCAAAAGCACAAGAAAACAGCTGAATCAGAAGTTGAACATAAAAAAAAATTAATAATTTTACAAATTTATCTTGATTTTTAGCATTATGACACGGCTTTTTGAATATATATTTCAAAACGCCTTCTTGTACCGAGTCGACTGTTTGAAGAAAATGACAATATTAGAATGAAATTTCCTTGCATTTTTACGTGAAAGTCAACTGAATGGCTAACACTGCACTGCCAAAGGGTAGTCTTCGTCCTAAACCAGAAGAAAAGGATGACTTAACGTGTTTTCTTACATTGCTATTTGTAGCCATAGCAGCTGCTGACTCTCTTACACTTCATAGACTGTTAAAAGTCTTACATTGAAATTCAAAAGATATCACAATTGTGGCTGGACAAAGAGAAACGGAAGTGTTTTAGTATTGACAACATAGCACTTGATATGAAAGGTCTTGCAAAAATCTGAATGAATGATGTATGCAAGGTGCAATCTAATTGGCTTCTGCAACAGACCATGTCATGCTTTTATAAAATGCTCTTTCTGCAAATAGACAATCGTATTGCTACAAGTGACCTAAATCTTACATTTTCCTTGGCAAAAAGGTTCACGGATGATACGAAATTAAAAAATTAATTTCAATGATTAATGCATATCCTTTTCTGATTAATTATATCACGTGACTAACATGCGTTGATGCCAACTACTATCGCCTCGGATTTTGGTTAAATTTATTAAAATAAGTCTTCGATAATTGGCAACAGGTGTTCAGTCTCGTAGAGTCTGTTATGTTATCCCCTTGGCAGTTTCATCATGGAAAGGACCAAACACAAAACGACAGGAGCGCACGGTCGACTGACAAATCGTTCGACTCGGCCGAGTTGCCAGGTCTACCCAGTGACTGATCCGGGATATCGGTGAGTTCTCTCCTGCCTAAAATATGTATATCTGAGGCATTTATAGCATACAGATGTCTTGTTAGCTGTCGTTGCTTCGAAAAAAATTAATCCTATGATCTCTTCCTTAACTTACCGATTAAAGGAAGGTACAAATGGTAACAATGGGGACAGATTGTTTAAAATTTGTACACCTGAAATATCAGGTTTTACGTTAAGTTGCCGTGCATTTAGGATTGTACCAAGTGTGAAGATGAGAAAGATCCCCTTCGAATAAACCCTTTAGCTTGTATATGATGATCAAAAGGCGCCTGAATTTTTGCCCTAATGTAGCAGAACCCTGTGCCGTATGGCCATGCTTCAGTCATGCAGTAGCTCTTAGATACATATAAGTGGTTAAACACATTTTCATTTTCTGACTGAAAATTTCTCTCACAAGATAAACAGCACATAGAGTAAAAGTTAGTCAGGGTATTAAGTTAGATGATATCATCCACTGTTGGTGTTCATTTTAGCATACTTCTAATTGCCCTAACCGAATAACGACAGTTTATTCTTAACTTGTGCTCTGTTTGTTATACTTACCATATAAAGTGTAATGTTCTTAATATTCATTAAATTATATCAAAAAGTGAGCTTTCCTAGTTTATTTTCAATGTTTTAATTCACAGTCGAGACTCGTGACTGCCATTGATGGAATGAATTTGATTCCTTACATTTTAATAATACACAAATCTTTACTTGCTAATTTAATTATTTGAAAGAAACAAGAGTATATATTTTATCAGATAGTGTTTAACAAATTTGTAGTTGTCCATTATGGATGTATGATACAAAACTGTTTCGTTTGTCTGTCATCTAATGCAAAGGCTCGACAGCCGCGATTACAAAAAAGTTGTAGAACGCTGAGGATATTCCTCATGAAATCACAAAAAACCCATGAAGATACCCAGTTCCTAAAAACGAAACAATAAAAAACAAACAAACAAACAAACAAAAAACCGAAAAAGTTTTCCTAAACTATTAAATGTTAAGAATGAGCCGTTGTAGCTTCTAACTTAATCGATTTGCAGTTGTTTACTTCTCAAAACCAAAAATTAGCTTTGTTATATCTTTTTCATTCTTGCACTGAAAAAATATTAATCATCAATCGAAGCAACAACAAAAGTTGAAAACTTTCAGCGTAGATATGAACCACTCCTCAATGTAACTGAAGAAACAATTTTGCTTTCCAGTTTTCCATTCTTTCCTAAGAGACGATCAACGCCAATTTTGTTTGATTTGCGTGAAGAACAAAGGTGTCTTTCATCTTAGCCTGATTGCAGATTTGTAGATATGAAGTTTAAAGCTCTGCATGCCAAATGTATGCAACATTGTCACATGCGTTTTAAGTTAAAGTAACTTAGAGATCAAGTAGATTTGGTTCGCCATACAACCGTTTAAACGATAACTATAAACGCATGTTTCATATTATAGCACTACATATTTTGCTGAGGTAACTATTAGGTGCGCGTGAGAAACATTTTGAACGCATGGACACCATTCGGTGAGAAAGAAAACATCCTTTACGAATTTTAAAAAGTATTTCGTCGGCACAATAAACCCTTTTGTACCCCCATTAATTATGATATTCATATGGTGTTCATGAAACGTGTGTAAGTACATGGAATGTTTGCATAAGCAACAGACATGTAATTGTAATAAAGAAATTGTTCCTTGTGTAACTTAATACTTGACACTACAACATCAATGCAAACATTTTAGTACCATATTTGAAGAAATAACAACAGATCAATATTAATTATCCCTTTTCATAATCAAACTCACTTGATCTGGAAAACTCCAAAGTTTTGATTCGAGTGTGATTTGATGAGAGTGCGTGCAAATTTCTAATTACGTTTGTTTTGTTATTTAAAAACCCGACAAATCGGAAATATTTTCGATAAATCGTTTAAAGTTTGATTGCAAAGAAATGAAAATAAACCAGCAGTCAGTGTACTTATTTCGTATATATATGCATAATTGCGACATACACAAACATTGTCAGATAGATGCATAGATAGATAGATGGATAGAGGGATATATAGATAGATGGATAGAGAGATAGAAAATAGATAGATACACAGACAGACAGACAGACAGAAAGACATGCAGATAGATAGATAGATACATTGATAAATTGATAGACAGATTTCAAATAGAGAGATAGACAGCCTAGATAAATAGATAGACAGATAGATAAATAGACAGATAGATAGACAGCACGTGATGTAGACGCAACATTGTTTAAGAAGCGTCAACGCGATTATTTTAAATGTCCATTACTGCTCCTTCTTCTTGAATAAATCCTTCTGACTAGTTTACTTTTTGTTACCTTGGCAACAATAAGATCATCCGTCAAAAGAAGAAACAAATTAATAATTAAGTCAATGCCAATTTCGAAGGTGACCTTGACTTCTTAATTTGCAAATATGGAATTGAATAGGTTGCTGTTTTCATTAAAAAGTGCAAATAATTACTCCTAATCAAACCGTTTTTCATTATTTATGATCATATGGTGTGACAAACTATGATTAATATTTTCTGGAATAAAACATCAACAAAGTGCAATTCGGAACAAAGTCTTTGTCGTACATTGTAAAGGGAATGGTTCACTGGTGGCCCCAAAAGAGCTTCAGAGACTCCCGACAAAACAAATGTGACAATTCAGTACACTTTCGTTGCTGAGAGTAATTTTCCTTGTTTTGTCTTCAATTCTATTCTAGAGAACCTGAATGCCAAGCACTCGCAGTTGTACTGTAATGTGATGCAATTTTCATTGATATGAAGATCCGGAACTTTGTATACGCCCTAAAAATCTGCTTGTTCGAAATCCTTTTCATGTTTATGATATATATATATATATATATATATATATATATATATATATATATATATATATATATATATATATATATATATATATATATATATATATATATATACATATATATATATATATATATATATATATATATATATATATATGAGAGAGAGAGAGAGAGAGAGAGAGAGAGAGAGAGAGAGAGAATTCTCTCTGTCTGTCTGTTTACCTATCTATTTAGAATAGCATAAAATTGAAAATCCACTTCATAGAACATTACATTTCAAAAATTAATCTGTTTGTTTATTTTTGTATATTCATATTTTACAATAGTTTATCATTTACACTGCCGTAATCCAAATAGTCGAAGAAATGATGCCCTACAAATAAATTAATTAGTCGATTTATGAAAGTGATCAGGTCTTCTGAATTAAGTCCCACATATCTCTTCATGTTTTGTAAAAATTATATTTTTACCACAGTCAGTTTATTCTCTCAAAGCTGCAGTCTTCAATCACTGAGTCTTGCATTAATGCTTGTTGACATTGACTATTTGTTAATCATTTGAATTAATTCGAATAATGACTTTTTGGTTACGCAGGTCTGGACAAAAGCACTCCAACAAGCCATATCCGATTCTGTCGATGGATGCTGTAAAAATTGAAGAACGCGACATGTACACTTCTTCAAAGACGAGGTTGTTTGCAGGCCAAGGGCAGACAAATCAGTCTATCCCAGATTACAAGTCTGCGAGCGAAACGTCCTGGCCTGACGGAGAAAAAGACGGAGAGAAAGATGATTCGATCAAGGACATGTTGGTTGACTTTAGCAAAGAGACAACAGCTCACGGCCTAGTCCATATTACCTCGGCCAAATCGAGCCTCACTCGGTCGACGTGGCTGGCAATTGTCCTTGGGGCGTCCAGTTTCATGCTCCTGCAGATGACGTTACTGCTATTTCAATACTTTGAGTATAACGTCAGCGTCACGGTAAACGATATTACTATTAGTGTATATATAAATTCCGAACACTGTTCTGCATGAGAGGGGAGCGGCTGATGATTTAGCATAGTTTTGTGGCGTAAAGTCTATGTTAGTGAAATCACATCTTAGTATTATACATGCATAACATAAGAATGGACAGTTTACAAAAACAGGTACCTACAAGTTTATGTACGCCTTCCCTTATCTGGAGTTAGGGACGTGATCATTTCATTGGAAAAGCCAAACGTGAAGGCTATCGAGACAGACGTTCTTGAAAGTTCCTAAAATATTTATGAAAACACTTTGTAAACACAAGGTAGATGGGTTTAAAAATCTTTCCCGGGTAGAAATCAGCATTATATTCATGTTCCTAATAACAATATCAGTTTGTAGTGGCCATTTTAAACGCGACAATACGCATTTGATATATCATGTCGTGGCCAATTTAAAGCTACTTAGTTGGAAGCCACCTTTTCAAAACAACATTTTAGCCACCCTCACAAGACACAACATTTTACCCTAGATTGCTAGTCAATCATTTTGACAAAGTAAGTATCTTTAGCCGTAGGATTTCTTTGTCAATCATTTAAAGCTGCAAATGAAAGTTAGTAGAATTACTACTGTATAGATATCTTGAGGTCATGAAGCTTTCCAGACATATTCAATTTTGCTCAGTGCTGCCTTTATTGCTTTGGTGTATGATAGTAACTGTTTTTTACTGAAAAGGTTGCTCTGGTATCAGAGAAAGCCCTAGAGTTCCCATCTGTGACAGTCTGTAACACCAATAAACTTCGCAGAAGCGCAGTGAGGGACTCGAATTACAGTGAAATGTTGATGCTAGAAAGTAACTTCGTCCCTCCCTATTATGGTAAGTGTGAGAGTTTTTGATTTATTAGGAACAAACATCTTTTTGGCTAATTGCATTATGACAAAAGATTAAAGGAATCCATTTCCAAGTTGTCCATATTTGCACGATAATAAAATGTCGCTTGCAACTTAATACCCCACAAATACATTCAAACAAATTGGATTTTTTCCGCAACGTGTAATTATCCGAAATAATTGGACTTGTGATGTTCATGTCCATATGCATTTTGTTATGCTCTGTTATTTTTAACACGTAGATATATTTCTTAAAAAAAGCTAATTAAAGATATTACAGAACACAACAGGTTTGTTCTGAGACTCTTTATATAATTAACAGTTTTCATCATATCAATCATCAATCATCAACACAAAGGAGTGACTTTCAATAATCACTAGGTTTAACTCAACACTGCCAAAGGTTGCGATTGGAATTTACTGCGTCAACAATGGAGGGTCATCTCATTAATTATAAGTTTAGAATGACAGAAACGGGACCACTTGGAACTAACAAAGATAATTAATAACTTAAATTGGCATTTATACGATTAGACCTCATTGAATTGTCTACTTATCACCGGAAATGTTTCTTTTATCTGCACCACGTGAATAGTATGAGTTCAGTTCCGTCAATCATGCTGTTCAGAGGCTAATTCTGGGTCAGATGATAGGTGGCGGCCGGATAATTTAAATCTACCTGAAATACATTGGTTGCTCATGCTGGATATTGTGGAATAATAGCGTTGTTCCACGTCTAGTCACTTCGTTTGTTTACCAGTTAAGCAAATTGATAATGTCAATAGATCATGCAGAATCGGTATTGTAATGTACACATATTGCATAATGGAAATTTTGTGACGTCATCACAGATTCATTACATACCGACGGAGACAAAAATCTCGCAATCATCGAAATCGATAAAAACTAAGACATATCACGCTCATCGTTCATATAAGTACACTAGCTGTATGCATTTCTTCGACAGAAACAAGGTATAAACTTATATGTACAGAAGAATTATAAGCAGTAAAAGCAATAAAACTGTTATAAAACTCTCTTTGTCAGGTGTTGCAAACAGAACGCATATTTTGTACCTTTCAAATCCGTCAATTGGAAGACGCCTCTAGAGAGATACTAGAATGGCGGAAAATAAACATTACAACAGGGAGATGAAGTAATTTCAGTCCTCGAATAATCTTATTTTCTTTATTGGTTGTCGGAAAGTCTGGATAGATCATCATTTTATAAATTAGGTTGATTAATGTGATATACAGAACGTGAAAAACCCAAGGACGAACTGAAAAAACAAAACGGCAGCCAATAACCAACCACACAAACAACTTTTTCCACAAAACAAAGTCCACAATCAACTTATTCAAAAGAACTGACATTTATTTTGGCACAGAGTAATACAGAGTGGCAACACTTGCATGCCTTTTGTTCCATGGTCGTCTCGGTAGACTATTGGCTTTTCATATTAAAATGAGCTTCAAAGGTGTTAAACTTTTTGGAGGCTTGGTTTGTGGTTGATAATTACACGAGATTATGCGAAACATACGACGAGATGGCATCGTACTGCCAGTCGCGTAGCAACCATAGTTACTTTGTGAGCTCTCAGGCCAGAAACACTGCCTCACGCCAATCAAAACATAACACGCCAGCAGTTTCATAAACATGTCCTTTCTTGGCGCACGTGTAAAAGACGGTGTGACTGACCGTAAACTATTGAGTAAAACCAGACAGTATCGATAAAAGACTTTCAAATTTGGTTCAAACACACTCATTATATATTCATGAAATATGAGAGGAATTTTTAAAACGGTAAAACCCACTTTCCTGAAGCTCAAACACTCGCGTTTTCGCCAGCACATCAATTCCGATCAGCACCACACGACAACTACAACACAAGCTTTGTCGAACATACTTTCGCTTAACAATTGGTGAAAGTCCGAAAATTACCGAAGGGTGCATGGTCGGCACTCTTCGGAAAAGAGAGCCAAGAGCTTCGTGAGGCGAGGCAAACATGGATTGCTTACGTAACCGCTTCACGCCTTAAACAATAGCTGATGATATTACTCTGTGATTTGGGTAAGAATCATGTAAGTTCTGGCACTCTCGGCAACCCCACCTTTTGCCATCTCAGAACAATATTTACATTCATGAAGAATTTTTTTTCCTCTGCTCATTCAAATTCATCGTATCGTATTTCTGTCTAGATTATGTTTTTTCTTTTGTAACAAGTTCCTTGCTTAGCAGGAGATTTCCTGTGTCAGAGTGGCAAACATTGTATAAAGCCGTACTTAGTCTGTGACGGTGTCAACCACTGTGGCGATATGAGTGATGAACGGCAATGCAATTACCGTGAGTATACTATTTGTTAAACGTGCACAAACGTTAAACACAGAAATACCCAAACTACAAAATTATGCCGACAAGAATTCAATGAGGTTGTCTGAGAGGAAATAATAATGCATGCATGTACGGTTGGTAAAGTGAATTATTACATATGTACCACAGATTACCAATTTGTTGGCAGCGAAATAAAGTTGGTATTTTCACAGACAGAGATAATATAGTCCCTCCATATATTTTGCATTTTCTAAAAAACTGTGACATTTTTCTAATATTTTAGCTTTTGATTGAGCTAATTATCACTGCTTTTAAATATTTTACTAATTGCTTGCTTTCAGCAAAGTATTTCACATGTTTTATCAACTTAAATGCATTTCAGAAACAGGTCACGTGCCATTAAATAATGTTTACAAAGAAAACCATGGTTAAGAAATTATTTCACGCTAAATTATGCAAATTAGTTACCATCCCGTACTACTTTCTATTGGTAAATATTGTCTCCTGAACAACAATAAATACTGAAGCGGATTGTATATCTGTGGAAGAAAATAATTATTACGATTGGCAGAACTGTATAAGAGCTTATATTTTATTATCGAAGTGAAACTAATATCTCGGCACGGACGGAGCAAAATACTGTGACTACGATGGAAGCGGTGTAAGCTCTTACCGGCGAAGCTTTAAGGCCGTTTACATCTGCAAGATTTGCTACGGTCTCGACCGAAGACGTCAAAGCTCTCGTCAGATTGCAAAAAAATAAACGGAAACACCGTTATGAAAACGCGTCTCAAAGTTGCTGTTTTCAACGACTTGCTTTGGACAATAACAACGCAAACTTGTAGACTTGAGAGTTTCCAAACCAGTCGAGCTTGACCCACGACCGTGACGTAAAGCTTGCCAGTTTACGTCAGCGTACAGAAACAGCGACGAAGAATATGATCTAGATTCGCGGTCGGTATCAAGTTACAATAAATCACTCGCATACGAAGATCAACAACGGCAAATGAGCAATATTGAGTGGGGTTGATGACAAATTCAACCCGTGACCTCGGTCCGTGAGAGAGGGACCGTGCCGTGACCGAGCACATCGACAAGCGATAGTGCAATACCCGTTTCGGCCATGGCAAAGACAAATGTGATAGATCGGCTCCGGCGCTCCTGCGACAACGCGGCGATCAGTACTTCGCAATCCTTGCAATGGTGTAGCCAGCAAGTTCAATTTAACCAGTTTATACCCGTGCTATATTTTCCCATTTTGCATCTTGCAGTCTATCTGACGATGATCTGTCTTTTGTCTATATAAAGTGATGTAGTGAAGTATAGTACACGATTAAACATGGAGAATTATCTAATTAATGAAACTATATGTTTTTTGCTATACTCACTACATTGTTTAGCCAATGAAACATGCATTATACGCATCCCACATTTCATTGCCTATAGCGATCATCAGATAGTTGTTTAAGTTGCCCATAAACGTTAATTCGAAGAACCTATATTTTGTCCAGATGATTGTGGAGATAACCAGTTCCGATGTGTCTCGGGCAGTGAACTTGGCATCTGTATTTCCAACGATTTGCTCTGTGATAAAATCAGTCACTGTTACGGTGGAGAAGACGAGGACAATTGTGGCGGTAAGCTTAAATTTTTGTTTTCACTATCTTTGTTGCAACACGATAGAGCTTCTTTAACAAATGGTCCCTTGATTCAGAAGTATGATTCTATGATAAAGGGAAGTATTGCTGGCTTTTAATACATACTCAATACAAATACACGACCGCGCAACCACACAGCCTACATTATTCCATACTAAGTTATATGCAAATACATATGAATAAATGAATGAATGGACGAATGAATGAATGAACAGATGAATGGTATGCACATACATAAAACAACAAACGTACATTTGTACATACATATGCATATGTACATCATACATGCAAGTACGTATACACACACACGCAGACAAAACAATTTGAACTATTTTGGGATAACTGCTTACCGATGAAAGGTTAAAAATTTACATATTCACTCGTCTTTCAAATATGCCCTTTAATAACCGATGGAAAATTGTAGTTATAGCGTTATCTATATCTCAAACACACACACAGATATATATATATATATATATATATATATATATATATATATATATATATATATATATATATATAAGTATACAGATGTCCTCGTGAGAAATTACATTGCTCGATGCTAAGCAGAGCGTTATAAATAATAACACAAATTTCTTCAAGTACAAAGTAATGAAAGTTTCATGCATCCTGCAATCATCAAATAGATAAAATGAAAGGATCCTTAGCCTCACGCTCTCTTTTATATCTTTGTAGGTAGTGTTAAAATTTGATAAATAACATTTGTTTTGGTGGCGACATTAAACAAACAAACGCTCTGAGTTGGTTTCAAAATGTCGCCACCAAAACAAATGTTATTTATGTTTTTTTCCACCTTGAACTTAACGGTAACCTTATGTCTTTATTTCTTAATTTAGAGTGTGATTCAGGATATTTTCAGTGTCTGGTTTCACACGAGTGCATCAAGTCGTTGAAAACCTGTGACATGAATTTTGACTGTCGTGACGGAAGCGATGAAAGTATCACTGTATGTGGTGAGTTGTAGAATAACTTTGTGGTAGGGGAATTTTGTTTTACAATTTATTGAAGAATTTTGACCCTTCTCTTCGGTTAATTATGCCTACTGACTTTGTGTGTTGAATTTCAAACCGTACAATGAAGTTCGTAATATGACTTTTCTGTAAGTACATGATTTGCGACATTTCAAGAGTTTCAACGTTGTTTTTCGATCAGATGAAAACGTTTATTCCTTAAACTTTGTATAACCGTATGTGTCAAAAAATCAAAGAGTACCAAAATGTAAAAGATCAATTACGTAAACACAAGCAACGATTAACAAACTACCGGACAGAAGAGGAGGAAGCAAGGCATATAACATTGAAGTATAAGCGTTGTAAATAAGAAGATATTTGGTCGTAAACTCAGAAAATGATTGCAAGTGTCGCACGTTCTGAAGGCATGGTGCACTTTTCCACGTACGTCACAAATAACAGACACGCAGAGTAAAGGGCAGAGTCGTGTAAGCGAAAAATCCTAATATTATTAAGTAAACGCAACAACACAACATGGCGGTGTCCGACGGTGCGCACTTATTCTAACGGAGCTTACAATTACGCAGATCACGAACTCGAAGACGTAGCAAGAGGGAAATTTGCAGCACAAACGGGAAGAAACTACAAGGAAGGTGGACCCAAATTTGCCGTAGATGGCGACAATGAGACCTGCGCTGAATCTGAAAATCATTGGGAACCCTTCTGGGCAGTTGATCTGGGAAAGACTTATCTCGTCTATGAAATAAGAATCATGCATCGACAAGTTTGGCGTCGTGAGTAGACTTGTATATTGCTTAATTTAAATGTATGTCTTTCTTTCGTTCGAAAGTAAAGAAAGCTATCTATCAAGCTGTAGTAGGCGATATAAATATTCGCCCGTTCGAGTATCAATATGAGAGAGAGAGAGAGAGAGAGAGAGAGAGAGAGAGAGAGAGAGAGAGAGAGAGAGAGAGAGAGAGAGAGAGAGAGAGAGAGAGAGAGAGAGAACATGAAATCTTAACTTTGGCTCATATTAACATTTGTTATTTCATGACAAAATGGTCATATATTTTACCATAGATGTAAAAAAGACTACCTGAATTGACGAAGAACTTCAAGAACTCTCTCACGTTTTCCCAATACATTGGTTTAATCAAAATCATCTCGTAAAACCCCATCTACCATGTGTATGGCCATTTTAAGTTTCGATGCCAAGTGTTCAATTTCAAGTTTCAGTTTGTTTCTCTCGTGCCAAATTTGCACGGTGACCCGAGACATTTAAACTTGAATTCGAAAGGCAGTGATTTAAAATTTCCTTAATTTTGAGGCGTGCATACGTACTACCTTAACCCACAGGAAGATCATCAACATCTACCGTAAACGATAGAAAATCCAAAGTGTACTAAATGTGAATTAGATTGTGGTTGAATGTCATTAGAATGTCGTTAGAATGTCGTTTGCTCTCAATTGTCATTCCAGTGCGACAACAAATATTTTCGGTCATACACGTAGGGACCCTGCGCACAAGTCATCAAAATTAAACACAGTGAACAACAATACCATGCAGAACATCTTAAACACAACACAACGAAAAAACAAAACAAAATGATGGATCCAAGCAAAACGATAAGGAGAGCTGGATTATGAAAGTCAAGTGAGAGACAAAAAGATAGTGATGTAATTACATAGATATTTGGTGCACAGACTATGCTGTGACAATCTGAACACTATAGGTAATCAATATGTTCAAACAACTTTATGTAAATTCTAAGGCTTTACTGTGTTTTAGTTTGTAACTATTCAAAAGTCTCATCGGTATGTCGGTGTCGTTATTGTCATAGAAATTTTTTAAAATGACTTGTTAGATAACTTTGAAAATGGTGTGTTGTCCCGAAAAACATTTTCCTGAGCTTCCTTTGTACTCCGATGAGACCAAAAATGGCGTAACCATGATTATTAAAAATCAATTCAAAAATTTTGGATCATAATGAACCCTGACTTTGCATCAGATATTGATCAGTATGTCCAGAAATTACTTTGCAAAATCATTCTAGCTCTTGACTGATGTGGTGGAATAAGACTACAATATCAGTGTCACTTTTTTGTATAACTTGTGTATCCCTTCAATTCAGATATTTTACTGCGGATTTTTTGAAACCCAACATTCAGGAGGAAATGAAGATTGTAACATTGCTCAACTGTCTTCAAACTGTTAGGCCAAGAAAAATAAAAAGATGTCTCTCATCCTAGAAATATTGCAAAAATAATGCGGTGACGCGGGTTTTTTTCCTACTTTTTTGTATTCTTCAACCAACAAGAACGTGCAAAAAACATGAAAACAACATAGGAATACACTCAGAGATTAATGCACAGCAGTGTTGCTTAGTATTTTTGTATAGCAACAGTTCCTCGGTTTGACTTTTAGTGCAGCAATGCACAGTTTTGACAGCTTAATATAACAGTGACAAATGTGTACAGTTCTGAATGGAATGTTAGTGTCAGTTATTTTGTTTACAGTTCTATTTTATACAGCTCTGTGTTATGTACTTTCGTCACTTATTTTTGCTTTTTTTCATTTTATTTCTTCATGAGCAGAAAAAAGGTTGACGCGGCGTGTCTGAATTGACGCGCGCGAAGATGAAAAACAATCTATTTTTTTCTTGGCTTTATTTCACTTTTATCATTTTTTTCAGTGCGGCGTTCAGGATTGGAGATTCGTGTCGGACCGAACTGGATGTCGTTAGACAATGCAATATGCGCCACCGGGATTGAAGGCCACGAGGTGCAGGTGTCAATGTTCACTGTCAGGTGTAGCCCTACTGCTGTAGCGGGTCGTTACTTGACCATACAGGTCAAGGATAACTCCGAATCTATGCGACTTTGTGAGGTAGAAGTGATGGCAGCCGGTAAGGGTCCATCTTCCAATGCGGAAGAAGGATTAGGGACAATGAAAAATTATACTTGCCAAATTGTCCCAAGGCAGTTTCCTTTCTCATTTTACCTGTAAGAATAAAAATCAGAAAAAAGTACCTGGAAAATTTCATGGGATCTATTCAAGCCTATGAATATGTAGGCCTATAACACACAGAGTAATATCATAGACAGAGTGGCAACAGCTATTGTTTAAGGCGTGAAGCGGTTACGTAAGCAATCCATGTTTGCCTCGCCTCACGAAGCTCTTGGCTCTCTTTTCCGAAGAGTGCCGACCATGCACCCTTCGGTAATTTTCGGATTTTCACCAATTGTTAAGCGAAAGTATGTTCGACAAAGCTTGTGTTGTAGTTGTCGTGTGGTGCTGATCGGAATTGATGTGCTGGCGAAAACGCGAGTGTTTTGAGCTTCAGGAAAGTGGGTTTTACCGTTTTAAAAATTCCTCTCATATTTTCATGAATATATAATGAGTGTGTTTGAACCAAATTTGAAAGTCTTTTATCGATACTGTCTGGTTTTACTCAATGGTTTACGGTCAGTCACACCGTCTTTTACACGTGCGCCAAGAAGGACATGTTTATGAAACTGCTGGCGTGTTATGTTTTGATTGGCGTGAGGCAGTGTTTCTGGCCTGAGAGCTCACAAAGTAACTATGGTTGCTACGCGACTGGCAGTACGATGCCATCTCGTCGTATGTTTCGCATAATCTCGTGTAATTATCAACCACAAACCAAGTCTCCAAAAAGTTTAACACCTTTGAAGCTCATTTTAATATGAAAAACCAATAGTCTACCGAGACGACCATGGAACAAAAGGCATGCAAGTGTTGCCACTCTGTCTATGATATTACTCTGTGATAACAATAAAACGGACTTTCTAGTGATATAATTTTATGAAACAAGACCTAAAGCTAAACCGGGATTTTATATATATATTTCATTTATCATATACCCATGCCCATAATTTTAGGGAATTTTTACTAATAGAACGAAAAACCTTAAATTTTGAGGCTTTACTTTATTACGCCTTGCGCATAAATATCAGAATGTTTTGGTGAACAGGCTTCATTCATAAAGTATACGACGAAGATGTCAACATCACGCGCGACATCGCTGCAAGTCGTCCATATCTCAATGAAACCCAAGAAGAAAGACACCGGGATACAAAAACCGTCATACAAAAGGAACATTTTAAGGTGCAATATGATATTACAACTGTAACCGATCAAAAACTGCTCAGCTTTAAATCTATCCTGATTTCGATCGTCGTACGGCACGAGAGCTCCCATGGACAGGACGCCATTTTGTTGTTTACCCTAAGAGTTGACATATCAACAGTCGTCGCGCTCACTACCAGTTCGGTGGAGACCATGCACAGTGCCGACGCCGTGCGAACGGCAGAATGTTTGCTAGAATTTGACCAAAAAATACCATGGGAAAACATTTCAACACTCAACGTGATACTTCCGTATTTTGCCACCAGAAATACCCGTGTTCCTCAGCACTCGAAGCCCTTCAAGTTTTCACGTCGGCGACATCGCTTCGCACGCGGGGAACGGCAGCCATTTTGTTGTTTACGTTGTTTACCAACAAACAGCTAATTGTAGTTCGGGAAAACTCTAAAACTGATGACGTTCATCGTGCATATCTCTACGTTTACCGTGAAATAACACGGCTGATATCTTACGGTGAACGTCACTAGGATGTAGCAATATGGGCATTGGTATATGATAAATAAATAAATAAATATAAATATATATATATATATATATATATATATATATATATATATATATATATATATATATATATATATATATATATATATTTATATATATATATATTCGCTTTAACGCATATAGACGGTCAGCATTTTGCCCTTCATTACTTCACTGATATGAACGTCGTGTCCTTAATAATATATGTGTTGAATACGGAACTTCAGTACAATATTGTCTGCGTTGCATTACAGATTCTAAATACCGGAACTTGGCCCTCGACAAAAAGGCCAGCCAAAGTAGTATCTTCGCTCATGGTAGTGCAGTTAAAGCCGTCGACGGAGACAAAAGTAACAGATATGACAAGCGAAGTTGCATGCGTACACGTAGAGAGTATGAACCTTGGTGGAAAGTCGATCTCGGTCAAGAATATGAAATTTACGCCGTTATTGTCACAAAGAGAGCTGATTGTTGTGGTAAGTTCACTTGGTATCTTCTTTGAACTACATACAACCCTGATTGGTAGTTAAAAAAACGCGTCTTATCAAAGCTTCCGAAACCACATGATATTTTCTGTTGTCTTTGTTCTGACATTCTATCATGTATGTTTGTCGGTTGAAAAATCACGTCAAAATCTCTATCGCGTCATTCGAATTAATCGGAGAAATTAAGAATTGTTCTTTGAAGAATGAAGTTCTGTTTTGCAAATATCGATTTTCCCAAGAAAATGCTTAAAAGTTGTCCAAAGGTTAACTTTCTTAGCCTTAACAGCACGTTCTCTTCTTATGCAGACAACTATATGTTTTGTAAGTACAACCACAAAACCAAACCCAGTGAATGTTAAATTAATGCTGTTTTGGATATCTTGCTCTGCAGCTTATAGTCTTCATGGAGCCATCGTCAGAGTGGGTAACAGTGACGTCATCGCAAACAATAGACAATGCCGAGAAATCATAACTGCGGAAGATATTAACTCGACCAGTGAGGTTCAAGTAGAGTGTCTTCTGCAAGGTCAATTTGTGTCCGTACAACTTGAAAATGAAATAAGATTTCTCACTCTGTGTGAAGTTGAAGTCATGGGCGAAGGTAAGAGGATTACATCCCAAACCGTAAAGGAATGGAGTCTTTTGACATTACCATATTTCCGTTCTTTGCATTTTATGGCTGATCATTTATTCAATCTACAAATCCTGTAAACCAGCTGACGAAAGTTGCACGACGAAAAACACACGTTCCGCGCACCTTCAACAAACAGCATAGCCAAAGAAGCCATCATGGCATAATTACCATAAAAATAAACCGACGCAATCCCGGCTTCGGCAGCAATAAATTAAAACGCCTGGTTCAGAGTACAGCAAAGTTGAATTTGGCCTTCATCTGTCATAGTCTTCATTGTCCATCTCTTTTGTTTTAGCTAGTATTTCATATTTGCTGACCTCTAATGTGGAAAATAATATTTACTGTTAACAAACTTCGATGACCTTGAGACTGTGTACAGCAAATTGACGAACGACATTGACCGAAATGTCAGTGAAACGATCGCAGTGCCGTAGAGCAACTTTTCCAACTAAGTTTAACCGATGTAAACCTTTTAACTTTGTAAACGGGATCCGTAATGTAGGTACGAGTAGATCTAGAATAATGTATTAACTTTTAGCATTAGGAAAAGACACATAAAGCTCATGAAATTGCAATCATGTATCGTAATTCACCTCAACCAATATTAAAGTAGACTGCGCGCTGGGAACAGATATTGGGACTCTCAATTTTTTACAATTTGAATCTAATCCACAACGTGTGGGGGCTCATTTTGAAGCTCGTGGCGCAAGAAAAGTTCCAGTCTTTATTTTCCTGAAATCGAAAACTTTATTTTTTCCCATAGAGTTGCGGACATTTTGAACTGCAAATATGGCAAATGTTACACAGTTTGTTTCTCAGGTATCAAACTTTGCGCGGTGACCCCTGATTTTTGGTCTTGATTTGGCTAGACATGGTTAAAAGTTTTATTACGGAAAGTTTGTCAATGAACAAAAGCCTCAGTCTTTTACTTTCGATGCGTGTACTACCTTAATATGATAAATATGTAACGGTAACAATATTTAGCAGCCGGGTGTTGGTCAATTTATGAAAGTTCGTTATTTTGGTGTTTGTTGATGTATATAAGTAGATTTTTCATAGAAATCACTGAGTCACATTTGATTGGACCTTAAGGTCATAATAAATTTAAAGATAAGGCAATGGATCGAGGCATTATTTTGCATGAGCTACATTCCCTTCTTAAGTTTCAACCATGTGAATTATACATGATGAGATCAAATTCTGACTCTCAAACTTGATTTGACAAATTCAACCGGTTACCACTCTGTTCAAGTACATGTAATTGTTTTTCGGATCAACCAAGTTCAATCGACACTTGCCAGTTCGTACACTGATGTTCTAAAGAACATACATCATTTGAACAAAAATTGTTTATTTGAAAACCACACATTGTCTCCTCGAATCAAGTAACTCCAATTAACCCATAGTTATGAATTTTCCATAGGATGGGTTCCCATCTACTCCTGCGATGTAAATTGCTTCAATAACTTACTGTTTTCCTTGATATGTGAACTCGCTCACCATTCTGTCTGTGAACTACGATGAAGCTTTAGATTGCAAACTGCCATATTTGTGACTCTTATTGAAAAACAATTCTCCGGCTATGCAACATTCTGGTGTCATTTCTGCCGAACGACATGTTTGTCAACAAATTTAAATAACCACTTGAGTAATGCTCAATAAAACTTTGTCGACTTAATCTTACTATATTTCTAGATATCGTGGACAATCTGCCAAACGTAGCCCTGGGAAAACCGGCTGAGCAGAGCAGTACCTATTACTCAAACGTGGCAAGCAGAGCCGTCGACGGTAATGAAGACCCACTTTTAAGACGTGGTAGTTGCATGCATTCTGGAAGGCAAGCAGGAGCCTGGTGGAGGGTCGATCTCCTGAATATTTACTCGGTGTACAAAGTCGTCATGATCAATCGAGAATGCTGCCGTATGTAGTTCCGTTCGTTCACTACTTTGTTTTCAGCCGAGCACTGTATGAAAGGATACTTTATTGAAACTGGAAGAGCGCCCTATTTTATTTTTGGATAATATTGCATTTTCCCCAAATATTATATCATCACCTAAATGTGTGTTTAAAGGCCTCCGACCCATATGAAAGTGAAAAAACCACACTTTCATGTACATACAGAGTGTTCTTAGATTCTGAATCTTTGAGAGCTACAAAAATGTGATTATTATAAGACGATCCTATTGTATTAAGAAAAATTCACACCTGATTAACGTAATTGTGTTATCTGTAAGGGCGAAAATCAAAAACTAAAAGTTTTATTTCCTCCATAAACTTCAATATGAGTTCTCACAAGTGATAGATCAAGAGAATGTTGAAAAAGTTTTCGAGTCCAAATATCTGTCCCCGGGGCGCATTCTACCTTAAAGAGGCACTCCCATTTGGTAACATTTTTAAAACACATTTTTTTAATGCCAACGGTCGATATTTGACGTGGTGACTCCGCGCGGATCGCGAGATATCGATAAAAACATGTCATTTCCCGAGCGTATTTTCACATCCCGAAGTTTTACGATCGTTTCTGGTTATGACCCGAAATCCCCCGAAAGTGTGTTGTTGTGCTGATTGACGATATTCTAAGGAGTCCAAAAACGTTCGAATGACGCAATTAATTTACCTCCTACCGCGATGACTTTATATACATCATTATCAATGCCTTTACCTCTGGTAATTCTTTTTTAAAACTTCTCCTTAGTTTTTGTCGTTTTCATTATTCTCAATCGGTTGTATTAAATTTTTAAACAATACCACATAGATATCAGTTTTTACGTGTAAAATATTAGTTGCCTCTGATGACTACATTTTGTCGTCTGCCACACAGTTACGCGTGGTTCGATACATAGCCGCCGCCGCGTGTGGTATGTGCGCATACCACGCGGCGGCCACTATGCATACTATGTATCAACCGCACCTATCTGTGCTAGTCACCTATGCGAATTCTGGTGGAATCAGCAAACTTTGTCTTCCGTTTTTTTGCCGAGTCAGTATGACTCGGCTTTCTCCCGTGGGGCATGACCGCTCACCGACGCGAGTGGTACTGCTGTAGCGTACAGCAGCGTCAGCGTAGACTCGTACTCCATAGCTTAGTTGACAATGGCCCCAGTGCCGAACGTTCTATGTTCGGAAGCTGAATTCAGGTGGGCCACCGGAATTCAAACTTTAACTTTTTTGAGGACATGTTTTTATCGATATCTCGCGATCCGCGCGCAGTCGCCATGTCAAATATCGACCGTTGGCATTAAAAAAACGTGTTTTAAAAATGTTACCAAGTGGGAGTGCCTCTTTAAATGCAATAAATTTCTTACTTCTTATATATGTTACAAAAGCTATTATGTGTTATTTTGTCAAAATCATAAGTCAACATGTGCGTACAGCGTTGTGATTAACCCTTTGAGTGCCAAAGTCAATTTTTACCCCTTCATAAAATTTACCCCAGCCGCACTTTTTCTGATTTTTGCCAAACTTTGATAATAAACTATAGTCAATGAAAAGTGATGTCAATTTGGTCGAAAATTATCAAAAAGTAGAGAAAAATACACTAAAAAAATGATAAAATGTTACACTAAAGTTTTAGTTGGAAAAATTACAGCTTTTTAAAGGGTTACAGCATTTATTTGGCCACATTAACTCTACAAAGAGACATTTGCATTGATAAAAGGATGAAATTTCACAGGGAATTACATGCATGGGTAAACACAGAGAATAGTGTTGGAAGGATGTAGACTGTTCATACTGGTAAACAGCACGGAGTTCAACAAATATTACACTGTTTTTCATTATAGCTGGAAGGCTTAAGGGAGCCGTTGTGAGGGTCGGTTACTATAGCGACGACATCGACAGAAATGCCCAATGTGGAACACAGGTTTGGGACGAAGACTTGAGAAACTTAACTATAGTGAAAGATTGTTTCGTGGCAATATTAGGAAAATATGTCTTCATAAAGAATGACCCTTTTAGAGTCAGTAATCTACATATTTGCGAAGTGAAAGTCCATGCAAGAGGTAATTATTTGCTTTGTTTCGTATGTATGTATGTATGTATGTATGTATGTATGTATATGTATGTATGTATGTATGTATGTATGTATGTATGTATGTATGTATGTATGTATGTATGTATGTATGTATGTATGTATGGATGGATGGATGGATGGATGGATGGATGGATGGATGGATGGATGGATGGATGGATGGATGCATGTATGTATGGATGTATGTATGTATGCATGCATGTATGTATGTATGTATGTATGTATGTATGTATGTATGTATGTATGTATGTATGTATGTATGTATGTATGTATGTATGTATGTATGTATGTCCTAATACGATGTTCACTTTTTACTGGCACCACCTATTCCGCTAAAGAAAAGATGGAAACAAAGCGTTCGAGAACCTACAAGAGAAAACAACTTACTGGACTTGGTATTTACTACAAACCCTTCATTCATTAAAAGTTCTATCAGTATACCCGACATATCTGATCATGACATTGTCATAACAGATTCAATGACAAAGCCTCATTACATCAAACAGAAACCAAAGAAGTGCTATCAATATTCAAAGGCAAATTGGGCTGAACTCCATCATGATGCAAGTAAGATCTCTGATAATATCAGCCGTAAATATCAGGAAGGTGCCAGTGTACAATCGTTGTGGTCAACCTTCAAACAAGAACTCACGACATCAATCAATTTGCACATTCCATCTAAAATGAAGCACTTCAGACATTCACTACCTTGGTTTAACCACAAATTGCAACGACTCAGCCGACAAAAGTACAGGATATACAAACAAGCAAAGAAGACAGGAAAATGGTCAAACTACCGACACATACAAAAGGTATGTAAGAGAGAATTCAGACGAGCAGAATGGTCATTTGTCAATAATATCATCGACGATGGCCTGAAAAACAACAACAGCAAACCCTTCTGGAAGTTTGTAAAATCTAAAAAGCAAGAAAACATTGGCACTGCACCACTAAAGAGGAAAGGACAGCTAGTGAGTAACAGCAAAACCAAAGCGGACATACTTATCAACCAATTCAGCTCGGTCTTCACCAAAGTGACCATTGAAGATATGCCTCAACTAACATCTGAGAGAGCACCAGACATAGGCCACCTCAAAATCACCAAGGAAGGGGTGGAGAAACTGCTTAAGAACATAAATCCGAGTAAAGCTGCAGGACCTGATAACATCCCTAATATGGTCTTGAAAACCTGTGCTGCTGAGCTGTCACTAGCTTTGGCATACATCTTCCAAAGCTCCATCGATACAGGTGAACTCCCCAGTGACTGGAGAAATGCAAACATCACGCCAGTGTTCAAGAAGGGTGACCAGCATGTACCAGAAAATTACAGACCAGTCTCTCTTACATCAGTCACAAGTAAACTTTTGGAACACATCATTTGCCGACACATCTTAAGCCATCTAGAATATCACAATATACTCACATCATTAAATCATGGATTTCGCTCTGGCTACTCATGTTATACACAGCTTCTTGTCACCATAGACGATCTAATGAAATCCTATGACAAGAATGTACAGACAGATATAGCCATCCTGGACTTCTCCAAAGCATTTGACACTGTCCCACACAAGAAACTATTACATAAACTCAATCACTATGGCATCAGAGGCTCACTTCATAACTGGTTAATTTCTTTCCAGTCCAAACGTCAAATGCAAGTCGTCATCGAGGGAGAAACATCTAGACAAGTACCAGTCGGTTCCGGGGTTCCTCAAGGCACTGTACTCGGTCCACTTTTATTTCTCTGCCATATAAATGACCTCCCAGGCTGTGTTAAATCTCAAGTCCGACTATTTGCTGATGACTGTTTACTGTACAGACCAATTAGAACACAGAATGACCATGACATCCTACAGAATGATCTTGAAGAGCTAGAGAGATGGGCAACAACATGGGGGATGCGTTTCAATGCTAAGAAATGTTACATCCTTAGTATTAAAAAACAAAAGTTCACATTGCTACAGTTTAAACAGTCATATCCTCAAACAAGTACCACACAACCCATACCTCGGACTCATATTATCTGAAGATCTCAAATGGAATATACACATCAACAATCTGTCAAAAAAGCAGCATCTATTGTCGGCTTCCTGAGGAGAAATTTAAAACACTGTAGCAAATCATGTAGGAAAACAGCATACACTTCACTTGTCAGATCAACTATGGAGTACGGTGCAATCATATGGGATCCTTTCACACAAACCAACATAGATAAACTAGAACACATTCAAAGACAAGCCATCAGATTCATTACTAGAAATTACACATCAAGACAGCCAGGCAGCATCAGCAAAATGTTAACAGAAAATCAACTTCAACCACTACAAGAAAGAAGACAACAACTCCGCTTGACATTTCTGTTTAAAATCACTCAAGGTCTCATACCAGCAATTCATCCAGGATACATACCTCATTCCACAAAAACCAAAACGCGCAGTTAAACCTCGGAAATTCACAGATTATCATCACAGCAACCCAGTAACTAAATATGCATGTTATAATTCAAAACCATTCCAAATACCACGATCAAACACGGACATTTACAGGAACTCATTCCTTCCACAAACAATCATAGACTGGAACAATTTAAGTGACTCGGTTGTAACATCAGCATCGGTAAACATCTTTAAGGCAGCTGTCCAGTGCGATTAAGCACCTGCCTCTTCCCCGTTGATCATATACCAGTATTGGTGTCTTCAACGTATTTATTCAGATTCAGATTCAGATTGATCTGATTCGACGAGATGTACACGTTGTGTATGACAGCTTATTTTTATGCGTCGATTCTTTTTCAGAATTCAACAGAGAGGAGTCCATGAGCAACATGTTCGGACGAATTTTTCTAATGTTCAGCGCCGACGAAGGGAAATCACTGCCAGCTAATTCTACTGACGTGTTCTATGACCTTGCCCTCTACAAGTGCGCATCTCGGTGCTTTCGGTGGAAGCGATACGACTGCCGTTCTTTTGACTACAACCATCGATCTAATACCTGTAAACTTTACCGAGAGAGATCTGGGTCAAATGGAATAGAACTAATCAAAGCAACTGACAGTGTGTATTATCAGAAGCTTCGTTTAAATGGTATGTCACCTTTTTCACAAAGGGCGGGAAACTTATTATTTAATTTGTTATAGATTGTCAACAATTAACTGTTAAAATGTTTTAACCATGTGACGATGATTTCTAACATCAACACTCGGAAAACCCCGACTCAACAGCTCTAGAGCTGTATAATCTTGCATTCAAGGTCCCTACCACATATTTGGAATTTCGGCTCATTTTGAAGCTCCTAGAGTAAACAAAATCAGCACCAGCTTATTTTTGTGAAAATGGCGGCCATTTTTAATTTCCAATTTCGGTTAGTATTAGATCATTTGTTTCTCTCGTACAGAATTTTGCAGATTGATTCCCGATTTTTATTCTTGATTTTGAAAAGTGAATTTTTAGTTTTCTTATTGAAAGTTTCAGCAAAAGTTTAATTGTTTCGATAGCGAGGCGCGTACTATCAATACTAACGTTGATGCTTTCGCGCCAAAATTATTACTCCTAAAAACATACTGCTTCCTTACACCGATGTTACATGTAGGATGGTAAGGAACATTTTTCGAATCAGTGCTGGTGAGTATATTTTTTGGCGTGAATTGCACATCCGTTTAGCACTCTCTATGCAGGAATTTTAATAATTTACACGCTCTTACCAAATTAAGTCGTATGAATAGAGCTAATATTTAAACATTGACACACGTTGTTCACTTTTTGTCTTTGGCAGTATTCATTCCACCAGACGATGAAACGGAGTGTCCCAGTGGCTACATAAGATGTACATCTGGCGAATGCGTTCACCCATACCAGATATGCGATACTTTGGCCGATTGTATAGACAAGTTCGATGAGTTTGGCTGTATGCAGTATGATTCCAATGGTACGTTTTGAAACCAGGGCAAATCAAACTCCTTACAATAATGTGTCCACATAAATCCGTATTACAATTCAACGTTTTCTTAGGATATTATTTCGATTCATTGATTCATTGATAAACAACGAAGCTGTGTGAATCACAAATTCATATCTGTATTATCTGTTGCGTCTTAGGAATGTAAACATTTATGATAGTAAAACACCTTGAAAATAACTCTATTTTTAATGCAAGAACTGACACAGGTTTCTAAATTGGTTGTATTACACCCTGTACAAGTGTTGTTACTTCACCCAAAGTGGAACATGTAGTTCATGTGAAGAAATCAATCTGTGTTTGTTTTGTTTTTACGTTATCTTGGGGTTTCTGTTTAACAGTGACCGACCATTCAACTGCCTTCTACCCCGGATGGCACAAGCCCTATCACGCTATAACCGATGATCAAGACGTTTACAAGTACTTCGAAGAAAACGTCCACGTTCACTTTGACTACGACCGGGTGAAAGGCGAAGATCCGCCCGACTGGATGCGATTCAAAACTTTCAGTTCCTCTCCTGATTACTTAGAGCTCGACAAGATTTTGAAACTAAGCGCCGATGAGATAGGAAGGTTAGGCCACCAGGCTGAAGACTTTATACTGCAGTGCTCATACGCAGGGGAAGCATGTGATCCAAGGTAACGAATTCAGTTTGTTTTCAAATTGGAAAAAAGCTCCTGGATATGATATGATAAGGCCATCGCAAGAGAATGTAGGCGATACATTTAAAATATGGCAAAAATAACATTTTAACAGCGTTTTATTTGAGTATGCAGTCTTTAAAAGTTTGCCATGAAGAGCCAAAAATAAAAACTTGTCAACAACATGTCCTGTGCAAAATATCTATCATAGTTAGATACTATATAACGTAACTAGCGTATGAAGCACGACAATGTAGCAGGCTAAAATGAATGAGAAACAACAGGCCATTCTAGTACAATGTGAGAGAGCAACTTCAATTCATACGGTTTAATATATGTTCTTTTTTATATAAGGGTAGGCTATTTATCAGTTTTATCTAAAAGCATATTGAATGAGTTGATAAGAATGGAAAACAAAGGGCTTAACCATTTAAATGCCACATGTCAACAAAAACTAATGCGAGAATCAGGAATTCAAAATTGCACCTTCAACGATTTGATCCTTCCTTTCAGGAACGACTTCGTCGTACTTCAAGACGAGAACTACGGCAACTGTTTTCAATTCAATGCAAATCTTGAAAACACGCGATTAGCAAGAGGCTCGGGTCCTGAACACGGTGAGAACACCCCATTATGCCAATTTGTACACATGCTTTCTTGAATTGCATCTGCAACGTTATGAATCTACAGCTTGTTTGTCTATTATTGTTCTTATTCTTTATAAATAATGTATGTGTGCGTTGTGAATCTAACAAGGCGATGTCATTTCCCTTGTCAGGCTTAACTCTGACGTTATTCATCGAAGAGAATGAGTATTTCAGTATTTATGGCCAGGACTCAGCCGCCGTTGTCAGCATTGTGCCTCCTGGGGATAAACCCTTCCCTCTAGACCATGGCTTCTTTGCAATGCCCGGAACGGTCACAACGGTGTCATTGACACAAGTAAGTGTAATGGAAATTTTAAGAGTTATGTTATTTTGATGCAACATCACCAGTATTGTATAAGTGTAGCTTGGAACATGTAACAGCAAAGGAAACCTCTTCAAATTTTATATACATCTGCAAAAGTGTAGAGATGTCGTCGTTGGAAATTACAGAACTGGATGCCAAAAGCGGAGCGTAACAAATAATAAGATAAATATTGTAACCTTTTGCTTGAAGTTATTTGTGCTGTATGTATATATATAAATGTTTATATATATATATATATATATATATATATATATATATATATATATATAGTAATATAATAATACTTAAGCGTGTATGTCTGTAGCATTTCTATTCAGCTGTATATGTAATATGCAATGAGAGAGAGAGAGAGAGAGAGAGAGAGAGAGAGAGAGAGAGAGAGAGAGAGTAGATATATCACACGAGCAGGTGACAAAACTGTGACGCAAGCAACTATGCTTGTATCAAATTACTTCAGCTCAAACAAAGAATAACCCCGTGATATACGCAATTAAACATCCAGATAGATCCCGTCATTACGTCATTGCCTACCAACAGAACTCTCACACTTACTGGCGTTATAACTTGAAGCTGCTTAACACGCCCTTTACTTTGTACACGACAGAGCAAAGTGGAACGACAAACACAACCATACGGAAACTGCTCCAACGAGGCTGGATTTGATGTCGACAATCGGGTCATGGACAAGTACCTGTCAAAGTCATATTCACTGAAGGTATGGCAATTACCGTGTATCTTATTTCCATGCGCACAATTCTTCGCTCGATACATTCATGAACGCTTTGGAGTTCACTGTAGGACCATATGATGTGCAGAATTTTATATGCAGTTTAACATTTCCGCATGGTTCTGTTATCTTAAAAGTAAGCCCTTTACCGCAAATCCATGTTTTGCATGGCATACATTCGGTTGACTTGGAGTTTATTTCTTAACAAACAGGCTTGTGAAAAAGCATGCCTTCAGACGGCTCTGATACGGTACTGTGGTTGCACGGATATTTTGAACATAGCCATGCCACCGTGCCGAACTCTGAACAAAACACAAGGTAAAGGATTATTATGAAATGAGTTCATAAGAAAGTGAGATTTGTGATATCATTTAAGATAAAAGTATACAAACGTTGTGAAAGAGTAGTTACCCCCTCACAGTGTGCCCATTTCTCTTTAATGCTCAAAAGATTAAGGATTAAAATCATTTAGGAATTTTGTAATCACATTCATTATGTGACAGTTCATAACTTATCGAGACAAACTTGGAAAAGCTTTAAGCATATATGATAATCAGTCTGCGCTTTCGTTTTCACATTTACAGAAGTAAACAATCTGCATATTTTTATGAAGCGTCAAAATGCAGTAGCAGCAATCTTATATATAGTTTAAGCTTTGTTAAGTTTTTCAAGCTGATGCTTGTCATGGTTTCTACAAGTGAAGTAACGTTGTCAAAAATTTTGTTTTCCAGTCGCTTGCAAGCAACTTATCTATTATTTCTTTCAATCCGACAAACTGCACTGCAAATGCGCCCCTCCTTGCAGGTAAGGACCATAAGAGAGCTCATTATTTTAATTGCATATTCAGTACAGAGATATTGATAAAGACAAACGGATCTCCATATTCCCTTTCCTAACACTTTCAAATTAAAAACACACAGAAACTGGACAATTACGATACATGCCACAGTGTAGTCACAATTAAAACCTATGGTCGAATAACTCGGTTTTACAGTGCCCATTTGCTCTTTTTATACAATGCTGATTTTATATATTGTCGAAAAGCAAAGTTAATGCCTTCCATTTCGCACTAGTCTGATCACCACTCGGCAACAAACTATGGCTATTATTTAAATGTTAAAGAAATTGCAAGAACTGTATATTATACTTGCAAATTATACCGATATGCCTTATATAACCGTGGAAAGTCAAGCTCATTAACATAATCACTTTGTACGACATTTCTACCACAGCGAGAGGAAATATTCCATGACGATTTCACAGTCCAAGTGGCCATCTGAAGCATACTTGGTAGGTGAATATCATATTTTTTCTGCTTTTTGAACATTATAGGAACATGTAACTTCTTTGGTATTAATTCTGTCAATTTTGAATTTATCCCGAGGACAGATATATCATTCGTCGTCTTGAAAGATGACAAAAAAGTAGTGGAAAACATACTGAACAATAAGACAGAAAAAGGGTGACGTAATTCCTAGTAATATAAAATGAGATATGTTCTATGGCGCTGGTAACTATTACTTTTTATGGAAAAATGCAAACCATACAGTAGAGAGCAAAACGAAGTTGTTTGATTTTTCTCATAGGAGACATTCAAACTTTGAAATAACAGCTGACTTCAACGATAACTTTCATTTTCCTTAAAAAACATCAATATCAGGTATTGTGTCCCTGCAAGTCAGTATAATATCTAAGGGTATCTATGTATCTTGCTTGTCATCGTATATTTAACAGGCTATACCTCTCCTTCTCTTCTTTCATCCATGGCATATCCATGGAATATGGCTTTCTATCTCCATTGTCAAAAATTCTTGTTTTGTGTGATTCTAGACCTTGCTAAAACATCACACACCTTCGGTTGAATCTACGGAGCACACTCATTTTGCAATGGGCATGCCCATAAGTTCTTTCCGTACAGATTTGGAAATAAATCATTAGAACCTACTACTTAAGGATATAAATCTTAAACATTACATTCAAGAGGACACACTTTATCTTCCGGTCTGTTTGCTTTTTCACAGAAAAACCTGTTGAGGTTAATCAAAGTAAAAAGTCGCAAAACTCAGACGTTAAACGATTTGGAAAGTGCAAGGTAAGTGTTGGTTTCGATATCTTTGAATCATCATCATCATCATCATCATCATCATCATCATCTATAAACAGTGTTGCAGGACAGGAGATCCCTCCTTTGAACGTTTCTTCAGTGTTTCAGGACAGGAGATCCCTCCTTGAACGTTTCTTCAGTTTATTGGCATAGGCAAGAGAAAAACCGAATTAACTTGCTCAGCCCCACCTCATCCCATTAATTTCTGGCTTTCCTTTTGACCTCGCCCATTAAAATGTTCATAAACATTTAACACACATAAGTTAAACCCATATGTGAAACAAGAAGCTAAATTTACAAACACAGATACAAAGCAAAACAGTGCTTTACAACCGACAGAACTTTATTGAGTTCTTAAGGGTCTCCATTTACCAAGTCAATGACATTTCCTAATACTTAAATGTTAATATCTGTGCATCGATCGACGTTTTGGAACCCATCACAATCATAAATACAGATATATGTAGAAGTGTTGATTTTACTTGAACTATTACAGCTGATCTTATCACTCAGTACGGTCTGCAATTTCTCTTCGATTTATAGTTAGCGATATTTTTTATTCGTAAGGTGTTTCCCTTGTTAACATATATAACACACTCAAACGTCTGTCGCAGTACATCGTTTAGATTATTAAGTTTCGATAAATAATCGGTCTTACAGTTTTTCTGTCGACCTGGCCGAAGAAGGACCGGATTAGTCATTTTGAAAAAGAGAGCTGCTCAGTCTTTGCCCAAAAAACATTAAATACGCATAACGTAACATGTAAGGCTGGTCCTTGGTGCTAATTCAAACCTTGGAAACAAACAGTTCAGACCTTTGAGTCTAGCATCATAGAAGGTAGCAGGAACCTTAAATATTAACCAGTCTCCTTGGTAATAAGTGTTGCAAACAATATCTTCTTACAACAACAAGATTTTACTCTAAAGTTTGTCATCTGTGTCATTTCTTCAACAGGGCTAATCTTGTCCGGCTGAAGGTATACTTCGAAACCTTAAATTACGAGTCGACTTCAGAGAACATTGCCTATACGGTAGGAAATAACATTGCTTGTATACAGTTTTGCATTCTCTTAGATGTCGATCTACAAAAACGGACATATTTGCCAATATCTGCCAGATAAATGCAGTTTTACAGGCGGGTACCAATTTGAAATAAAATACTCCTGCGAATGTGTATTACTAGAATCCATGGCGGTGGAAATATAATGTCTTTATGAAAATCGAAAAGGTTGAAGGGCAGATATATGATAGGAAAGAGAGTAGTTCAGTATTATCTCAAACATTCTTGTCATTTATTTCCTTTACTCATGCAGTGGGCAGATCTTCTGAGTGATGTTGGTGGTACTCTCGGTTTGTATGTCGGATTTTCCGTCATCACCCTCTGCGAGGTAGCCAGGCTCCTGCTCAGTTTGTGCGCCAAGTTCTGTCGGTCGAGACGGAAGCGGAACGCTTGTGTACCAGAGATATCAGGTGATGAAAAAGCGCGTCGTCAGGGAAAGGTTGCTCATGTCAATCAAAATGCATTACCAACGGTGCAGGCCTAACTCATCACTTGAGAACGATGGTTTTTGCAATTACTAATATCTTGAAGTGTAGATACTGTTATCAAGAATGTAAATATATTCAGTTATATGTACAGTGCTTTCCTTTAAATTTACATTTTTGATCTTAATTGTTTTGCTTATAACTTCAGAGTGACAGTCACCCTCACTTTGAGAAATTTATGACACTATCAGCAATGAGGCAGCAGGTCCACAGTATATATCTAGGCATAACAATTTGTTGCGCAAGGTTGGCAACAACACAAGCCAGGAAGGGTCGTGGCAGATGTGGCGAACATACAGACTCGTTACGTTTAATGTTCGAAAAATATTATTATCCTTTTGTAGGATAATTCACATTCAAAAGAGCAAGTTTTATAGTGGAATGTTAAATTCTCCCTCCTCTGATGCTTGTAAATCAGTGTTCCTTATTTTGCAGTAGATTGTTGGAGCGGTTCTGTTCTTCAGTACAACATTGTGTTACTATGAAGCAGTAAGAACCGCCAGAATATGTCAATATGTATTTACTTCATTGCAATATCTACAAACCTAACATTTAGGCAGACGATTTACCAAAAGTCAATGTCTCTGTAACAAACACTTCATGTTTTAACGATTAATCATATGGTCACAATTAAATGATTATAGCTTACACTTGTACGGTACATTGAGTATTTTATGTGTGCATTTTAACTTAATCAATTCTAATGTTATTTCTAATTCTTGTGATGACGCCCCTTGTATGGACATTAACATCACATTTCTGAAAAATACTTCGCAGTTGAAAGTGCGTGCAACCGTGAAGGTTAAAACTTATCCAAAGTAAAATCGACTTGTTTTAATGTTAAAAGCACGTTTTCGTATAAATATTTATTAAGATATTTTCCACGGCTACATGTCTTAAAGTTTCAAAGTACGTAATGTACAATGACATATATATTAACACAGGGTAAAATTAAAGTTTTATTGAGTTCCATTGTTGACAGTATGCACAATGCTTTGGATCTGTGACAAAATAAAATATTAAAATCGAAGCTGTCGCAGCTCATCATTTTGACTGATGGGGTGTTTTAAAGTTCACTTGAAAATGCTGAAAACGGTTTACGTGTTTCCTCGATGCCGTTACAATTATTAATGACTTCAACTCGGCCGAGACTGATAGGTACCATAAAACAGCACGTGTTTGGTACTACGCAGGAGTTTACACAAAACACAGCCAGTGGTATTCTTTCTGTTAAATTATTTTCTTTTTGCTTATGCTTGTTTTAGTTAAATTGTAAGTTATTAATACTTGAGGGAAAACACACATAACAAATGAAGTGAAATAACAGTGAGAGAGTTGTGCTTAAAGGTATACTGTCACCTGTTCCAATTTTGCCACAGTTACCATGGAAAGAGAAAATCTAACCAATCACAGATTTTAAGTGGGTGGCCACTTTTTAAAAATAGCGCCCTCACATGGGCATTTTGAATACCAAGGAACGCCCCTTTGACCATATATGGGCATATTTAGATTACAGGTGACTGTATACCTTCAAGTAGGAAATGAACATGATGTATAGCTAAAGTTTCCTTCGTGCATGTAAAATGCTTACCTCGGTCGACAGTTTCAACTATCTGCTTGTTAAACATATCTTTTCGTTATGTTTGAATATAATTGACATCTTTCAATAAATAATTTACAATTTGTTTGACATTTACAGACAACTTTTTGATGATATCTCCTATGTATCGTTGACTTTTCAACATTTTACATTTCGAAATAAAGGGACGCTTTAACTCTAAAGATGTTGCTTGCCATCTGGATTATCACGCTAAATCAAGTCTTGTCTAGATTCTTACAATGTTGAAATCCAGAATTAGAAAGAATGTCTCACGAGAAAATTCAATAGTTTAGTGAACCTTTAGACATCTTCATTAGAGTAAATATAACAAGATGCGATCACTGTTGTTGGGATTTTTTGACTACGTCTCAGTTACTGTTATTTTGTCTGTAGAATTCTCACACTGTCCAGCCAGAAAGCAAATAAAATGATTACACAGATTGTAAACGGGCAAAATGGTTTTTCTGTTTAGCTAAAATTTGCAACAAACAAATTCATTCATTCTATGAATTGGCATTGAGAAGTGAAATTAGATATTTGAAGTGAGGTGGGTGAGGTTGATAAAGTCTGCGGAATCGACTGAGCAGCTTTATTGCACAAAAAACTCGTCCCATGACTTTCAAATTTGTTTTGTCACACGAGCACATCGTTGATTTTGTACACACAACGTGGTATTTCTCTAAACTCACAGTGAGCAAAGAAGCTGGCCTCAAACTCTCTCTATGTAACTACTAAATGCCTAATCCACTAGAAAAGTGTAACCTTAATAATTATATAGAGACACGAATGAAATTTTATGAGGTTTTAATTATATTTCTTGTCACATTTATTCATCGGGACTACAAACCTCACCATGATAGCGCCACAAACAGACTTAAATAATCAGTCACTGGCGCACTGTTAACCCCGATCACTCGACACAACATACTTTATGATATAATGCCATTGTCTACATCCATTTTCAGTGTAGTATGCTCTATTGTTGCTGCTCTAGCGACACAAAGTAAATGTTTGTCGTTTTGTATAATTTAGAAAACTATCTACAATTACATGTAATTGTATATAGTTTTGATGATGTCGCTAACATAATAAGTGACCCCTATGTCGTTGACATGGCTCGACACACAGACTAGACGAGTAGCAGCTTGTTATGTGTTTGTTATTTGCCAGAAATAAGTGCGAATTTTCCACTGCAGCAACTAAACATGTCAGGTGTAAGGAGTCTGCACCATCGGCCTGCTCCCAAATGTCAACGTTAAAATAAATATTCTGACGTTCCGGTATGTCTGTTTCAGTTTTCAATGGTGGCATACATCTTTTGATAAGTGTCAAAGAAAAGTACCAGAGTTGACGTATCCACCATGCTGTTATATTTGCCTCACTCACCTTGTTACAGTTCAAGATGTCTTTCAAAAATCTATCAAACCAGGTAATTATTCATTCCAGCGTGAAGCTCCTGCTCGGAAACAATCACGGTGACGAGGAGGGCTAGCGTACCACCTAGTCTGTTTCCCTGAGCCATTGCTACCGCTGAGTGCGCTGCTAACGAAGATAGGTCAGGTATGGGCTATTGTAAGCATGGCTATCATTGGTCAATAGTACGAGTACAGTGATTCCGTTGAATTTATTTCTAACTTGGAGCTACCTTCGAATTTAGATTAAGTATGCCCATTGAGTCATTTTACCTCCAGTTTCCCGAATCAAGCATTCTATGTCGACATTGAATGAAAAACGAAAAACCACTTCTTCTGTAGTCATTGCCGTACATGCCGAAGGTCACCATGGTCACCAGTTCACGTCTGTGAAAAAAAATCATAGACCATAATCGTCACTTAAACTAAATACCATCATAGAAGAACAGAGTCTGAGACTTAAAAGTGAAGCCGTGCAAATAACTTCAAAGTTCGATGTTTTCGTTAATTTATTTCCGAACTTGCCACTGTGCAGATGTTCTGATCACACAATCTTGTCAGGTGACTGTGCTTATTAATATGCAGTCAAAATTCTGACTGAAACATTAGCCCATACCTGACCCTATTTTCGTTAACATCTCAGCCAGCGATAGAAACTGGTCAGGGAACTAGACTATCGCTCTACCAATCTTGAAAGGAATGCATTGCCAAAGCGAAATCCAGACTGCACGTGAGTAGTTTATTTTAGGCTTTGCTATGATTATGTAATGTATTCACTGACGAGGCCAAACACCATTTCAAGAACATTGCTTGCATTCGCTTGGGTCGATCAGTCAGACGATGTCCTCATTGTTTGTTAGAAACAATATCAATGAAATTGTCCAATTATATGCTTGCTATGCATGACTGATAAGTGAGGGGACAAAACTGTCGTTGTTTTCTTCGCCAGTATCGATCCAGTAGCGTTTCTTCCTATTTTCCATTACGTCATGGAAGCGAAAACGTCTTTAGATCAAGCTAATTTGGCAAGAAATATCTTAAACCCATCAGCTTTTATAGTCGCGGGTTAAATATTATTATTTTCAATATCGCCATCCTACAATCGATTTTTTGTCACAGTGAAACGCTGAGTTTCAAAGATATATGCCTTTGCAATAAGTGCCCTTTATGTTTGCTCTGTCACGAATTGGTGCACATATTTAATGGAACATTATTAAAATGGAGTTAATACAGTATAAAAGTACATAAATGAGTCTTTCTTATGTTTGTCTGTGTACGGAAGCGTTGAGAGCAAATATTCAGTGGTGGCTGGTAACACTTCGTCATGGTAAAAACATCGTTCATATTTTCAGACTAATCCTGAAAAGTATCCATACTCCTAATTATATATTTATAATTAATCATAAATTTACTTGATATCAACTATTCATTACTTTGGCCATCACAACCCATAAATGTAATCGGGCGCTGAGAAAGTCTAAGATACTCTCTGCAGTTGATGAATGTCATTTCATCAAAGGTCCCTAATCATATGAAAAATTTTACAGGCATATATTTCAATGTCATCAGCTCCTTCACATTTGAGACTAAGGCTAACAAGGTTTTTTTTTTCGATTTTCTCCTGTCTTTTGGTAAATTAGAAAAGTTCATGTCTCTTTTTACATCGGTTTCGTTTCATCGTTACCTTCAATTGCGAAATTTTTACCTGGACTGATCGGATGGCTATATTTAAAAACAAATTACTGTTGGCGATGTGTGTATTCGCCAACTACGTATGCAAAATTTTCCAAAAACCGGATTTTCTATGCAAAACAGGAAATTTCGACATTTTTATATCAAAAAGTTGTCAAGTTGAAAATAGTTCCGGTTCAATTTCAGTCCAATGATGACTATACGGCCCGCGACGTCATCGACGAGTTACCATTGATTCCTTTGGCTAGCCTGCGACGTTATAAGACGCATGTTCACACACATCATTTTGGCCCATTTGCAAATTTATGCCATGTCTGAATCCACCTCGAAGGCCCGGCATTAGACCTGTAAAGGGTTAATAAAGGCCGTTCACATTGTTTTTTAAAGACAGAGCCGACTCAGAGGCAACCTAAACTGTGTTATACGAACGTAGTTTGAGCGTCTGAGCATCTATTTATGTCCAAAATATCGCAGAGCAAACAACAGCCGTGCAACTTGTTCAGCTCCGTTTGCCTGAATCACTTTTATAAAATACATCATTATAAAAAAACCGCAGAATAATTTGTCACAGGGCAGATTTATCTTTAGGCTACACTTCATGATTGCTGTCCGGAAAAATAATGTACCATCATCCGTTTATCTGGCGACAGAGAGTTGACTCAGTAATTTATTCAGGCCGGTTAGCGCATGGATGCCTAAACGTTCTGACGGTTCAATATATACACTTAGCACGTATTTCATTCCATTGACTGCGCCGCGCGAACCAGTCCATAAATCGTCGGTCACAGCGGTCCCTGTACACATTTTTAAATGTTAGCTTTCTTAAAAGCTCGTATGAATAGTCAACTTCATTAGTGGCATTGCTACCAATAATTTGGCAAGAAAAAGCTCGTTGAGTTAGTCTTCTGCTATTGGCATCAAGTGCCTGATTTGAAATCGCCACATGATATGGTCCTTAGGCGTTAGCCACGGTGGAAATGACTGACAATCATCAGCCGCGTAACAATAGACGTAAAATATCACTCCGAGCCATGTGGCAGACGTATTTTTTTGACTTTGCGTCCTGTTTCTATAAATCGATGTCAACCAGGAATTATTTTACGCCGAATAATAGACCACACTAGCGTTTAATAAAATATAATTGCCTAAATACGCAGGTTAAAGGCCCTCGCGGCAGGAGACTATAAATAATCGCTCTTTCGTTCATGGAAACAATGCCTCCCGATCACGCACCGTTTACCACGTCCCCCGTTTTCAACGTTATTAGCCTGTTACTAACAATACCGATTCTATTCATAATTCATATTATGTTAAGTGTACACTGGCAACATCATGTTTCGTGATCTCATTGTCTCTTTTCCCCTACATCGTACACATTGCTTAGAATACTTGTACCGCTAATAAGACTCTCATCGATGTGGCGCTTATTGTTAGGGTTATCACAAAACGGTGTTGAACAAATTAATCAAGCCGTCGATTACACGAAGCAGGGTCAAGACACACCAGGTACATACACATAGGGGAAGAGGTTAATAGCCTTTCAGATAAGAAAATTATTTTTTTTCCTTTCCTCTCTTAAATCATTGTTTTACATTAGATCTCAGATGAAAATGCTCCTGATCAAGTGAATTGTGTCGATCGTTTTTTAAACACTTGCTAGTTTTGTTCGTCTATTCTTAGAAGTGATATTAATAGAAACTTTAACTCCCTACTGGGCCAAGCTGTGGTTTTATCGCAGAGACTCATCGTTTGCGTTGATCACAAAATGGGAGACAGAGGCAGGCATCACTTCATTTTTTCTTATCTTACAATATCTTATAACACATTATACAGTCATTTTGTGAATATTAACGTAACTGGGGCTCAGATATTTACTGTTTTGCTGAGGTGAAGAAAAATACATTAAAAGTAACTCTATCTAGAAATGTGGAAGTATATTGCACATGTGAAATTACTCCATTCTGTAACAGATAAAATGAAAAGCACATTTGCAATAAAAATGTTCCCTCTTGAATGGATAATTGCTATCTGCCATGCATATTTTTTTCAAAGTAACGAGTCACATCATGGTACTTGTGTTTGTAACGTTTGATACATCGCTCACAGGGACGCCAACGATGTGACGCGTCATTTATGGTAATTAGTTTAATCAAGGTGAAATACTCCACTTCGTTATTCATATCCATGCAATAGAGGTTGTCCATTTATTGTGGTACGCGCTCTGACGTATGGAATTTTACCAGGTAAATTAGTCCAACATACGAGTATTTGACTCATCCAGTACAATTCTCGAAGAAAATAAGCTCACTCATGTAATGGTACTCACCGTATACTCGTTCACTTATACAGCTAGACCTGACTTTTCTCCTCTTTAATATCGATGTAGCGCGTGTAAGGGAAATACCATGGAACAGCGTAAACATTTTGTGACACCGGTGGCGTATCGTGCATCCTGGCTTTATGGACACGACTATGGCAGAGAACATGACAGGTTGGTAGAATATTATACATGGCTCGATTTTTCCCGCAATAGAAAAACTTAACACCCAAACAACCGACAATCATTGATAGGTTCAACGAAGTTATTTTGTATTTTTTTTCAGACAAGATCAGAACAGGACCTACTGTTCAGAAAGTCCGCAATGTGTCGTTGATTCAGAAATCATCAGAAAATGCCAACCGTTTCTAGTAATACAATTTAGAGACATATGAGAGAGGAAATACCACACACTCCCATTTAAACCTGTAATGAATGTACTGACAACATACTGATCTCTCTAAGTTTGCAATATTCATATTTAAGAAACACATTAATCGTAAGTTAAGGCTTCTTCACAGAATGGTCTTCGTAAAAGAATGAAATTCTAGGACGGCTTTCAGCAAGCTTACGTGGACTTTAATATTCTCTGTTAGTTTGGAACATTGGATGTGAAGTGCCTGCAAGACGGCTGAAATCGCTTAAATGTGTTTTTATGCGAGTACATTGTCCTTTCACCTATTAAGACGAAGTATTTCTTGCCGGATATCAATGATCATATTGTTGTAAAATTTTCCGTTTCGATAGACCTTTATGAAATATTTATCACTGCACCAATTATTAAGGTAGTAAGCGCCTGGGCAGTAAACTTAAAGGTTTACTGTCACCTGTTCCAATTTTGCCACAGTTACCATGGAAAGACAAAATCTAACCAATCACAGAATTTAAACGGGTGGCCGCGTTTTAAAAACAGCGCCCTCACTTGGGCATTTTGAATACCAAGGAACGCCCCTTTGACCATATATGGGCATATTTAGATTACAGGTGACTGTATACCTTTAAACTTTTCCTCAAACTTTCTGGAAGGAAACTGTAAAGAATGAAAACTCAGGAGCTACCGTGCAAAATTGTATACTATAAACAAAGTACCAATCTTCACCAATATTCAAAATGTGGCCATATGAGATCACATAAGCAGTAGAAAACTTTATTTACTCCATGAGCTTCGAAATCAGCCCAAGTGTATTTTTTAAATATGGAGTCTGAATTCTACGGTAACTCTGCAGTGTTGTAAACTCAGCTATTGAGGTAATATTTCAAACATGGTAAGTTTTGCCAAACTGCATTAAACTTTAATGAACAGACAATGTCAAGTTAAGCAAAATTCCTCAATCATAGACGGTGCATCCGAGGCGCACGGAGATCCAGGCGTGTTAGCAAACTGCGGAGACGCACAATGCACATGTATGAAGATCAGAATATCAGGGTGTTCCAGCATCCATGTACATTAATGAATTTTGAATTTTAAATTAGAACCAAGACAAACGTTTCATGGAACGTCAAACAGAAAATTGATGTATCCATCGATATTCAGACTGTTATTAATGGATTGCAGATACCCTTTGATTATGTGATACTGTGTCATTGAACACAATAGAAAACCTCGGTCAGCAGAAAATATTTTCATTCTGATCGCTGAACCAAGGACCCCTAAAATGTTAATTCAAAATTTATTGTAGGTATAGTACTAGCCGGAGGTCAAAGCTATACATGTATGGAGTACCATATTACATACGTTAACGTTCTTAAGCTAAAGTGCCAATCGTTTAGCTCCCTGTACGGATAGCCGAACTTTCCCTTATAAAGTCAGAATGTTACACGAACAGCAAAGGAGTAATTTAAGACGAGGATTTAGTAAATGCTATTGATGAAATTCGCAATTTATGTATTTGTTGAATTGGCAAGAACTCATACTCACGAATTTATATTTTCATGATGTCAAAGTCTTATTCCGCGTACGTTTTTTTTAATTCGTCAATTTATAGAGGCTTCGATGGAGTTACGGGTATCGTTACAAAATGCAAAATACCCTCTCATAGGCCATTCTATGCTAAAATAGAATAGAATAGAATAGAAATGCAGCACCAGGTTGATGGCCTTGGAATTCATTACCAGGAATTTAAAAGATAACTCCAGAATGGAAAATTTGGAGGGCGACTCCAGAATGGAAAATTTGGAGGGCGAAAAGTGACACTGGCTTCTTGCTAACCGGGTTTAGTACTCTTGTCTTTTTTCTGCCTTTTTTGAAAAGCACGATGCAAACCCAAACACATTTTCTTATCAAGTGGACTTTTTCCCTATGAAAATATACACTTTGCGAGATTTTGTCGTATAGTTCAACCAGACGTTGCAGCATGACCTGAGACAAGTTGCGCACCAGCTATTCAATTGATGTTTACATTAAAGATGACACATTCTTGGACTTGCTTTACCAGTTAGGGGGGTTGCCAAGTAACAATGTGAATCATAGAATATTAAAATCTAGCGGGATTTCAAATTAAATTTTCTTATACTCATATGAAGTCTATATACGCTTGTTTTTGCAAAATGAATAGTTTGCTAGATACGCCTCGTCATACATCTTGATACTAGGCTAATGTGCAGTGTCTCGGAAGCTGTTATCCAGTTGGTTGGCTGAATCTTACCGTTCTAATTGAATAATACAAATAGGCTCCCTAAGTTGCTGTGAATAGTGACAATCGACCAATCAGAAATAACCTTACGAGCACGCTGCACATCAGCAGTACTACAACAATGTGTTAGGAAAACACAGTTTGGCTAATTATCACACATTTAACCCAAATAAAGAGAACACCAATTATAACCTCGAGTGTGGTATGTAAACGATATATTTAGTATGGTATTAATGGCATGATTGAATGATCGATAATAGAGAGGTTTATTTACACGTAATTACGCGTAAGTCTGACTGCCCGCAATGGCTTGCGCGTATCCGTGCTCACTTATGAATTTTTGGTTTAGTTGTGCGTTCCAGGTAGTTTTGCTGCGTTTTTTCTCAGAAACAAGCGAAATTCCTGTAAGTTTTAAGAAATATTAATTTCTCTATGCGAAGACTATTGATTGCATCTCGTTGTATTCTCTATTTAAATCGGTCTATTTTCTTAATGGTTTAGAGAAATCTTTGTGGTGGCGTCAGATAAAACGTGGGACGAGACCACAACATTCCGTTCATGTCAGGGAATCATAGCAAGTACTTCTTGTGCTGGTGCAAAATCTACAAAATGACCTGATATCAAGATGTTTGCTAATTTACAATTATACTTCTTGAGGTAGCTTGTCTAAATTCGTGGAAATCATCAAGAAAATAAAAAAAAATACCACAATAATTTTGACTACGTGCAGAAGCATCGGTTGACGTTCCGAATGTCGTACAATCTGTAGTGCTAAATAAAGCTTAATAGTGATATCATGCTAGGTACACTCTGTGACACTTCGGTTGTAACTTTTTATGTAGGTCGCCAGAATTCAAATGTGACTGAAATGTAAAAATATTACATAAAGGAACCCGTAATGTACGTTGTGCATTCTCCAATCAATTCACGCGAATAATGTCTACTTGTATTTAAAACAAAACCCCCCACACTCTCCAATTAATTGAATATTGCTTTTACAGTACGAAAAGTGATCCTAAATATAACAGAGTAGTAGTACAGCAACAACGCGCTGTACTGAACAAAAATCATACACCTATTTTTCTGCTTTTCATAACACGTTCATTGTTTGTTTAACTACATTTTAGGTCATTCAGCGCCCTTGTTTTGTAAATCCTTACAACAAGAAGTAAATTTGTTTGCGATAGGCGACATAAATTGCCTTAATATACCAGCTATTTGCAATTTATGTCTATTTACAAAACAAGTGATGGCAGGCCCTAAGTTTAGTCTACAAACAAAATGGTAATTGAAATCCCTCTTTTGTTCTGAGAGCAAAAGATTTGCTCAGTGTTAACAATAAAGCCTATTTTTTTTAACATAAAAAGATATGTCGACTGTTGGTGCCTGCGATTTCTAAATTTAATTTTACCTTGCAATATGTTGAACAGACAAATTACTATTCCACAACACTGTGGATCCATCAGATGAAATGAGCCAATTTGATGCGTTGGACTATTTTCGCGGGTATATACATGTCATTCTGCTGGTCTAGTATCCTTTTGTGAAAAACAATGCTATCAGAAGTGGCTTAACACGGTACCCTTGCATAAAGCCGCATATCTGACCATAAAGAGATGGGAGACATCATTGTTATTTTGAAATGGCAATGATGGGTTCTGACAAAATGATCGCTTTATAACGGATGCTACATCTATTGAAGGAGAGAGAGAGTAAGAGAGAGAGAGAGAGAGAGAGAGAGAGAGAGAGAGAGAGAGAGAGAGAGAGAGAGAGAGAGAGAGAGATTTTGGTGAATTTTAGTGCGCATTCTCATGGTAAGTTCCTAACAGCCAAGCTGTCAACGAGTGTTGATAATTTGTAATTGGGAGTGAAACTTTTCATAATATCGTCCAAATATCGTTCAGTTCAAAATAGAGCTCTGATTTTTTCTTGTAATACACAGACTTTCTCCTCTCCCAGCTGTTATGGACGATATACGATGGAGTTCATGAAGTAATCGTAGACTTCTTAATATTCATATGTTGAGATTGTGGAAACATTTGACAAATGTAGATGAACGTAAATAACTAAGGAAGTGGCCCTATGAGATTATTTCATTGAATTAACAGTGGTCCTCAGAAATATATGAAATCATAGACGGTATTGATTGCATGAAGATGAACTTTTTAATTTGAATATTAATGTAATTAAGGATAAAATGTTGCAGAAAATGTGGTTGGAAAATATTCACAATAACCGAAAAAGCGAACTTACATGTATATTGCATTTAAGTTAAATTACAAAGTGTAAAATATTTAATGCTTAACTTAAGCCAAAGTCAGTGGTCGTTAATTGCTCAGTTACGTATGGGTATCCAACCGCTTCGTATTGCAGCTGGTAGATTAGGATGTGAACCACTAAATGATTGAATTTGTAGATTTTGTAGCATGAATGTTTTTGAGGATGAAAGTCGTTTTTTTTATTGTCAACAAAATGATGAAATAAGTCAATAACCTCTCGGAAAATTTTTGCAACTATTCAGGAGACGCCAAATGAAGAGAAGTGTAAATATTTTTTCTGGTCCTGTAAGACAGCCAGCAAATTTTGTTGGAAATGCTTTTTATAGAGGGAGAGATTTTGTATCTTTAATTTGATTTGATTCACTTGTATAGATTATCTTTCAATTCGTCACTTTCTGTTATTGTACTTGTTAAAATATGAATGGTGACTTATAAGTCCATAGGGCTGGGCAACTTTAGAGTTACAGGTCATAATAATAAATAAATACTACTACTTCTGTTGTCAAACAAGCTTAAACAAAGGGTGCTGCGTGAGGACTTGGACGTTTGTCTATGAAACATCCGATAGCTTTGGTCGAGGGGTTTAAAGTCGTAAAACACCTCAGCTTTGGACCCATAGCTTAGGATATCCATAATGAATGTAACTCTCAGTGCGCTCTGTTCTTGTGGCGTGACTGACTGTGGACCTAATTGGCCCGTGTACGTGTCTTACAACCTATAGGGTAACGGCTACACTCGCAATATGGAATGTGGTTTCCCGTTGTTCAGTGATTTGGTTCAAAATTCTCATCTTTTCTGCAAATGTTAAAAAGAAGAGTTACAAACTTTGGAACGGTGCGTGACATGAGCATTATAAAGATGAAATTTACACGAAAAGATATTCGAGAATATCGTCGAATGTATGTTGAACAGTGAGTTGACTTTTAACGAAAAGACTAACCTCCAGCATATATAATATGGCCATTACGATGTCGCGTTGAACCTGTTCCCTACTTATTCCCCAGCTAATGCAGCACTTGCCTTTTGAACACCATGCCAACATGTAATTTGATCATACACACAGTCAACTAGTGAAAGAGTTTTCACTATAAGCCGTTTCACTATAAGCTGAATGGCGGGCTGATTATTTTTGTCCGTAATGAAGTGTGGATACCAGACGTTTTTCGATATATTTTCTATCGCCTCTCTGTGTACAATGATCACCTGCATCAAAGTCACCTCAAGGCATGTCGTACCATATGGTATATTATAGATTAATTCTTTAATATATCTACATGTTAGACATTTTGAGGTCAATCGCATAGTTACATCAATTTCTCAGAGACAGGAAGGCACCATTTCTATTCTGTTGTTATATATTTATACTGGTTGGTGAACTGGTATGTACGTATGGCAAGAGTTGCAAGGGCGTGGTGTTGTATTATGTACAACACTTTGTAGGTCTTATGCAACTGGAATTAATTTTTGAAAAATATTGGTCCTTGTGGATGGACTATGGCGCTTTTTAGGGAAGTATACAAATAAGTAAAGCACGTACTGTAGATTAACTCTTCCTAAACAAAACATTAGACTTCAAGTTTATCTGTTCCAACGAAATTATGTAGTGCAAGAAGCAATATTGAATCTGGTGCAAATCACAATTAAAAGCATTTGGTTTCATCAAATAATGGCTAAATGTTAACCTTAACTATCAGCATAGTATCCAAATGATGTCAATATGCAATGTTAAACATTTGACAAATTAACCTCTGACGTGTTATCAAAGTGTTTTGATGACGTATGCATCGTTACTCTGTTAGCTTTTAATGATGAAAATATGAAGTAAAACGATAAACTGGATATGCAAATTATTGCGTATGTACTCAAGCTAACGTCATTGCTACCAGCAAAATAAAAATAGCATTTACATGTATTTAGTGCAAATGAGAAAAGGTAGTCGCTGTTGATAGCATATTTTAACGGACGATTGTCCATTTTCATCTAATTTTAGGGATTGTATACAATAATTAACAGACCCCACAAGCTCGAGCGCATTATCTGTGGGGTACATAAGTCACTTTCACTTGCTCGGGAAAGCCAACTGCAGAATATCACCTCAGCACTCCTAACGTCTGTACCCCATAGATCATACAATGAGGTAGTGGTATTCCGTCACAGTCACTTAGTTTATTGGTTCTGTAACATTTATCATGAGACTTTTTTTCATCGAAACTTCAAATATTATATTTCTTAAATGTCCTGCACGGAGTAAAAATAATTTGGGTCGATCATCAAACTATTTTGTGAGATGTTGGCCTGTGTATAGGGTACTAGGCTGAGCCATGTCTCATAGATAGCCACTTCCCAAATTATTACTAGAAGGCTGTTACTAATTAGACTTTAAAGATATGTAGTGTACTACAAGTTTTAAGCTATTTAACTAATTTGATAGTACTTTGAAACAGATCTACATGCAATAAAATAATTCCATGACCGTGATTATATAATGGCCATGTGTACGGTATGCTAAGTCATATCTCATATAGCTTGCACTAATTTTAGCCACAGTATGCAAAGAATCTGCCATTGCCACGCTGACGTTCGAAATGGTTGCCATGGAAATAGGTGGTAATGAACGTTGCATTTGAGTTTTCAAACCTTGGATGGTCTTATTGTTAAAGTTTGGTCTGATCAAACCTTTTCGGAGGGTTTTGGCAGGGATTTCGAAAAGCTAATACTTTTGACCACCAAATGGTTGCCATGGAAACAGGCTGCAGGTGCATAGATATTACTTTTGGCACCTATTTTGAAAGCTTGGTTCAATTTTAAGCCATTTTCATTGGCATTTGGCAAAAATGATATATTGAAAACCAAACTGGTAGCCATGGAAATAAGTCAGATAGTGGTGATGTGGTCATTGGATTTGATCTTTTTAATCCTAGATACTCTTATTGTTAAATTTTCAGGCAATAAAAGCTCTTTTTGGTGGGGTTTTCAATACACTTATAGTTCTGGCCACCAAATTGTTGCCATGAAAAAGGCTGCATGAGTACAAAGATCGGTTTTGCTTACTAAAACCCAGGACCCTTATCAAAAACTTCATAAGGGTTCTATTGTATTCTAAACCATTTTCAATGGCATTTGACATTTTATTTTAAATCGTTATGAAGACGGTGCATCAAAACGCCCATGAAATTTGTTCGCTTCTACCAAAAATAACCCCATGCAAATATTTTTTTGAAGAGTGATCTTATTATTATTGGGATTATGATAATTTTGCTTTTAATTATCAAAAAACGGTTGGTTTTGACTTTATTATGATATATTCATTTGATGTTCAACATTGAAACATGAATCTGTGAACATTTTTACATCGATGCAGCTCACTGATATTAACATGAAATACATCTTTTTTAAATATTTCCCGTCGTGTACATTCTTATACATCAATACATTCTTAGACATACTATTAATACAATTTCACGAGAATTTAAAAAGATACACTGACGTTAATATCGTCATATTTCAGTTGGCAAGATGATCGGCCGGAAGACCCATATCCTATATTATCACTGCACTCCACCACCCTGAAAGGAAATGATGAAGGCAAACACCGAAATCGATATCATAAAGGTCACGTTGCTGATGCTAGTGAAGAAACTGGTGAAATCGCTTCTCACGATAAGTCTGCCGCTGAAAAAGGCGGGGAGGATGATGACTCGGTGAAACACATGCTAGAAGATTTCGGACGGGAGACAACAGCTCACGGCATCGTTCACATTACGACTGCCACGTCGAACGTCACTCGTTCAACGTGGTTAGCGATCGTCTTGCTGGCAGCGAGTGTCATGCTTCTACAGATGACCTTATTGCTGGTTCAATACTTTGAATTTAATGTTAATGTTAAGGTAGGCAGTCATTAGTTTGTTTGTTTTTAATTAATTGACAAATGATCTCATGGACAACAAAATTAATTAGTAATACAGTCATTTCATACATTTCGTTTGAACTCATTAGTTTTGTCACACTTCAGCAGGTCTATTGTTTATTGTCCTTCAAAGGATAGCCAAAAAGGATGATTCAGGCGATTTGCTAGCGAACCGTCGCTGGGGGTCCGTTAAATTGTCTTACATACAAACGTCATAATCATCCCCAGTGGCCCTTTACGCGATATGTGTATTTCAGCTTTTAGTTATGGATAATAGGTGACTTATAATACTGTGACATTGGCCCTTCCTTAACGGTTGACAAGTCGCTTTTTACGCCTTTTCGAAATTTACCTGATCTTTGAGCATGCTTATAAATAAAGGCTTTGTAAAGCTGAAACTAGAAGGAAATGTAGTCACAACCGGTCGCTTCTTCCGGTTGTTTTGGTCAATAGACGTTCATGTTAAACTTCTTGTAACAGAGAATAAAAGCCAATAAAAATTGTCATTATGGGAAATTTATGGGATTTTAGTGCTCAAAATTCGATCATGCACAAAATTTTGCTCTTTGTCAGCACGTATGGAGCTCAAGACATTAACACAATATTTTGTCGCAAAATTGACAGCATTCAACCAAAACGATGACGATTGTACGAATATGCTCCAACTATTAAAATGCCTGCCAACCAGGTGCGTTGGTAACTGCTTTATCATTCATGGAAGATATGCAACTAGGAAAACGTACATTTTAGTGAAACAGCAAGTCTATTTCAATGTGCGCAGGAAATTAATGTGATGCCATTGAATGCCGTCTTGACGAGCATGCATGATTAATGCGTTTCGCTTCAAGAATTGCCAACAATAGCTTCTCAGCGGTAGGGTGGCCACGTTAAAGTGCAAATTAATTATAGCTTTAATAATTAATCATTTGCAAAATGAAGTACATGTTCAAAGCTATCATTGTGTGCAGTCCATAGGCGCGAACTTGATTGTGGTGACTGAAAGTTTTAAGGTATGACTATAAAATGTAAATCGCGAGTCTATATAATGTAAATCACGCTTCTATTAGATTTTCGATAAATCCATTTGGCCTTTGGACCATGTATTTTCTAATATTATCATAAATTCTTATTGTCAACAAAGGTTTACTAAATATTCATTTTATTTACGTGGACCCTAGGTAACCCTTGTATCGGAGAAAGCCCTTGAATTTCCGTCTGTTACAATATGCAATACCAATAAGCTTCGGAAAAGTGCTGTGAGAGATTCAAAGTACAGTGAAATGTTGCTGCTTGAGCAGAATTTTGCTCCACCGTATTACAGTAAGTTAGACTCTAACAGAACACTGCGCAAAGTATGTATGTATGTATGTATGTACGTATGTACGTATGTACGTATGTATGTATGTATGTATGTATGTATGTATGTATGTATGTATGTATGTATGTATGTATGTATGTATCATGAGGGGATTGACCGGCACAAACCATGTAGGTAGACTAATCCCCTGAGAGCGGAAAAATTCCGCATTGCCGAATTAACGGCTTATGACTCCCCAGAGAGTAAATAAACTACCGATCAAGTAGAACAAAAGATCACAATGTTTATGAATATGACATCACCCGTGATATTTGTAGAGCAATCACCGATTGACAGTCAGTTCACACCTCAAGTAAGGTATCTTTTCATATGGAAATGATTCGAACCTACAGCGTTTGTGCCGGGGAATCTTGGCATGATGTATGTATGTATGTATGCATGCGTGCATTTATGTATGTATGTATGTATGTATGTATGTATGTATGTGGCATGATGTATGTATGTATGTATGCATGCGTGCATTTGTGTATGTGTGCATGCATGCAATTATTTATTGATGGACGGATGGATGGATGTATGGGCGCACGTGCATGTTCCCATACCATAGTCTACTAACAGTCTAAGAAGCTGCCGCGAAATTGTGGCTTAATAAACATGATCGGCATCTCAGATTTTAAGAGAAGCTGTCCCGCTAGTGATAACACTTCCGTACAATAGTGAACAAAAATTCATAATCTGCCATAACTTTGAAAAACGCGTCCGCAAAGCTGACTGCCGCCGAGGCAGCTACCTTGAATCGTCGATTCACATCTACGTAACCTAGAACAAGGTCTACATTTTGCACGTGTTCACGGATTCAAGGATCGATATTGAAACTAATGAATTTTTATTTACCGTTTTGTTTTTGGTTCGAAATATAAAATATAAAAAAGACGGAAAATGTATAGCAGGCCAAAAAATCGTTTCCGGTCACCATACGCGTCAATTCAGAGCCTGCGCGTCAAGTCTTTTTTTGGGAGGGGGTGTTATATACTCATAAGTACAACTATCCTTGATAACACTGTTTGCATGTCCAAAAATGCTAAAAAGAAAACGGAAGTATTATGCAGCCAGCGATAAAAGACAATAACTGTTGCATCAATAGTGCCAAACAAGTATTGTTAGAAAAAAAAACCCGTGTAGCCGCACCCTTTTGCTGACTTTCAATGACCAGAAACAATTTTTTGGCGTTATGGAAATCGTGAAATATCCCAAAAAGTGGCTGTAAAATGTCGCCTGTAGCAGAGATTAGTGTGGCTTTTGGTAAGACTGGCTAGCTTGGTCATAATTATCCGCTCGCATCTGTATAATCTCTGGTCGGAGATTGAGTAGAAGGGAGGCAGATGACTAAAATATGACAATGCTGGTAGCAAAAGCCCCATATTCTAAAAAAGCAGTCTTAACATCAAAATTTGAAAATGTTTACTCCGCTGTTTGAATTATCGCCAAGCACATCATCATTGACATGTCTTCAAAGCTGATTCAGCGCTGGTTTTAACTCTGATATACGATTACTTGTTCACCACAGCCGGTAATCTCGCAATTTGAATGACGCGTCGACTCACTGTTGCATTGTTATACGTATTCCTGCAGTAATTTTCTTATCGCCAAAGACCGTGTCGCATGTCAAAAGACAAAGTGCATTGTGTGAAAAGTGTCGGCGGTCATGTCTCTTGACAAGAATTTGGACGTAAATCACAAGGAACACTCATGATGTGCAATACACATTGATTAGATTTGAACGCTATCTCCAATGGCAATAGTTCAGAGCTAGTGAGGCTACTATCAACTGACGAGAACGGCAAGGTAAGCAAAGGTGGAAACGACCCCATTACTCCATCTGAATTTAGGCAGATTTGTGTCATGGTGCAATCGCACACTCTCAATTACAAACTTTTCAAAACTAAAGTTTGTATTATTAATGGATCATACTGCTTCGATGACAGAGTCACAAATAAGCACTATTTGTGTTTTTTCGTCTTTTCAGCACCCTGTATGGAAGGAGATTTTCTGTGCCAGAATGGAATACATTGTATAAAGCCGTACTTGGTCTGTGACGGTGTCAACCATTGTGGCGATATGAGTGACGAAGATAAGTGCAACTATCGTGAGTCGGTTATTACGTCATCTAAAACACGCACACTTAACTTTCTTCTGTCGTTACCCTGATATCCTAATCAATCTTAGAATCGTTTTATTTATGTAAGCAAAAGTATCGACCAGATAAACAAAGTACTTAAATTACCTATGAAAGAGTAATCACAATACTCATACATTTACAGACTGAGATCAATATACATAAATACACTGAAAAATGATCACAGAAATACATGAATGCGTTACTTACAGAAGTATCCAGTAATAAGTAGTACGATTCGCACATAATGACCCATAGAGTCAATTCGTGCCTCAAAATAAAGGTGCCACTTTCACCCATGTTAAATATGAATACGGCCATGGCGGACATCATTTGAATATATTGGTTCAAAGATGAAATTATCACAACTCAGAGCATTAGTCCTCAAATCCTGATTCTGTTGCCAATTTCTGTTGACACTGGCAATTTCGATGGTGTCGTTCGTTTCTTATTCTTTGAAAATTGTTTTACATTAATTGTTGTTAGATAAATGTCATGATAAAAAAAGCCTCTTCAAGGAATAATCATCGACAAGACTCATTAAAATTCGACACAATTACGATGTACACTTACTTTCTTTTCGTCCTAGCCGAATGCGGTCCCAACCAGTTTAGATGTGACTCGGGCAGTGAGCTTGGTATCTGTCTGACAAATGATAAGGTTTGCGATCGAATTAAAAACTGCTATGGAGGGGAGGATGAGACTAACTGCGGCGGTAAGTTCGAATATCTAAAACCAAGACAGACCTTCTACAGAGTTGTGTCATTTTCAGTTAACCTGTACGAAAAGCAAACTTCTATAAATTAATTTGGCATACCGATAAATGTATCCTGATCAATTATGTGTTCATGCCTAAATGACCTATTTATCACTAATTAAATATTTTCTTGCTGTTCATAATAATTCACACTCGACAGTCGTTTACTGTTGGTTATCACATACATAGACCCAGTTATCCCTATATTATGACGTCACACTATAGGTATTTGACCACGATGAATCCATATTCCACACGTGGTGGATATTGGACCCGGACTACCTTAAAAACGTAAACTAAAAAATCAACTGTTCAGAACTAATTTTCAAATCCTTGAAATGCAAAAGTGGGAGGGTAATGAAGCATACGGAAATATGGAGTATTAAAATACATGTGTAAAATACAAAATATCGTCGATACTAGAATCTTTATGAATTTGTGTTTCTTTTTCGTCGATTTGCGATTGAAACGTTTGATTTCTACACCGCTGACATTTCAATACGCTATGTTACCGGCATTTTGTGTTGTCTACCTCGTCAAAATTGCCCTTGTCGATGTCCATCAAACAACAAAATAAGCATAGCCGATAATTCAAGACACGTGTCAATCATCCCTGCAGCAGTAAGAATGTTTTCTGAAGCAACATTGATATGACGGGTTTCAAGTTCAACATCACGATCAATGCTGCCGCGGCAGTCAACGGAGTCGAGCCCCCGGGGCGAGCCGAGGAAGCGAAGAGCGTTCATCATTTTTGACAGCAATGACGATACTCCGGACTTGAGACTCATCAGAAGAAACGCTATTTTATTTTTCAAGAGCGACGAGTTCACAAGTTTATCAGCGCTTTTAAAGATGCAAGCTATTGTTTTGTCCATGCATATTGTGCATCATGTTTCCTGTATTGTACCTATTTGTTAAATTTCCGTCGTCTCGCGTCTGAGCTATAAGAAAGACTCGTTGCTTGTAGTCTTACTGATTGAGTCAGAGCCGAACACCGTTCTTCATTATATTTAAACAAGCTCATTTTATTCGTAAAATATTAAACATACACTTGATAATTTCATAAAACATAATAATTGTTAAGTTTGAAAATTTCATACAAACTTTGCGAAGCAGAATTCTTTGAATGATGTTCGAATATTGACAAAAATTGCCCGTTCTCGGTAGCCGCGGCTGAGTTCGCGACGTCCGGCGTCCCGCTTGCACGTCCACAATAATTTTATGAATGAATCTTCACTCAAATTGATGTTGTTGTAAATACCAAATAAATACCTTGCATTAAAAATCCATAGTCTTTCCTATTTTCGCTTGATTCGCATAGAAAAAGCCCTACGAGAGACGCTAATTATCCATAGGAGCAGCTTCGGTGTGCTCGAAGTTAACCTCGACATGTTGAACTGAGCGCAGTCAAGTCAGCTGTGACCCAGCCACGACCACATAACACAAGCGTATGAATTCTTGTAAAATATTACCTCTCGTTCTTTCCAAGTAATTATCATTCCTGAAAGGTTTATTCACGGAAAACTGGGTTTATGCATGTGATTAATATGTAATCCCCCCGTATTCCTCACTCGTGTGTCTGCGTCGCTGACTCGTGATTCCCCATGTAGCGGCCGTATCCCTCCGAGCCGATACGGCCGCTACACGGGAAATCACGAGTCCGCGACGCAGCCACACTCGTTCGGAATACGGGGGATTATTTAAGCAATAAAGCACATCCAGCGATGGTATACCTTCGCTAGATGTGATTTATTGCTATTATATCATAACAGTATATTGAAATGCTCGCATAGAATGTAAAAAAAAAAAAAAAAAAAAAAAAAAAAAAAAAAAAAAAAAAAAAAAATTGGGTTCTTGCCGAGAGCTCGCGCGTGTGCAAGCCATGGTATATCGCCAATATACCACGGTTCAGTTCGCGTCTCGACTAATCAGATAGCTGCATTTGCGCCATCAATATACTGGTATGATATAAATATAAATATGTGCAGAATGTTATCGGGCCTACACACAATTTCAGTGTCTATGAACTTGAAGCAAAAGTGTCCAACTGGCTTGTAAATATCGATATCACGACAAGAACAACATGAACGCATCTTTTTGCGGTTATAACATTGTGCGTCTGTCTATATGTCTCTGTGTGTGTCTGTGTGTGTGTCTGTGTCTGTCTGTCTGTCTGTCTGTCTGTCTGTCTGTCTGTCTGTCTGTCTGTCTGTATGTATGTATGTATGTATGTATGTATGTATGTATGTATGTATGTATGTATGTATGTATGTATGTATGTCTGTCTGTCTGTCTGTCTGTCTGTCTGTCTGTCTGTCTGTCTGTCTGTATGTATGTATGTATGTATGTATGTATGTATGTATGTATGTATGTATACTTATGTATACGTACGTATGTATGTATACGTATGTATTTTGTGTGTGTGTTTTAGTATGTGTTTGAATGAGGGCCGGAGGTGCGATAATATTATTTAAAGACATTTCAGTCTATGAAGTAAATCTTATTTTCTCTTTTAGAATGCTTCGAAGACGAGTTCCAGTGTCTTATCTCACGGGAGTGTATCTCGTATTTGAAAACATGTGACAATCTGTTCGATTGTTTAGATGGAAGTGATGAAAGTGGAATTATATGTGGTAAGGCGCTATGTCAATGTAAATAATCTGTTACCCTCATGGGAAAAATATAAATGCTCTATAAAGATATAAAAACACGTGCGTTAGCATCTAAAACTCGCCAATTGCATTTCTTGAAACGATATCTTGAACACTGAATTGTTAAACTTTCCTCGTGGAAAACAATATTTTAAAACGACCCAACATTTATTTTTATGTAGGCCCGTAAGGGACATTTTTTGTGAGGAAAAAAAAATTATTATCTCGTGCGCACGTGATAATATCTGGTGCGCACGTGATAGTATCTCGTGGCCACGAGATAGTATCTGGTGCGCACGAGATAGTTAGTTTCTAGTGTGCACGCGATACTATCTGGTGCGCACCAGATAATATCTCGTGGCCACGAGAAACTATCTCGTGGCCACGAGATACTATCACGTGCGCACCAGATACTATCACGTGCGCACGAGAATTTATCTCGTGGCCACGAGAAAGTATCTGGTGCGCACGTGATACTATCTGGTGCGCACCAGATACTTTCAAGTGCGCACAAGATAGTATCTCGTGCGCACTAGATACTAACACGTGCGTACCAGATAGTTATCGAATCTTTTATTGCCTTGCTAAGGTGCTCACATTTCTAATTAGTCATTCACTGGCCATATCGGTTCTCTTTTATATTTGTTGTGCATTTGAAAATAAATTATGAAGCAAATATTGAACTTCATTCTACCTCTCGTTTATCATTTGGCTCACTCGTTGTGCAATACGCCTTGATGTTGTTTAAAGAATTTATCGTTAAAATCTAGAAATGAATTGTGTCATTTTTTGTTGAGCATATCAAATTACTAATTGCAAACCAAAAATTATACCTCTCTTTCGACGTGGTTAACACAACCACCATGTTTGCGTAAATGTACAATGCCGGAATAAATTTGCCAATTTGACGTCCTTTCTCGCTAATACCTTTCCGATTTATTTTATGCATATCCAGACTTGCCATTTAGCCGATATCTTGTCCTCTTAACGAAGAAATATATTTTGTAAATGGGCTGCCATTACATTATTAGTCGTGCTGCAGAGCTATCATATTTGTGTAAAATGTTTCTACATATTTTGTCGTGTTGGTTTTTTTATGTTAATATCGTCTAATTAGTTTTGCATGAGAATGATATTTATAACAATGTTATGATATTTCTGTGGGATGCCGGGTCTGATTTCGCGTAATCTTCATTTTTGTAAAACTATAAGCTTACATTCTGACCGGGCTGATGTTCCATGGTCAGTGTAATACAGCTGTACTTATAATGTATGGTATTGGGCACGCATACCGCTTCATTTCAGCGATGGTTGAAAATTGATTTTATTCTAATCCATCCCTCTTTTGTTCGATGTCAGGCTGAATATAGCCAATCATGGCCTGTTTCATTTTCATGATGGAAAACACCTCCCCACTTTCGGTGTAATATATTTTATTGACACATCTTTGTCTCATTATTACTTGTATGTTCGAGGGTACAAAAAGTTACTGATGTGAGGCTTTTTTATATTTTTATGACGAAAATAAACCGTACTAGTTAGTTTACAAGATGTAAATTGTCATGCGTAACACTCATGTATAAACTGCGGAAAACCACTGTTTCCGATCATCATGAGTTAAAACCTACTCAAATATTTAATTTTCGATGTGTCACCTCAGCTGGTTGAGCTCAGCATCTGTGCACTCGATATCTCAATAGAGCAATGAAGTAAATTGTTCTTCATCTCATGTGTATGAATAGTTTTCAAAGACATTTTTGTCTATCAGTCCGTACTGGACATTGCGCGGAGATGTTGGATTCGTTTTGAAACGTAGTATCTACAGTGCAAAAATAAATCCTCTGTGTATGCTGATATAACAACTTCCAAGCTCTCGTTTCCATCAATGCTGCTTAGACGACTGTAGTCTTTCTATGGAATATTGGTACGCGTGAAGTTCAAAGACCTTGTGTGGCGATCATTCCACTTTTCAATCAAAATCGTTACAGAAAAAAGGGTACTACATGTACATCCTTTTAAGAACAACAACTTCTTCTTATCACATATTCCCTGAGGACAAACAATAAGTCTTTCCATCGATTCTGACACCTGTTAAAGTATTTAAACGATGTTTCAAACACTTTACTGTGATGCTTAATTTGTGTCATTATAAAGTGATAATATATGATAAGCCTGTTACTTTCCGAGTGTGTCATAGGAAAGAAGGATGTAATGATGTACATTCTATTGTAGCTTTGACCTTCTTGACCCACAAGATAGTAAATTTTGTATTCAACGAACTTTCTTGTAAGCGCAAGGTGTTAGATAAACAGGATTAAACTATTCAGAAGGCAAAAGAAACCATCATAACATTACGTTCACACTCGTATGATAGCAACACGCTGGCACTTATTCATTTCTCTTAATATTTTGTGGTGCTAGATACTATCTGGTGCGCACCAGATATTATCACGTGCGCACGAGTTACTATCTGGTGCGCACGTGATAGTATCTGGTGCGAACCAGATAGTATCTCGTGCACACGTGATAATATCTGGTGCGCACCAGATACTATCACGTGCGCATGAGATACTATCTGGTGCGCACGTGATAGTATCTGGTGCGCACCAGATATTATCACGTGCGCATGAGTTACTATCTGGTGCGCACGTGATAGTATCTGGTGCGCACCAGATACTATCACGTGCGCACGTGATAATATCTGGTGCGCACCAGATACTATCACGTGCGCATGAGATACTATCTGGTGCGCACGTGATAGTATCTGGTGCGCACCAGATACTATCACGTGCGCATGAGTTACTATCTGGTGCGCACGTGATACTATCACGTGCGCACGAGATACTATCTGGTGCGCACGTGATACTATCACGTGCGCACGAGTTACTATCTGGTGTGCACGTGATAGTATCTGGTGCGCACCAGATATCATCACGTGCGCACTAAATAGTATCTGGTGCGCACGAGATACTATCTGATGCGCACCAGATACTATCACGTGCGCACAAGATACTATCTCGTGCGCACCAGATAGTATCTCGTGCGCACCAGATACTATCACCACATGATAATATCTAGTGCGCACCAGATACTATCACGTGCGCACGAGATACTATCTGGTGCGCACGAAATAGTATCTGGTGCGCACCAAATACTATTTGGTGCGCACAAGTTACTATCTTGTGCGCACGTGATAGTATCTGGTGCGCACCAGATATTATCACGTGCGCACCAGATATTATCACGTGCGCACCAAATACTATCTGGTGCGCACTAGATACTATCTGGTGCGCACGAGATACTATAACGTGCGCACAAGATACTATCTGGTGCGCACCAGATACTATCTCGTGCGCACCAGATAGTATCTCGTGCGCACCAGATACTATTTTTTATCAACAGATTCAAAAGCTCATAAATTTGCACATCTTCTATACGGTATAATATTGGTCGCAAGGTACATTTTCCTGGATTAAATGTGACATCGGTGATTTCTCTCAGTGTCAAACATTCGATATGAATAACATATATTGCCATGAAGGACGGAGGAAGTATACTTTCATTTAAAAATCCGACATCGGTAATGTGTCGTTTAATGGGGGTTACTCATACAATGTCAACTGAGTCAGAAAGCATAGTTTCAACATGAAATAAAACATGCATCACATCGATAAATATTTCAGAAACCAGACGTACATTGAATAGCTTTAAAACCAAATTATCTTAAAAAAATGATTGAGCAGATGATATTCCTTCAGTACAATTATTCTTGAGTACTAAGGGTGATTGCTACTCATTGAACAAATTGCAAAAGGAGAACAAGAAAGAGGTTTAACCTTCAAATCGGCAAAGTGTGAACGGGTGAATAAATTGAACTGTCAATCAGATGCAAGCTTGATGAGATGCAATTATCAACATCCGATTTGCTCTGGCAAAAATAAACTAATACAAACTCTACAGTTCCCATTGTTTACCGTCTTTACTTTCTTTACTTTGTTTAGCATAAAGGCAGAGCAAACCTTTCAGTGAGATGATAAACAAGCGGTAGAACAAAGTTCAATATTTGCTTCAAAATTTTCTGCCAATTCTTAAGAAACATAGAAGAAAACCAATATGGCCAACGAATGACCAATCAGAAATTCGGACACCTTATCTAGGATTTAGAAGGTTCAATAACTATCACGTGCGCACCAGATACTATCACGTGGGCACGAGAAACTTCCTATCACGTGCGCACCAGATACTATCTCGTGGCCACGAGATACTTTCACGTGCGCACCAGATAATATCACGTGCGCTCGAGAAACTATCTCGTGGCCACGAGAAAGTATCTGGTGCGCACGAGATGCTATCTGGTGCGCACCAGATACTTTCACGTGCGCAAAAGATAGTATCTCGTGCGCACGAGATAATAATTTTTTTTCCTCACAAAAAATGTCCCTTTATATGGGCTTTCATATATTTCCGATTTTTTTTTCTTTTCTCAGTTTTTATATTTTGTCAAAACAGCAGCATTGCTTATAATACGTAATATGTGCACGTATATATACAGTTTTTATTTTGAAAGTGAATGTCATTGGATGGATAAGTCCAGCTCTGGGATAGCTAAACCGGTTCAAACCGCTTCTGACAGAGTGATAAATCAAATGACTGACAAATGATGATCACATGATATTAGCAGGTTAGTTAAACCGGTTTGAACCGGTGAGTAAGACGTATCCTTCTTCTAATGACAATTAAGTGTGTGCCGACGAATTCTCACCAACAAAACTCCATAAGACTTCGTCGTGCCGCCAAAGATGCAACATAATGCCAACATTCCGTGCAGTACTTATTAGACAAGAACTGCGAACGAACACCGTCTTGAAGACAAATGGTAGATCAAAGGTTAACAGTGTTTCATACACAAACGACTCAACTTCTTTTCGTCATGCCTGATTTCTGACGTCACAAGTCAACACAAAACACATAAAACGACTTCAAACTACGACAATTCAACACTACCAGTTTGTGCGCAAACAAATAGGTGTTGTTTTCCTTGCAATTAACGCTTGTGCTTAGTAATCGTCTTTGTTGACCGACCAATTGATTCCTTAGCCCGACTTGTTGCCATTTTAATCCAGTTGAAACTGCCTTGACTTCACGTTCACCCATCGCCTTATCAGCTGATGACAGCAGGAAAGGTTCAATGTATGCTAAGTTATATGTATCGTATATTCCTATTGATTAGATTAATGCGAGGCCTGTCAATCATTTCGTATTTGCTTTTACGTCACGTAGTCTGCAGCCAATCAAGCCGCCTGTGGTGTATGGTGGCGCATGCAAGCCTCTCAAATCGGTGACTCCAAGAGAAATTGACATGCGCGGATTCACTGCTCAGTGTGCTCAGTTCACACACAAGCAAAAAGACAGAGCAAACGTTTATTGCGGAATCTCAGTCAAACGTTTTTGATACAGTGTGACATCAGTGCATTAAAAAACTGCTGAAATGAATTTATTTTACCCGATCACCAACCTAAACCAAGTCTACTTTTGAAACTTGTGAAAGAAAGATGTGTGGACAAATTAGCATGAAACTCGGTAATGAGGTTTCTGTTATTATGGAGAACGACCCCTGAAATAATTGAGGCATAAGTTTTATTCCATTCAAGAGGCAAATTATAATAGTTTTTGATCATTTATAGTTATTGAGGTAGTAAAGGCCTCAATATTAAAAGACCTAGACTTTTTTTGCTCAAATTTCCCTCGATTAAACATTTAAAGACTTGCACTTTCTCCTTCATGACAGCAACTTATTAAATCAAGAATAAATGGGTCACCATGTGAATTTAGTTACCAGATAAACAAATTGATTAACATTTACCGATATTTCACACTAGGCTACCATACCTGTGTTAACTGTGTGGGGAAAAGCAAAGTTTTAAAATTTTTGACAAACTAAGACACGAAAATGTTTTCTTATTCAAAGAGCTTTAAAATTTGTCCCCATTAGTGGTAGACCAGAAATCTGTACGGGCAAATTTTAGAGTCCAAATATCTGTACCTTAGGCGTATTCTACCTTTAGTTGCCTTTATTTGCAGAGCCTGAGGTAACAAATGTCGCTACTAATAAACGTACATGGCAGTCAGGAAGAAGCTACTGGCAGAGTGGGCCTAAAAAAGCCGTCGATGGAAATGATTCCACTTGTGCGCACAGCAAAGAACAGTATGAGCCCTTATGGTTTGTGGATCTTGGAAAGTCTTATCTCGTCTACGAAATCAGAATCACACACAAGCCGACTTGGAACCGTAAGTTCTGCTCTGTGGTGTAAAGCAACGAAGAGACAGTATGCCTTGAGTGTTTGATGACTGTCAGAATGCACTGTATACGGGCCGAGAGTGAAAACAATTGAGTCAATGCTAAAGCTAATATCTTAAGCAGTTGTTTTATAAGTTTGCTGCCTACTAAATTTCAATAACTGAGAAATGTCAATCGTGTCTTTTATTTAAAATGTATTGTCGTATTCATTAGCCTTATTCAAAAACATATAATTGTAGGTTGGATCATGACCGTAAGATGTTCAAACCCATGCATTGAAATCGTGTAATAAGCCAACGTGTTATTTACAGCACGACTTTCCGGCAGTGAAATCAAAATCGGGTTAGATGTGGATGTAACCGAAAACCCTATATGTTACACCGGCGTCGAGGATCACGAGACCCAGGCCGAATCTTTTGCAATAATGTGCACGCCGTCAGCCATTGCAGGTCGATATGTAAGCATACAAATCAAAGACAAGTCCGAAGATATGCGACTGTGTGAGGTCGAAGTTATGGGTATAGGTGATTATGTTTCAGCAACCTATTCGAGCCATAGCCTTTCCTCTTAACAATATCAATATTTTTTTGCCGAGAGAAATGAGAGATTTCATTTATCTAGAGAGATCAGACAGGTAATAAAGAGACGACTTCGTCAGATATATTTTTTCGAACAAACGCCCGAAAGAACAAAAATACTGCAGTTGATAAAGTTGACAGACCGACATGTCATGAAAGGTCAAATCTAGATTTTATTGAATATCATTCATGAGAGAAAATGCCGAGAGAGTTTGACCGGTTGACCTCGCTGTTAATTTTATGCAGGAAATTACAATAACAATGCTTGGTCGAATGACGCAGTGCCTTGAGGTGGGATCACCAGTGGTATATGGGGAGGAGTACCTTCCCGATGGTGATAAGTGGTGCAGATTACCGTCGCCTAGGTGACTGGCGTATACGCGTGCCAAAAGACACCTATGGTTGATTTCCTGTTGACCAGTCGGATGGCAGAGTTGCAAATACCTGGACTGAACCATTTGGTTTTTTGTGGGTGTCGGTGGTACTTTGACAATATAAGTAAAAATGCACATATATTGAGTTTATTGTCTTGTTTATGAGCGGCCAGTATTTCCAACAGCATAAATTATGTGCATTTGCCCTTGAAGGAATAAATAATTTTCGAATAAAACATCGCGAATGTAACTACATTCCTTAAGCTCGACGTACACTTAAGTGCCCCAAAGAACCATGAAATCGCCCGACTTTCGATTGAAGAGATGAGTTTTGCAAACCGCGTATACAGAAAAAGTGGCAGATGACTTTATTTTTAGAATCATAGACAGTATAGCGAGATGTAAACAATGTGAAACAGGCTCCCCACCTAACTATCCTAATTGTTTTTGTGTCGAGTTTGTGTTTGATTCGTTTCGAAAATGTGTTCCTACATTCTTATCCGATTGTTTGTGTTAATGAAATGTTTGTTTCGCTTTGGATATTTGTAGAGAAGTTTGGATTAGTGTGTACGGTAATGTTTTGTTTGTGTGGGGAAAGCTTATGGCGAGACGCAGCCGGACCTATGTTGTTACAAAAGTTGATAGAGTCGCCTTTGACGCTTGCGTTTCGAAACCCGAGTGTGGTTTCTCATCAGTCGCAGTGTAGATTCTTTCCTTAGTTTGTGTTTGTGAAAATTTATTTTAATGCATTTTAGTGGTCTTGCTTTCCGATTAGCGAGGCAAGTATATTAATTTTGGTCACGTTGTGAGTCCGTTTGGTGGTTCGGTTTGTTTGTTCTATATTTCTTTACTTCGGTAAATTTTGTTTTGACTGGTGTGTCTTTTAGATTTTTGCGGAGGTTTGTGAATTTTTAGGCAATAAGTCCCACTGCGGGGTACGGATTTTATGTTTATTGGATCAAGATACTTACAAGTATCCTGGTTGATGTGCTTGTTCTCGTACATTTTAATTAATAGTTCATTTACTTTGTTTACTGTTTGTTCTGGCTTGTTGTGTAATAATACTGAGTGTTACGTAATTGCCTTTCGCATTCGAGTACGTAATCGTTTGTGTTGACAATAACGAAAAACCGACCCTTGTCGAAGGGTTATTTTCCCAAAATTTGTCCAATGTTTGCAAGCTGGTTTATCGCGATTATTTTGGCACGCGACGTGTTTTGTTTCCTTGTTTGAATGGGTATCTCTAGAAGTGCGAGTTTAGCAGCTTCAGATAGCCATGGAGGTAGTAGCTTTCAAGTTTTTGTTTTTTTGTTGTTCGTGGAGTCCAATTTGACTTTTCTTTGAATTGGTGTTGTTGCGATTGTTTGTGTCTCACGATGTAGCGTAGTCACATTATACGACTTTATTTGTTGAAATCCTGAGGTGGTTTTATTCTGTTTGGTTTTGTTGGTGTCCGAATGAATTTTAAGGCTTTTGCCTAGTACTATTTTTCGGAGTTTCATAGTTTGAGCGATGATAGGTTGTTGTTGAATTTCATGTTGTTGTCGGCTTTTCTTTGGAAATAGCTGATTTATTTCCACGGCCATGTTTTCTGTTACGTTACTGTGATTGTTTATTTTGTATTTAATGTTGTGTTTCAGTTGTTTGTTATGTGTACGATTTTTGTTATTTCTTTTAAGTGTTTGTGTGTTCTATGTCATCTTATCGTATTTTTTGGTAGTTCCCTTTTTGGAGTATTTGGTGGCCCTGAAAAGGGCCGCTTGGTATGGGTTTTTGTTAGCGCTTGGTGCGTTTGTTTTGGCGATAAGCCTAGCTTTTTATGCTTCTTTTCGCCGATTCGATGTGCTTGGTGAGTAGGTGTTTGCCGCCTTCTTGTCACTGTGTGTGCTTACATGGACAGTCTGCATAGCCCTTGAATGTGGTCTCGATTTTGATCAAACTTACAATTTAGGAGTATATATCAAAACTGATAAATGATTTATGTGATTACTGTAGCTATAGATAGGCTACATTCAGGACGGGCAGCGACGGGCAGTAATTAGTAGGCAAAACAGGTGGTTTTCACCGTGGGCAGAACTCGGTGCAATGATACTGAACATTAATAGTAAGCCTGTCACCTTGAAGGTAATGCTGTAGGTGAAACAAGGACACACGATGGTACAAACAACACCACAAGTGAAACGTACACACAGAAATACACGCGTTCCTACGTTGTGCCCACCCGGGCCACGCGATTAAAATATGACTGATACTGCTGGATAGTGTTAATTGGGTCGGTAAACAGTCAATTAATAGTTTAATTGACTACCTGGGTGATTGGCAGGTCGTGTCCAACGACGCATATGCAAAGCAGGCCAAAAGACAAAAGCCCCCAAAGTTATTGACAGCTGGCCAGGGGTCACCATGAATACGTAATGAAGCTTCACTACGCAGAAACTGCGTAGTCAAGCCCTTCTTAACCGGTCAAACTCTCTCGGCATTTTCCGGCATGAAAATGAACAAAGAAAATACATTATTTATTAGGTTTTCGTCAGACTTCTAATGAGGTCGCTTTATGTTACTATCATTCACATATTGTTAAGGCTTATTATCGAAGAAGCTTTCGGATTAAATGTAATGATATTTTATATTTTTATGATGAATAGAAGTGAAGTACTGGAATTTGGCCTTGGAACAAAAGGCCACTCAAAGTAGTACCTTCGCGTTTGGCAGCGCTGTTAAAGCAGTGGACGGAGACAACAGTAACAACTACAATGACCGAAGTTGTACGCACACTCAGAAAGAGTACCAGCCTTGGTGGAAAGTCGATCTTGGTGGAGAATATGAAATCTACACTGTCATCGTCACAAACAGGGCGGATTGTTGTGGTAAGTGTTTTCATTGTTTGTTATAAGATCCCTTCGTTGTCAAGGTTACTTTATTTCGATTTTCTGTACGGTCATCTATGGTCTCTGGGTGAATTAAGATCTGCGTTCAATATATATATATATATATATATATATATATATATATATATATATATATATATATATATATATATATATATATATATATATATATATATATATGTATATATGTATATATGTATATATATGTGTGTGTGTGTGTGTCATTCATTAGATTTTCAAAGTCTACAAAAAGCAATGTATTTTCAAAAACATCCATCATACTAATGTATACGCTAAAGTTTAGACGAAATAATCAGGGTGTCAGCGTGCTTCTTTTCGGCGTTTATTTATTTATTAATCCGTTGTACAAAACACTGGGGATGTCCTGCACTGCTACACCCCCTCTCTCTGTTTATATAGCAGAGCGGACCACCTATCCACCTTCACATGGATAAATGATTAAAATTTATTTACTACATACTTTTGTCAAAATGGACGTAGAATTCATGGTGTAGAGTAGTTCGCAACTGATACAGTCACATGGACCATGGTTCACCCCGCCTAGTTAAGAATGCATTCGATAAGCTCTTGTTGAAGTGTGAAATGCTTCACGCTACTGTTCTCGCTAAAGTCGACAATTAACCCTTTTCTCGCTTCTTCAGGAATGTCACTATGATTGATGATGATAGTTAATCATTTGAATTTATAAGTTTTTGAGCTCATTTTTTGACAGGAGTCATCTTTTTTCATCTTATTAGGTGATCGTCTCCACGGTGCAGTTGTCAGAATTGGTAATAGTGACGTCATTGTAAACAATACACAATGCGGGGAAACCATAACCGCTGACAGTTTCGATTCAAATGCCGCGGCCGAGATTGAATGCGTCCTACGAGGTCGTTTTGTGTCCATACAGCTGGAAAATAAAACCGATTATCTCAGTTTATGTGAAGTCGAAGTCATTGGCGAAGGTGAAATTTTGTTCTTTGAACCTCCTGGCATGTAATTTAGTAGCAAAATATCATATTGAACTCTAAAGAAGTTTTTGAGGTTTCTTATCATTTATTGTTACCATTTATCAATGTACTCTAACATATGGTATGAGTTTGCAAGTTACACGTAAACGGATGAAGGGGAGTTATGCGCAACACATATTGGGTATTGTGGTTATCGTGTACAGGGAGGGGGATGGTGAACTTATGGAAAAGATTAATCTTCACTTTGAGGTAGAATGCGCCTCGGGGACATATATTCGGACTCTCAAACTTTTACAATTCTTTTCTGATATACCACTTGTGGGGGTTCATTTTGAAGCTCTCGGTATTAGAAAACCTTTCACCTACTTAGTTTTTTGAAATTAGAAGATGTTATAATTCTCCATATAGTCTGCCATTGTGGATTTTAAATATCGGCAAATCTTGGGCTATTTGTTGTTTCTAGTACCTACATTTGCACGGTGATTTTGTAAGAGAATGGTTGGAATATTCCTAGGGGAAAGTTTTAGCAAAAGTTTAATTCTTTCACTTACGAGGCGCATACCACCCTAAAAACCATTTTTCTCCGATGAGAAGCCACTGTTCCTGAATGTGACCGATGCATAGCTCTTGTGGAATCAGCGAAACACTAGTCATGCAGGTCACTCTTTCGAAATCCTGTCCATTCATCTTGTGTTGAACTTGAACGTCCGATGCAACTGACTCTAGCGCGTTGTTTTTTGCATAGCTTTAAATATTTTTAGCTGTCGTGAAAAATAAAATGATTTAACTATAATATAAGTGTTGCATTTTAAAATGTCATATTCGATATAGGCGCCCGATTCATGTTTCTACCAATTTGAAAATAGTTGACGTAAAGTTTTCAACATTTTCTTAGCGAATTTGACAAAATTTACCGAGACTTCAAAAATATTACTACCAGTATATTGATGGCGCAAATACAGCGATTTGAATGGTCGAGGCGTGAAAAGAACCATGATATATTCGCGATATACCACTTCTGGCACACACGCGAACTCTCGGCTTGAGCAAAACTCCCTTTTTGACTTTCCATGCCTGAATTTCAATATACTGTTATGATATAAAGCAATATATCACACATAGCGACAGAATACTTTATATAATAGCCCAAACATAGGACTATGTCCCCATGGGGAGGTGACCATTTGCCCGACGTAAGGAGGGCAAATGGTCACCTCCCAATGGGGACATAACTACTGTTATGCGATTAATCAATATTTTTATGCGAAATTTTCCAAAAACCGGATTTTCTGCGCAAAACATGTAATTTCAACACTTTTGCATCCAAAAGTTTTCAAGTTGAAAATAGTTCCGGTTCACTTTCAGTCCAGTGATGACTATGCGGCCCGCGACGTCATCGACGAGTTACCATTGAATCCTATGGAGCGCGCGACGTTCGATATACGAGGCATGTAATAACACGACATTTTGACCAGTTCACTTCATATATTCACTCACCGTCGCTCGTACATATGTGTTGTGAACTGGTCAAAATCTCTTGGTATACCATCGATTGGTGTACTTTATTGCTTAAATATTCCATAAACTGGCTTGTACAATTTCTCGCATAATCGATGACAATTTGTCTCTGGGAAATCACTTCGCCCACATTACTCTGCGGCGATTAACATTACCTATCATTGCCTTCATAATATCTATGCAAATTTATTTTCTAGATATTGTTGAGTACCTACCAAATGTAGCTCTTCATAAACCGGCAGAGCAAAGCAGTACATACTACACACATGTTGCAGGCAGAGCTGTCGATGGTAATGAAAACCCGGCTTTGGAGACAGGCCTCAGCTGCATACACTCTGCCAATGAGAAGGGCGCGTGGTGGTTGGTAGACCTCTTAAATATTTATGCCGTCTATGAAGTGGTCATGATCAACCGTTACGATTGTTGCTGTAAGTAGATCAAGTCTCATTATCTTAAGAGCAATATCTTATCATGACAGGAAAAACTGAACACAGTACGTATCGCTCATGGCTAAATAGACAGCACGATAGACAGACGGACAGATATGTACAATAAAGAAAGATAGAAAGGTACATGGATAAATATAGAAACATATTATTAAACATGTATGTATGCACGCATGCAAGGACGCATGCATACATACATCCATCCCTCCATGCATCCGTCCATGCATCCATGCATCTATGCATCCATGCATCCTTCCATCCCTACCTATCTACTTACCTACCTACTTACCTACCTGCCTGCTAGCATATTTAAAGTCAATCGATTGGTGAATGAATAAATAGGGAAACATACATACATACATACATACATACATACATACATACATACATACATACATACATACATACATACATACATACATACATACATACATACATACATACACACATACATACATACATACATACATACATACATACATACATACATACATACATACATACATACATACATACATACATACATACATACAATCTTACCTACCTACCTTTATCAGCATCAAGAATTTTGGGAGCTGTAATAAGAATTGGTTACCATAGAGAAGAACTCGCCAAAAACGTCCAATGTGGAGGGCAGATAACGAATGCGGATATGCGGGACAAGACCATAACCAGAGACTGTATTATTCCCATTTTGGGTCGTTACGTCATCGTCCAAAACGACCCTGAAAGGGCGGATTACTTACATTTCTGCGAAGTCAAAGTCTATGCAAAGGGTATGTTTGCTAGTTTATCTTATAGTTGCAGTGCAAAGCTGTGTTCAGTAAAACAGTCGTTTATTAAAAGTTCAGCACAAAATTCTCTTTGCGACGGCGAGCATATATTTTTGATTCGATCCAGTGCGTCTTTCGCATTCGCTGCCAGACAATGTCCTCATGAAGAATTATACTTGAACCATGACCTTAGAATAACAAAATTTGTTCTAAGTGGCATTAAAATCTTATACGGTCATTTTATTCAAAAATTATCTCAACAACTCTCCCGGCATGAAATACAGTGGTTGTGTCTGATATGAATAACGCAAAAAGCGTTACAATGGATGCCATAGCTTTGGGATGGCAAAATTGATAAGTCCCTATCAATATTTGCAGTAATGTTCTAATCTGCGCATGAAAATAGCTGGAAACTTAGACGTGAGGTTTACGATGTGCAAGCTGGTTCCTTATTGTGTTATATACGCCAATTAAAGCCCCAGTAATGCTATTTTTTAATGATAATTTCACCATTTTTATTTTGAATGTGAACAATAATTCCTTATTCGTCTCCCAAAAGAATGCTCATATACATAGTATCCAGTTTGTTAACTCAGCCCCTATGGTTGTAAATCACATTGATATTGTTGAAAAGTGATTTCTGGTCCGGACCACAATTCAAATGTAAACAATAAAAATGCATTTTACACATTGCAATGATAAGTTGACAAACCAAATTTTGGGTGTTTCGACATTGCAATTTATATATAAAATAAATATAATAAAAAAGTAATTGAAAGATAGCATTGCTGGGGCTTTAAATTTCAACAATGAACAGCACGGGTAATCGTTGCCATTATCATTGTAATAAGCAAAATGCATGTGTTTTGTTCGTCTCCTTAATACTTTTTCAATCTGCTTTTGACTGTTTTGAAAATGGTTTTGTCCACAGTGTAAAGATAATTCAGGGAGATTGCATAGCTGGACGTATAATAAACCAGAAGTCTTAAGTTATTTGCCCTTTTCAAAGGGAGATCAGAGCATTGCAAGGGATGTTGATTTGATTTCATCAACTTTGCCATTCCAAACATGGTAGCGTTCGCTGTAAATCATGGACTTTTTGGTCTCTCATTTGTAGACTCTTAAATGCACTGGTATAACTCTCTATCAACTCATTCAAACACTCATGACAGGTTAAGTATTTCAGATTCTGTTTTCAACTTAGCTGATACCTCATTACGCTGCAGCATACATTATACACATATTGACTGGCCATGAGGGCAACAGCATACGTGTGTACCCCGAGGGACTGTGAGTCACACACAAAAACAGACTGCTTCCCGAGGCCGTAGGCCGAGGGAAACATTCTGTTTTTGGGGTAACTCACAGACCCGAGGGGTTATAGACGTATGCTGTTGCCCCCATGGCCAGTCAATATGTGTTTTGTAACACACCTCCTCCGTAGCCATGCATAAGAACGTACTATACACAAAACTTCTCGCATGTAGGCCTACAATGTAATATGTTGGAGTGGTTCAGTTGAAAAAGTTTTTCCCAAAAGAATCTGCAAAACGTTCAATACACCGTTGATTATTATAGTTTTTGTCCGTATCGAGTCCTTGTTGGAAACCGAAGCATTCAATTCTTCTTCAGAGAGTGGGATAAACCGAGAAATTTCTCAACTATCGTTTCGATCGGCCGCAGACGACATCTTTGTTTACATTCCGGTCCGCGTTCGCGTCAATGTCGTTTGACGTCAGCGCATCCTCGTCAGCGGGCATCATTTTTCGGAACTGATGCCTGGCAGGCAACAGTTCAAACAAATGATGCCTGATGACGTCGTTTACGTGGATCAGCACAAAAAGAATGCATCCCACGTGACTATTAATTGGCGAATTAGAATACAGACTGCGGATGAGGTGTGTTACAATTCATACTGCTGCTCTGTTTGACTCACATACTTCTGATGATGTAATTGTTTCATTCCTTTGTAGAGTTTATATCTAGCGAATTCTTAAACACCCTTAAGCCTCGGATGTTTGCCATGTTCGAGCTCCAGGAGGAAAAGGCACTGCCTGTCAATTCAACGGACGTGCTATCAGATCTGCTGCTAGATAAATGTCTGTCTGAATGCTTTAACTGGAAACGATACGAATGTCGCTCATTTGATTTCCACCATGATTCTAAGACATGCAGAATCCATCGCCAGAAGATCGGGATGGATGGCTTGAACGTGGTTCACTCTCCTGGAACGGTATATTACCAGAAACTCAGTAAAGGTGGTAGGTAAAGATATTCTCTTTCATTTCTAACTGAACCTTTTGAGGGCTGTTATTTTTCCCGCCAAAAGTTTACTGCAACATTTTACCAATGTCTGTATTTTTTTGTAATCTATTTAAGATTTTTGGCTACAGTCTTTTATCAAAATTTTGGCAAAAATTGACTTCGGTATATTTTATAAGGGTGACAAACTTGACTTGGGCGCTCAAAGGGTTAACCTGGTTTGTTTTAAGCGCGTTTAATAGACGCACTTAGTCAGCGTTACCTTGGGAATACTAATATTGCTTCCGATCACATGTTTATGAGGCGTATCAGCCTCACTCATTTGATCTGCACCTGATAATAGGTCAGGGCAAAATTTGTTTGTCTTATGAACCATACATAACGTATGAAGTATATAAACAGCATTTTACGTCGCAAAAAGAGCACGGTTATTTTCACGTTTCGACCAATCAGATCGCTGCATTTGCGCCATCAACATACCGCACGATGTAATAGCTAATAAGTTATATTAATGCAAACACCATGGTCCGAGAAAGGGAGATCTTCTCTAACACAACCTTTCGCATTTGTAAGTCCAATATTAGTGTCAACAGACTTCCTTTATGATACTTCGGCGAACATGAGTAAAATTGCGTCAATGAAACATACTGTTAGTTAGTAATTATATATTAGTGTAAATAAAGTTATACTTACGAGATACTTTGACCTAAGTGGCACCTTTTAAGCAATTTCAATTATGTTATTTCTGTGAAGGACCGGACTGTGAAATTGAGGTCAACACGTACAGGTTTCGATACGAATGAAAACTTACTAAACTTACTGTCAAATATCATTATTTATTATACATCTTCCATCAAGAACAATAGAATTTTGCGTGCGCTAAAAAACCTGTACGGAACGCCAGTTCCGTAACACGTACGGTTTCCAGGCGCCCCATCCTCTGTGACTGTATCTGCGCGTTCACTGTTGAACGGTTTCAAGGGACCCATTTGACGAGTGCCAGAACATGTACGTAAGTGTAGTGCAATCACACACAACTTGCGTTCAACACTTCCGCTATAAAATCGGAAGGAAAATTGTTGATACTGCACCAAAAGACAACTACTCTGACAATTTGATGCCCTAGTCACGAATATAAGGTGTATAATAAGGTTATCACGAAAATACCGCAAAGAATGCAATCAGACATTGGCGCAGCATATCGCCCGACGCGAAGCGATGCGCGGTGCCAATGTCCGAGTGCATCCTTTGCAGTATTTTCGTAATAACCTCATAATATGTATTGCCATGTTCCATATAATGTGCGTAATGTATCTGTGTGCTATGCTACAATTAGCTCGCATATCGACAAATGGGCCGTCATTCTTTTGCACAAGCATAATATGAACTTTCCCTGTTGACCATTTTAAAAAACTAAGTAAGGTGTATTTGGAGAAAAGTCGTTTACTGACTGAATGTTACTTATTGTTTGTAAGAGCAGGACTGAACGTCAAATATTCCTTCACATGGCACATGGTATTTCAAAAAATGTGTCGTAGAAATTAAAATAACATATCAAACAGTATACGTTTCAAACAAAGATATACGAATTCGTCTAAGATGACGTCGACCTCGACTGTGTTTTTGCATAACTGAACTACCATAGCAAATTGAAATGCTATTTTAAACGTATATCTTAATTGGACAAAAAAATCTGTCATTTTTTTGCAGCATTCATTCCGGCAGACAATGAAACGGAGTGCCCCACTGACTACATCAGATGTACGTCTGGGGAATGTGTCCATCCTTATCAGATATGCGATACCGTAGTCGACTGTGTTGATGGTTTTGATGAATTTGAATGTGCCGATACAGAGTCAAATGGTAAGAATTAAGCACCGATGTGTTATAGTACTTTTTGTGTTATTTTGCAATAATTAGAAACATAATCATAACAAAAGATTAGCCTTGCTGTCGATCACATACACTGATATCCATGAAGTTACTTTATTAAGTATTTGCGCGCGATTTTAACTATCAACCACGTTCAATATCCAATGCAAAACCTCCTTGGAGCACTTAACTGAAACATTTCGTGATCAAATTGTCTATTGCTTGAAGTATTTTGCCTGCTTTGCTCTTCTCCAGATAATCGTTTGTTTGACTTCTATCCTGGCTGGTACGCACCGTATTTGTCAATAACTGACGACATCGATGTGTACAAGTACTTCGAGGAAAACGTCTACGTGCATCATGAGTTTGATCGTGTGAAAGGGGAGGATCCACCCGACTGGTTAAGATTTAGAATGTTCAGCAAATCGCCGGATTTTACTGAACTAGGGAGGGTTTTAAAACTCAGTGTTGGTGAGATAAGTGTGTTAGGTCACCAGGCTGAAGATTTCATTCTACAGTGTATGTATGCAGGCGAAGAGTGTGATCCAAAGTAAGCATTGATGAGCTATAAGGTGTATGCGTTTTTGTTTTTGCTTTTTTGTTCTTGTCTGCTTTTTTGTTTTTGTTCTCTGTGTGTCTGAGAGAGAGAGAGAGAGAGAGAGAGAGAGAGAGAGAGAGAGAGAGAGAGAGAGAGAGAGAGAGAGAGAGTACATATTTGTCGGTAACGGAGGGAGAATAGTCCTTTCTGAAAGCTCATGACGACGTCGACGTGCCTTTCCTACACAACTCTACCTCAAAGCCTTGGGTTTTTCTTACCGAAGCTTCTTTGCGATCAGTATGACTTACAAAATATTTTGAGTGCAATTGCAGAGAAAGCCACTCAACTTACGCTTACGACAGTTAAAAAGTGACAGCACTACTACAACTGCATAAATCTTTCGTTTCTTTTTATTAAAAAGTAGATCGAGTGGTCGGAAGAATAACAATATCTGCTCTTAAATGACAAGTGTTCTAATGTACATATCAAGGATGGTTATTGTCTTGTTCAAAGTTCGATTAGCAAAGCATCGAAATAATCCTTTTCATTGCTACAGTTTGTATGTTGAAGGAGGATAGGCAATTTTGTCAGGCATCGAAAGATTGTCAGATTTATACTATTTCGCTATTTATCTTCAGAAAGGATTTTACAGTTTCGCAAGACCAACGATATGGCAATTGTTTTCACTTTAATATGGACCCGAAAAATACCAGACAATCGACAGGCTCTGGACCTGACCAAGGTAATCATAACAGGCATTTCTGTAGACAGTGGATATTTCTTTAGGAATATTTATCTTCTTGTCTTCTGATTCTTCCATTTTTTCGAGTGATTCATTTATTATCATGCACATGCATCAACTCACATGGTAATTTGTAAAAACAGAAGCATGCAAATTGATCTGCTACGTGTACTTTTTAGGCTTGACCTTGACGTTGTTTACGGAACAAGACGAGTACTTTAGCATTTATGGGCAAGACTCGGCCTCAGTTGTAGGAATAACGCCTCCAGGGAGTCAATTTTTTCCGGAAGACCAAGGCTTTTTTGCATTGCCAGGTACAGTGACGTCAGTATCCCTTTCAACGGTAAGTTCGTTCCCCTTATACAGAAACTAGGTATCAAGTTCATAGAAGCGACACCTTTGTCTTGTCTATGATAAGGAAGCACAAACCAATGTGGTCATACACCCTTTAGTCATCCCTAGACACCCTTACGAGTCTACTTTAGAAAAACAGCCTTCTTACACATATGTCCACCAAACGATGTGGCTGAGTGACGTTCAGGGGCAATACCTCATGAAGTGTCGCTTTACAAGGCTACACTAAGCTTAGATTATGTGAGGACAGGAGAATGCCATATCTCGTAGCCGACGTCGGTCTGTGAATGGGTCAAACTATTTTCTAAACGTGGTAATTAATTAAAGGTATTTTACTCTGAATCTAATCATCTCTCCACGAAGAAACACGGTCAGTTAGTCAATAGGTAGTGATGAAATATCGTATCTAATCTCAAACTCCTGTGGTTAACTAAACTTCGGCCAAAAGAAATCGATAAATCACTGACAGAACTAAAGAAAGACAGAAACAGAATACAGACAGAGAGGCAAACAGGAAAGCCAACAGACGAACATCGAAACAGACGGATAGATGTATGTTGCTGCAAACATCAAACCTGTATCTATTATCTACAATAAGATAGAAAGCCGACAGATAGTCAGCAAAACAGATAGTCAGACAGAAGTTGCGACGAGAATCAAAGCTGTATCTCTTATGTACTCAATCGGACTATATCAGTGTCGTAATAGACGGCGTCTTTACCTTCTAGGGAAAGCTTCATCGACAAACGTATCCTTATGGAAATTGCACAACGGAAATGGTCGACAGCGGCCTGGACGATCGCGTAGCTGCTAGGTACAAGTCAGAGCTTTACACTCTTGCGGTAAGAATGATTATTTCACAGCTGTCACTTTTTCTTTCTTCATTTTAATCTTCAGTAATGATGCAGTTTGCAAAGGCGTCGAGCCCCGTGCAAATGGACTGTATTTTAACAGAGTTTCTTCTGAGGTCTGATATCTAAAAGTCACATTTTAATTCACAATGTTCAACGACCACAAGATGACAGTACCCCCGTTATTTTCAAGACAAATTTTTTTTTTGCAGTCATGTGAGAAGGCGTGCCTCCAGAATGCCTTAGTGGTATACTGTGGTTGTACAGACACGTTGGGTATCGATGCACCGCCTTGCCTCATCCTAAATGAAACACAAGGTAAAATTGAGGAAGTACCATTCCTACTATCTGGCGATCTTATGTGTATGGGCAAAATTACTTCTGTATTTTCATATTATCATACAAACTGAAAGTATTATAACGTAATTTTGATAAAACGTGCCTATCTCAAAAACACATGACTACCAGCATTAACAGAGCGTATAAACTTATTGCTTCTTATTTTCAATGATAATCGTTTTGTTCTGTCACCTATGTTTGTGACAATAAATAATTGCAAAAACTCTGCCTATACTTCAGAGAAACAACCAGTGTTATACTTATGTAGTTAACGTCAAATATGTTGTTTATTTTTGTTTGTTCATGAAGTTGTTTGCAAAACACTGATTTATTACCTGTACCAGAAGGATTTACTGGAGTGCAACTGTCCTCCGCCTTGCAGGTGAGCCTAGTTTTTAAAAGGCAATAATATCCATCGCAACAGAGTTGCAACATGAAGAAGGGACATTCAATTATGAGAACTATCCTAATGGAAAACGCTCTTGTAAATTCAACTCCTTACATCTATTGACATAAGCTTCGGCAGTATTACCGGTATTACGTAGCCCTTCACGTAGAATCTGCATTTTCAAAGCATCTGGATTTTAAGCACCTGCCAAAAACAAGATAATGAAATCGTAACTACCTACTCTCTATAACATATATGACTTAAACTTTGACCATTCTTTCTTTCCTTCCCTTTTTATTTTTAAATAGCAGTAGTGCTGATGAATTTCATCGTAAAAATTAACACATTAATATAAATGTCATGGCTATTATCAATGTTGACATGAATATCGCAACCATCGTGGCAGGAAACCAATAATAATCATACCTCTATAATCGTCATGATCATTGTCATCATCATCATCATCATCATCATCATCATCATTTTCATCGCCATCATCATCATCATCATCATCATCATCATCATCATCATCATCATCATCGTCGTCGTCGTCGTCTTCTTCGTATGATAGGTATCATAACCGCCCATAGTTAAATTAATGGAACGCAACAATATCGCACACACCACTGACGTAGTTAATAAATACTTCAATTTCAGCGAAACGAAATTCTTGATGACGATATCGCAATCACAGTGGCCTTCGCATGCGTATTTGGTGAGTGAAAGTACAATGTTCACGAACGTTTTTTTAAGCAAAGATAATCACAAAAAACTTGCGCAAGCGCAGTGCCAACAGGAATAATTGTTTTTGCTGTTTTGAATGAATCGCATGATTAATTCGTAAAAAGTTATAATGCAATACTAACAAAATATCATTTTAAAAATATAATGACACGCGTGTCCTAAAATGTCAACAGTGATTTCCTTTCTTTAAATATTTCAGAAAAATTTACTCAAACTGGTGCAGGCCAATAACCCGAAAACCAACACTTTATATGATCTGGAAACTGCGAGGTAAGGTTGACAGTTTCAATAGCTATATGAGTTAAAAATAAGCAAGTCATAGCTTGACATGCTCAATCTGTTCGCTGTCTTTTAACACAACGCTTCATGGTAGGTACATTTCCAAAACATCAAGCATTTTTAGATTGAGTTCTTGCAGTCTAATCATGAGGCCTAAAGGTTAAGTACAAAATGCCATCTACTATTCACCTGAAATAGGAACTTACAAACAAGTAGATAGAAAGTTGCAATTAGCAAACATGCTGTGTGTGCACATTCAACAATTAGTCGACTGGCTTTCAACTGCACCGGCAAGTGAAGTCCATCTCATTTTTCAAAATTAATCTAATTTTATTCATTTATTTGGATGCCCAACAGGTGAAAAAAACCAAATTACAGAACATAGAAAATAGTATTACATACAATGAAATACAAACATATAACCGAAGAAAATAAAAACAATACGGTGAACATACAATTAATGAATAAATAATTCATAATCCTTGTTTTAAAAAGACTAAATCTGTCGGCAATGTAGTACCCGATCTTAATTTCGATATATCGTAATACGTGCTTTACGAACGTGGCACAAAGGAGTGTTTCCGCTCATTTATTCAGGGAAAGCGTACCCGAAACGGAAGTATACCCGTAGACTATTTTCACTTTCCGTCTGATTTGAGTGAAATAAGAACAATTTATTACAGAGTGAACACACTTGTATAGAAAACTAGGATCGGAAACCTTCCTACGATTGTGTAAAGGAGATAATTTGAAAACTTTACATCGCAGAATTTTGTCTGATGGCGCATATATAGTTAAAAAACCCAAAAGTTTCACAAATTTCTTTTGAGCACAGTCAACCTTACCACAATATTTTTGCCACATTATCCAGAGAACAGTATTCGACGCCGTTGCAGATCAGGGGGTATACAAAGTATTTAAAGACTTAACATCACCTGAATCTTTGCAATAACACTATCTTGAGTCCTTTTAGACCAATAATTATTTTATGTACGGTATCGCGTACATGCGTACAAATATCTATATTCAGATAGTGTATTGCAGGTGTATCTGTATCAATATCGTAGATATATAATCTAAATACATAGAAAGAAGGTCTATGACAATGCAAATCGATATTTATAAAACAATGCTCGATAGTGTTTTACTGAAATGCAGAAACACAAAAGGGTGGGGAGTAACAGGTCTGAATTTATTTTTGAAGACATTAATACTTGTTTTCGTGTATGTTTTGTTTACACTCAGAGCTAATCTAGTCCGGTTAAAGGTGTATTTTGAAACTTTGAATTACGACTTGACGTCAGAGTTGCCTGCCTACACGGTAAGATGTAATAATGTTCGGTACATTATCTTTAGATTCGGGGGCTTCCAGGCAGACAGATTGATATAGCTGTATATTTTGACGCGAAAAAGGCCATGGAATTTGCGGCCAAGGGCCACATGGTAAGAATTTCACACTACGTTAGAAGATTGGATGGTGCTACATATTTGATGTATTATCGCTTCATGCTGTAGAGAAGTTTGTCAACAACTTTTCCGACGAGAGTAATGTGGTTTTTCCTCAAAAAGACATAGGGTCGCCTGTTTTCATGTATGAAGTGCCAATCATTCTTTCTAAGGGACATGCACATGTGTGCTCCAAAAACTGCGTAGGGTTACTGACTGTCGTTACAAAAGAAAATATAGCTGACATACTTCTTAAGAAATGAGTTATATATTTAAACAAATTTGCAAGCTGTTGTAACTATTAGTAAGCTTATAACGTAATGCCGTAGCCATTTCATAATAAAGTTATCCACCAATATTTTGGAGAACAGATACGACATTATAAACCGACTTTTATAATTAATTATAGTTTTCTATCCTTTGTCCTAAATTTATGCAGTGGGAAGACCTACTGAGCGATGTAGGCGGTACTCTCGGGTTGTACGTCGGATTTTCAGTCATCACAGTCTGTGAATTCATGAGACTTATTCTGAATCTATGCCAAAGAGGTTGTTGCAAGAGGAAAGAAACGAGAGGAAGACAACACCACTGGAAAAGAACTATTGATAAATGACTCATAAAATCGTCACTCTGAAGGTAGCAGATGTTAAGTTCCCCTCCCCCAGCGCATTTATTACTCACCAAAGACGTGTCACGTGATACCTGGGGCATTGTGACACCTTGGGTAATAATCCTTCATGCACCATGTTCGGAACGACATCTAGTCTATGAGCATTGAAGTCGAGATACGCTAGCTGGAAAGAATCGTCATTCAGTGATTAATTGTCCATGGTTAACAGTCTTTCATGTTACTTCCATTGATGTGCTCTCCGTAATTGTCGTCGTTTTCATATTCAACCCATAAAGAACTTTCAGTTTTTCGTCCAGAATGAAATTTACGACATAAGTAACTGGAATAAAAACAGGATTAAAATTTCATAAGATTTAGAGCATAACATTTTATATGTTGTATGGCGTCGAATAATTTCAGTTGTCGGTCCGCCAAATAAGTTAATCGATCCATTGTAATTTAAAGTTTCTTCAGAATACACGTCAATCAAATTTCCATGTCTTGCCAATACACTTTCACGGCATCAGTCTAGTATTTAACAGGCAATACTCACTTCATACTGGTCATCTAACAAAATAGGCCTCGGTCAAATGATGGAAGCACTAATATACATTATAATAGTATCCTAAACATTGTAGATATATATGGCATCACATATCGAACATAATATGAACAGATCTCAACAAGACCAATCTCTGTCGAAAAAAGCTTATTCTAGGATACTTGTTTGTTTGTAAAGGTGGTGTTTACCATGATATATATATATATATATATATATATATATATATATATATATATATATATATATATATATATATATATATATATATATATATATATATATATATAGCTTCACTGCTTTAATGATTTGAAAATACAAACAACCTTAAAAAATTACATGATTTTTGTGACTGTTTTACTGTTAAATTCGTGCAGTCTTTGTATGTTAGAGCAGAAATTGTATTTTTTCCGACGTAAGGAACTTAAGAGGCATAATTTTTCAAGACCATGACTCAGTTCATTAAGTGTCATTTATATGTACGTTCATATTGCTTTTTTATATACCATTTCATTATGTCAAGGACTAGACTTCTCGAGGTAGAAACTAATTTCTCACCGTAATTCTTATAGTTCTAATGTATATCGTGTTGTTTTAATAAATATATCGTCTTTTTTCTATATATGTATATGTACGTATAAACAAGTAACTAAAACTGGTACCACGTTTAAATGTTGAAATTCATGTAAGGGCGTTGTCACTTGAGGTATTAGATTAGTTCAATGTTTTGAGGCACATGGAAATTAAATTTACTCAAAGTTATAGGTCGCTGATCACAAAATCAACACACGGAGCTCTATGCCGATTCCCGTCGGATGTCATAATTTTGCCACCGATTTGGTTAAATTCATGAAAAGGTCGCTCTTCATGGACACCATGGTTTAACATACTATAATCGTTGTCTTGCTATTTGAATAATTATCAGTCGCTTTAATTCTAACATAGCTATCCCAAAGATACTCCTTGAATGGCTAATCACTACGGCAGAATACCCCGTATATGGATTGTAAACTGTTTATAGTCAGGTTGTAAGGGCGAGTATTTAAATATGACTGTCACATGTAAATAGAATTGTATTTGATTGATCTAGATACGAAAAAACCCGTTGTATTATTCGTGATGTACTACGATTGTACACCATAGTTGGTAATCTGCCAGATAGCCTTGGACCAATTGCTGAGAAGTAGTTCACAAGATGTCCTCATTTTTGTCAGAAACGACCTCTAATAGCGTCTCTTCCCATTATGCATAGAATCACGGAAGCGAAAACTTGTTTCAATCAAGCTAATTTTACGAGAAATATGTCTAAAACAGGTCAGCTTCATGGCAAGGGATTATATACAAAAACGAAAATTTTACATGTTGCATTTCTATACCGCTTTTCTACGATCCATTGTTTTAATAGTGAAACAATGTCCGTTTCAAAATATATGTCTTTGCAATAAGTGTCCTTAATGTTTGTTCTGTCACGAGCTGGTGCACGTATTTTATGGAATATTATTAAAACGGAGTACGTACAGTGTAAAAGTACACAAAAGAGTCTTTATGAAGTTTGTATGTGTAAGGAAGCGTTGAAAGCAAATTTTTAGCTCGGAACACTTTGCCATGTCAATACATCATTCATTTTTTCAGATCTATCATGGAATGTTTCTAGACTCTTTCATTATATATCTAGACTCCCTAATTATATATTTAGATTTAATCATAAATTTGTTTGTTATTAGCTGTTCATTGCTTTGATCATCACAACCAAAAAATAATCAGGCGCTGAGAGAGTCTAAGTTGATGAATGTCAGTTCATCCACGAACCCTTATTATATTACCTGAAAAATTCATAGGCATATATTACAATATCATCAGCTGTTTCACATTTGTTTCGTTATTCTCCTGTCTGTCGGTATATTACCCGAGCTCCTGTCTCTTTTCCATCAGTTTCGTTTTATCTGTCGCTATCATTTTTAAGAAATTAAGTAAGAATTTATAATTTTTGACCAAAATGGCACTTATCGTAATTGCTTCAATTGCCACACAGAAAGTGAGAGCTCACAAATTGACTACGTACAACAATTTAATAACAGTTACCAATAATAGAGATTATCTAGAACAGTGGGCTTTCCATTTAAACTGGTATCTCTGCTAATTAATTTGATATTGTTTGAGTAAGAACACTGTAATTTTTTTCCTTTAAAATAACAAAAAATTTCCTTAAAATTACAAATGTGCATATTTCATCACGACTTCAACAAATCTAAATGAAGGATTTCTTATGGACATGTGTATTAGAATTCAAAGCTTTCTGACGAGCACTTTCGAAGAAGCAGATGATGAAAATTTTTTGGCCAAAAATGCAATTTGCGTACGTATTTGCAATTTGAAAGAACCTGAGTCGTGTTATCCCCCGGGAACAATGTAATGTTTTTCACCTAATTTGCATATTTTTAACATCATTCAAATGAAAAAACCCATAAAAACAAAAAACATTTGTACTGAATGTGCTCACGTGATTTACAATAAGACTTCTGTTAGATCATTATATGTAGCAGGTTGCACCAACTTTCGCACAGTACCCTCGGAGTTTAGTCATTTATTACAAAACTTCCATTTGCAAATGAGCTGTTCAGGAACTTGACACTGCTCAATGCTTCACTGAACAATTAGATATTTATCAGATCAATATCTATAAAACATTTCATCAGATTAGAAGCAGTAATTTCGGAGTTACATCACTAATAACAAAGATAATTAAATATGGAAATGAACCCTTAATTAACCTGACAATGTACACGGCTTTAAGCGACAATTATGTATTTATCAGATCAATATCTGTAGCAGGTTGCACCAAATTTGGTGTTATAATTTCGGAATTATGACTAATTACAAAATTCATTAAATATGCAAATGAATCCTTAATTAATTTCACACTACTAAATGCTTCTGAACCTAGACAGATATCAGTTGGATCAGTATCTGCAGCAGATTTCATCAAATTTGGTATTGTATTTTAGGAGTTATAAGACTAATTACAAAACTTTAATTAAATAGGCAAATGAGCTGTTTTTAACTTGACACTCCTAAATGCTTCCCAGTACCATTAAATATCTATAAGATCAATGTTTGTAGCGGTTATCATCAAATTTGTTGAAGGAATTTCTGTTCATTAAATCTGCAAGTGAGCAGATAATTGACATGCCACTCTCAGTATAGTCATAATGTTCTGAGATTGTCATCAGTGAAATGTTTCATGAAATTTTGTGCATGTTTCATGAAATTTTTTCTTAATATATGTCGACACTGTCATTGCTGTCTGGAAAGCAAACCATTATATGCAATAATAATATTTCATACCTCATTAATATGCAAGCAAAACTAACAAAAATTAATCAGTTCTTTCCATTAGCGTATAATACATGTCTACTAAATCTGACTTGAATCCGTTCAGGCGTTCTTGGATTAAAGTGTGAACAGAAAGACAAAGAGACAGACACACACTCGTACAAACAGATAGACATCGCTACGGCATTTAGTAAAGACAAAAAAATTACAGGAAATTACAGATATGTAAGGGTAACATTTTTCATGATTTGTATATTAAATAATCAGGATCTGTTTAGTAAGGCCCGCATGGTCAACCTACATACTAAACACCAGTCCTGGCATTTCCAAATTAAGCACTGCTATACCTATATAGTTTATGCCATGATAGGTGGACGGAAAATACTAGCTTGCATTGCAAAGACAAGTCATTATTTCATGCATTTTAATGCCATGTGCTGTACATCAAGCAGGGACATTGACTTAACTAAATGTATCTCTGAATTCATTACTGAAGGGTGTGTAATTGTGAAATAAAAGTCAGTTATTATGCGTGTACAAAGACATACACATTTTTAAACATAAGGGATTTAATGTTAAAAGCAAAGTATCTCTAATGTTTGCTGATTTTTTCAGTAATTTTATTTTGTGTCAATAAAGTTTGTTCTTTTCCTCTTGTTAACATACCAATAATTACAGCCATCTTATGTATACTCTGTATTGTTATTGTTCACAATTAAATTTTATTTTGCTCTTAGCTTCATTGTAAACAATGTTAATGCACTTCACATGTATTCTTATTGTGTTCACAAGCTGGATACCTGGCATTTCGAGATCAAGAAGTAGTAGTTGATACTCTGAACCTTACAGTTCTGAAAAAAACAACATTGTATCATACAAAGACTGTACATGTGTTTGAATGTTGTTGTTTTTGTTGGAAAAAATATTTTGAATCTAGCTACTTACCTGCTGTGAACTTGGTTTACTTTATGAAATGTGTTATTTTCAAAAAACGCAGAAAATTGCTTACAGGTCAGATGTCTCTCTGAGCGGCACTTCATGTTTACAATCCACAAAAATACTGTATCATTGAACCTTTCAGCTCGCGGCGAAGAATTGGCACAGTAATTTATTCAGGCTGGTCAATGCATGGATGCCTATCAACGTACTGACGGCCAGTGTTACAGCACGTGTTTTGTGTTACTTCGCTGCGTCAACCAGTCAGTACGTTATCGGACATCGTTAGCAATTATGGACACTAGTGACAATAACAGACGTAAAATATCACCCCGCGCCTTGCAACAAACTTGTTAGCTCACGTGTTCACACACATGATTTCCATGGTTATGTGATTCCATTGCTATATCAAACTACCTATACGGAACTGAAGGGTTTGTTTTGACTTAAAAAAATGTGCCAGGTGACCTGTCAAGTGCTTATTACTTATAGGATACATTTCACTTGCTTCGTCTAACATTTTGTATTGTGTTAACAAGAATACATCTGACTCTAAAAGTGTCCCAAGGACCTCAAGGTGTTCAAGGAAATTTCGATGATTATGTACTTCCTCTGCTTTATTCAACTTCTTTTACGTAATCAAAGGAATGCGTTTGACTAAAAAAATGTGCCAGGTGACGTGTACAGTCACAAAATTAATATAACTAAAGTACACCTTCTTGGTTTTGTCCAAAATATATTCTTGAAGTAAGAATAAAGATTAGGCTCCAAAATTGTTCATTGTCCATGACTTCAAAAGTTTCCCTGGATAATTTTGATGGTTATGTGATTCCATTTTTATATCGAACTACCCGTATTTAAAAGGAATGGGTTTTTTTCAAAAATATTTAGGATGACCAATCAAGTTTTTACATTTCCATTGCTTTATTTGTCAAACATTTCGTATGCATTGAGCAAATATCATTGATTCCAAAAGTGTCCCAATGACCTAAAAAGTGTCCCCAGATAAATGTGATGATTATACTTGCACATCCCCACTACCATATCCAATTTTGTTTACCCAATGTAAAGCAAATTTTTGATTCTACAAGTAACCTTAACCTTTAATCTTATATGTAACTTTATATCAAGAATTTGTATGTCTTCAACGGTATCTGTCTATTGAGTTGGAATAGTTTTGAAGATCATCAGCTCTTTGGTGATTCTGTTTAGAGCCCTAATCTTGAAATTATATTCAATTTGGAAAAGTAAACAGCGTCAACTAGTATGACTTCAAAACTGCTTATCTTCAAATAGCATCTACCTGTACGTTAGGTATATTTTTCGAAAACATTTGCGCTTCCCTTTGTAAATTCTGTTTCATGCCCTAATCCTGTATTTCATATCGAACTTTAAGTAATAAATAACAGAATTCAATAAAAAATAGCATTCAATATGAGTTCAAATATTTGCCTGTCTTCAACAACATCTGCCAATAGAGTTGGTATATTTTTCGAAAACATTAGCCCTCCCCTTAGTCAATTCTGTTCCACAACCTAATCCAATATTTTCATATCGAACGTTAATAATAACTTCAATCAATATGACATAAAAATACTGATACGACTTCAAATATTTCCTTAATTTAAGGATTGGTATATTTGAAAAAAAAAACTGCAGCCTTTCCCTGATGTTATGTTTTATAGCTGGCAACTAGTATGACTTAGAAACTGTACGCGTCGTCAACAACATGCCTGTATCGCTTAGGTACCTTTTTAAAATATTAGCCAAAATCTTGTATTGCTTTATTCAAATTCAATAATTAAATAACATTTTTGGGTAGCTATTTTTTATGAAATAAATCTTCTCTTTGTTAATTATTATCAAATCCATGATATTTTAATTTTTTCGGGCATTGAAGAATTAAATTACAACAAACTGGTTTGATTTCAATAATGTACATATTTTCAACAGCATGTCTGTATAGGGTAGGCATAATTTGGGAAAAAAACACTTGTTCCTTCCCCTAATAGTTCTATTTCAAGCCCGCTTCTGTACCTATGTATGTATGGTGAAGTAATAAATTACAGTAATCAGTGTGACTTCAAAATACGTTTCTTACTCTAGGGTGGATTTTTTTTAAAAACACAATAGTCCCCCTTAATGAATCTGTTTCGAGCCCTATTCCTGTGTTTTGCATATCCATTCTTGTATTGAAAGGCAGCGATTACTATGCCTTCAAAATGTCCATATGACTGCAAATGCGTCGTTTTATAGCAAAGGCATATTTATTCAGACATTAGCCCTCCCCTTTATTCATTCTGTCCTCAGCCCTAATTTTGTATATTTTTATTCAACTTCATTCATAAAATAACAGCTAATATTACTTCAAAAATGTCAATGTGAATACAAAAGCGTCCCTGTAAGTGGTGGGTATTGTCAGACACGAGTTTAACCCTCTATCTTAGTGCAAATTTAGCACTGAAGTAAAGGACAACTATGAGGTCTTAAGTGACACGTGATTTATGGAAATTAGTTTACTCAAAGTGAAATGCTGCTATTCATTATTAATGTTCACGCAACAGAGGGTGTCCATTCATTTTGAAGCGCTCTGATGTAAGGAAATTAACTAAGTGAAATCAGTCAAATGTACGAGTAGTTGACGCACGACTCATCCTGAACATAACAACACTTGCAGAAATAGGCTCACTCACGTCATTGTACTCGCGGTATAAAGGTACACTCAAGCAGCTAGATCTTAGGCTTTTTCCATGTAAGATCGATACAGTGCCGACAAGGGAAATACCATGGAGCAGCGTAAACATTTTGTGACACCGGTAACACATCGTGCATCCTGGCGTTATGGACACAACTATGGCACAGAGCATGACAGGTTCAAGAGGTTGGTTAATTTTAATATATCCATGGCTGGATTCTTCTCCAGGCATTAGAAACAACCAATATGTTTGACAGGTATGATGAAATCTTTAGTATTTTCAGACAAGATCAGGACAAAACCCACGGTACGGAAAGAAGGCCATGTATCATTGATTCTTAATCGCCAGAAAATGCCTGCCTTATCTAAAATTGTTATTTAGAGACTGGGGTAGGGGAAAGGAAATACCATAAACACCTCGTTTAATCTGTAATGAATGCATTGGATGCCATTCTAGCAACATACTCAACTCCAAATGTTTGCAATATTCATATTCTGTTTACAGAAGGGTGATAAAATGGTTACCCTACCATGTATTAGTGGTGATAATGATTTTACCATCGTAACCCCGTGCACACTATTAGTCTGAAATTCTGGAGTGATTATAAGATACATAAATGAGTTCGCAACGGCATTAGTATTTCAGTATCTGCTAAAATTCATATCTTTCAAATGAAGTCAGTGTTAGAGAGCATCAAACATTTTGTGCCGATTACAATATAGCAGGAAATGAATGTCAACAACACTATAGTGTACATCACCAGTGCCGTGTTTAGACTTTATTCAGACGTTTGATTTGAGTAAATGCCATCATGAAAATGATGGCGATTAAATTACAGAATTCGTCTGTCTTGACTGCAAAACTTTTGAAAATACATTTACTTGCCTTTGCGATAAGTCGAACAACCATGATTCTTTCCTATTGAATAAACTTACTCCAATTTCACTCAGTACGAAAGATCAGATAAGAGTAAAGTAAAGTGGAGGTAGAGTAATAATACACGAGTGTAACCATGAACGTCACAGTTTGTTTCTCACCCCGCTCATGAAGGCCGTGGTCGAAACCATAATTTGTGAAACTGAAAGTTTGCGGGTTTGACAGGATATTATTTCAAAATCCAAAGAAGGAAAGTCTAACCATGATATGCAGAGGGTAAGAGACAAACACTCCTAAATTTTGTAATATTCTAATAAGAGTAAAAGAGAACGTATATACCTGTTTTCCATGCCAAAAGTGGTAACTTTGTCCGAGTGCAGGCTGATAGTGTCTCTGCAGTGGTGTGGCCGATTTGAAATGGGCGGGCGAGACATTAAGTAGAATGTTATCTCAATTCTGACAGCGGGGTGCCTATAGTGAACCTTACATTAATTGCAATTACCGCCACTGTTTTTATACAAACAGAATCTCAGTTTACATCAACTGGGCTTAATCAACAGTAAAGTGGCCAAGTATATAATGTAGTACGCGCCTTGACTGTGAAAGCCTTAAACATTTGCCTAAACTTTCTGCAAGAAAACCTTAAACCTAACACTTTCGAGCAACCCTGCAAAATTGTGCATGAGAAATAAAGTACCTACTATTTATCGACAATTGAAATTCAAATGGCTGCTATACCAGTGGTAACTCTATGAGGAAGAATAACATTTTTATTTTTACAAAAACAAGCTGCAGAAAACTTTATTTACTCAATGAACTTCGAAATAAGCCAAAATGTGTTTTTAAAGTATGAGAGTCCAGATATATTCCCAGGCGCATTCTACCTCTACTCTTTATTTTCGTAAATTGAAGCTGTTGATGTATATTTCAAACATGGTGAGTTTAGCTACACTGCATTGAACTTGTATGAACGGACTGTGTAAAGTAGAGTTAAATCCTTTAAGTATGTGTTAGCAAGTTACGAAGACGCACAATGTATATATGAAGATTAGAATATCAAGGTTTTCGACCATCCATGTTCATTAATGAATATAGGATTTTTAAATCAGAATTAGAACGAAAGTTTTATGTAACGTGTACAGAAAATTGTGATTTACCAACTGATATTAATGTTTCTGATGGACAGAAAACACGTTTGAATTATTCGAGACTCAGTCATACAATAAGATAAAAGACTTCGATTATGAGATAATACTTTCATTGTGATTGCTGAACGAAGGCTTTGTTAAAATTATTTTCAAATTTATCGTGGAATAGTTCTAGCCGTGGTTAAAGCTGTACATGTGTGGGGCACCTTTGGTATAAGATATTATATATTTTAACGTTCTTAATTTAACATTCTGCATAGTTCCGTTCCCTGTATTGATAGGCTTACTTTCCCCGACAAAGTCAGAATTTTAAGACAAGCATTTAGCAAATGCTATAGATAAAACTCAAATAGCAACTCGTGTAATTGTAGAATTTGCGGAATCTCACACTCATGAATTGCATGACCTTGAAGTCGACTTATTTCGAACATGTTGTTTCTGGTATCATTAAAAAAGCGAAGTACCCTCTCATAGACCATTCGTTGCTAAAATGAGTGGTATAATCGATTATTTAAAATGCAGAATAGAATAGAAATACATAACCATGGTATTCATTTATACGAGCTTAATAATATATAACTCCAAAATGGAAAATTTGAAGGGTGATAAGGGAGACGGTTTATCGGTAATTGAGCTTGGTACTCTGGCTCCTATGCTACCTGGTATGAAGGCAAATTGCAAACCTAAATCACACTTTTATTCTACGAGGACCTTTTCCAAAGGAAAGGCGAGACTTTGCGAGATCTTGCCCAGTAGTTCAGCCTGACGTTGCAACATGACATGAGACTCATTGTGCACAGCTATTGAATTAAGGGTTACAATACTGATGATAAACTCACATTTAGAGGCGAACTTTCTTTACGTGTGCACTATCCAATTAATTCACGCGTATACTGTCTACTAGTATTTTCAACAAAACCTCCAAATTTAATTTTGCTGTCAGTGTACAAAGAGTGACCTGAAACACACATATGAGATGAGTAACACAGGAACAACATGCTTTACTGACTAAACATTATACATCTATTTTTTCTGTCATTGATATCACAGTCATATGTTTGTTTAGCTTCATTTCGGTCATTCATCGTCCTCACATTGCATAGCCTTGTAACAAGAAACCGATGGTTCAGCGATAGGTGACATAAATTGCCCTGATATACCAGCGAGTTGCAACTTAGATCTACTCAAATATCAAGTATTGACAAGCCCTAAGATTAGTCTGCAAATAAATGCCTCTTGGTTTTCCTGAAATACTAATTTGCTAATTTCTATTTTACCTCGCTATATGGTTAACAGACAAACAACTATTACACAAATGTGGATCCCAATTCAATGCATAGGACTATTTTCGCGGGTACATAGATAATTTTACTGGTCTTGTATCCATTTAAGAAACACAATGCCATCAGAAATGGCTTGACATGGGACAGTTGCAGAAATACAAGATTGGGGCTCTAAAAGAGTTTAAGGTGGGGCTTGTGTTTTGAAAAAAACATGTATCTTAAAATTGAGGAAAGATTTGAAGTGATATCGATGTTTTAAAGTCATACTGATTGCTTTTATTTAATACTTCGAGTTGAATATAAAAGCACAGGACTACGGCCTGGAACAGAATTAACAAAGGCTTGGGCAAGTGTTTTTCAAGAATATACCTGCGATAAATAGGGACGTTGGTTGATAAGTACAACTTCGAGGTCATAGCTAGAACTTCTATGTAATAATTGAACTTAGATATAAAATAAAAGATTAAGGTTACTTATAGAATAAACAATGCTTCAATTAGACAAACATCGTGGGATAGGGCAGTGGGAGCATACTAGTATAATCAATAGAATTATCCAGGGACACTTTGAGGTAATGGCACACATACAAAGTCTAAGATATTTTTTTAAAATTTAAGTCTAAATGTTGGACAAAGTAGTAGACGTATACAATAATTATATTCATAACTTGCACTTTTCAGGTCACGTGGCACAGTTTTGAAGTCAAGCAAATCCATTTGATTACCTGAAAGTAAGCTGATATAGCAGTTGGAGCTAATAACCATGAAAATTATTTGGGGACACTTTTTAGGCCATGGGACACTTTTGGAGTCAAATGTATTTCTTCAAATCAATGTCAAAGTTTGACATAGCCGATGAAGTGCACCATATTCGTATAAGTAACTGACACTCTACAGGTCACTTGGCACATTTTTAAATCAGTCAAATCCATTCAATTACGTAACAGTAGGTGAATTTAGCAGTGGAAGCATATAATCATCAGAATTATCCGCAAACACTTTTGAGGTCATTGGGACACTTTGGGAGTCATATTCATTCAATCAAATCAATACTAAATGTTGGACTAAGTCACGGAAGTGTACCATATTCCTATCAGGAAGTGACATTTTACAGGTCACCTGGCACATATTTCAACTCAAAAATATCCCTGCCATTATGCAAAAGCAGTTGCATATAGCAGTTGGAGCAGATAGTCTTCAGAATAATCCGGGAAATCTTTTGAGATGATGGGGACACTTAAGGAGTCATATGTATTCTGTTAAAATCAACACTAAATATTGGACTAAGCCTTTGACGTGTACAATGATCTTATTGGTTACTGACACTTTACAGGTCACCTGGCGCATTTTTGAAGTCAAATTAATTCCTTCAACTTAGCAAAAGTAGTTAGATATTGTAGTAGAAGCATATAATTGGCAAAATTATTGAGGTAATCCATCCATCCATCAATCAATGAAATAGACATTAATGTTGTAAGGATAGGCGCAATGCATGTGCTATTATTACTATGATGAGGATGATGATACGATGGTGATGGTGATGATGATGATGATGATGATGATGAGTACTTTTACTATGATCGTTTTATTCAAGCGGTTTGATTTTGACTTTTTCTATCACTCAACAGAAAGAATGTTCTAAACAGTGCGTAAGTTCAGCCGGTGGCTTTTAATATGAATTAGGGAATAGGTTATTGGCAAAATAACAACCAAACACAAAATGGATATTAGTTATACTGAGATTGCTTTCAATTTTATTTATATATTTCACACCATATACGTAAGTATCTTGCAAAATTAGACAAGTATTGATTGGAGGGTAAAGTGTGTGTGTGTACCACTGTTTAACCCTGAAATTCAGACTTGTGTGCCTGTTTTATTAATAACTACAATAGGAAATGCCCTCAAAATGTTAGAAATTCGAAGACATTGTACAATTTAGAAGAAAATAAAAACAAATTGTTCAAATTGGACTGGTATCGTGCAATATGTGGTCATAAGTGTTGATTCAATAATACCGGGGCGGCCATTTTGGATTTATGCAAATATAGCATTGTTTCACTCCTTTTGTATTTACGTATTTATTTATTTATCTATTTATTTATTTAACATAACGGACATTTGCACCTTATAAAATCATGAAACAAGTATCGATTAGAAGACATAGTGTGTGAGAATACCATTCTTTTATCGTAAAATTCCGACTTATGTTCCTGTTTTAAAAATAAAAACTGGAATTATCGTAAACATGGCTAAAATATGATGAAAATATACAAGGTATATGGAAATAAAAAAAATTCAAAATCGGACCAATATTGGGCATTAAGAGGCCAAAAGCATTGAACCTATAATACCGGGGCGGACATTTTGGATTTATGCAAATTAGGCAGACATTAGTATAACCCTCTATCTTACTGCAAATTTAGCACGGATGGACCTTTGAGGTAAAGGGCGCCTATAAGGTCTTTACAAACGCGTTATTTATGGAAATTAGTTTACTCGAAGTGAAACGCTGCAATTCATTATTAACGTCCACGCAACAGAGGTTGTCCATTCATTGTGAAGCGCTCTGATGTAAGGAAAGTAACTAAGTGATATTAGTTCAATATACGAATACTTGCCGCACGACTCATCCTGAACAACCCTTGTAGAAAATAAGCTCACCCACGTCATTGTACTCACGTTATATAGGTCCATTCAAGCAGCTAGATCTGAGTTTTTTTCCTTGTAAGATTGATAAGTGCCTAAGAAGGAAATACCATGGAACAGCGTAAACATTTTGTGACACCGGTAACATATCGCGCATCCTGGCTTCATGGACACACACATCACAGAGAACATGACAGGTTGGTAGAATTCAATACATGGCTTGATTCTTCCCATTGCATTAGAAACAACCCACATTTTTGACAGGTTTGATGAACACTTTAATATTTCCAGACAAGATAAGAACAAAACCTACTGTACGGAACGAATGCCGTGAACCATGGATTCTTAATCGTCAGAAAATGCCTGCCTTATCTAGTAATGGTAATTCAGAGACATAGGGAAGAAGAGAGGAAATACCATAAACACTGCACTAAACGTGTATTGAATGTACTGAATGTTATTCTGTAAACATACTCATGTCCAAAAGTTAGCAATATTTATATTCAAGAAAAACTTACTACTTTGCAGAATGCATTTCATTAAAGAATGAAATTTCTTGGACGGTTTCAGCCAGCTTAAGTCTACTTTCACATTCTGCGTTATGTTGTATTGTTGGATGTGAAATGCGCACAGGAAAGCTGAAGTCGCATCAGTATGTTTGTTTGCGTACAGTACATTGCCGTGTGGAAGTATTTATCCGGATATCAATGATCATATTGCTGTAAATTGTTTCCACTTTTTCGGAATAACTTATCAAAACGTTAATTGCTGCATCCGTTATTAATGACACCTGTAGCCATTTTACTGTTGATTAAGCCTATCAGGTGCTAGCGGAAATTCTGTCTACAGGAGCGTGATAAAATGGTTACTCTACCATGTATTAGTGGCGATAATGATTTTACTATCGTAACCCCTTGGCAACGGCACTGTATTTCAGTATTTCAGTATCTGCTAAAATTCATCTGTTTCAAATGAAGTCAGTGTTTAGAGGGCATACATTGTGTGACGATTTCAATATTGCAGGAAATGAATACATCGCCAGTGCCGTGTTTAGACTTTGTTCAGACGTTCGAATTGAGGAAATGCCACCATGAAAATGATGGCGATTAAATTAGAGAAAACGTCTGTCTCGACTGCAAAACTTTCTAAATAAACTTTTACTTGCACTTGCGTTAAGTCGAATAAATCAAGCTTCTTTCCTACTGAATAAACTTATTCCAATTTCACTCAGTGCGAGAGATCAGATAAGAGTAAAGTCGAGGTAGCATAATAATACAGGTATGTAACCATGGACGTCACAGTTTGTTTCTCATCCAGCTCATGAAGGCCTTGGTGGAAACCATTATTTGTCAAACTGAAATTGCGGGTATGACTTTTGCTTGACACGATATTATTTCAAAATCCAAATAAGGAAAGTCTAACCTTGAAACACTTCTAAATTGTGTAATATTCTAAAAGAGTAAAAGCGTAAATAAATAATAAAGTTTGACCCATGAAAACGTATATACCTGTATTCCCATGCCCAAAGTGGTAGCTTTGTCTGAGTGCAGGCTGATAATGGACGATTTGAATTGGACGGGCGAGGCATTAAATAGAATGTTATCTCACTCCTGACTGCGGGGTGCCTCTCGTGAACCTTACATTTATTACTCCAACCGCCACTTTTTTTCTTTTATACAAACAGAATCTCAGTTTACATCACCTAGACTTAATCAACAGTAAAGTGATCACGGGCATTATGTAGCTTAAAGAGATGCCTAAACTTTCTGCAAGAAAACCTTAAACCTAACACTTTCGAAACTAAAAATAAAACCCACGAGCCACCCTGCAAAATTGTGCATGAGAAAAAAGCACCTGCTATTTACCGACAATTGAAATTCAAAATGGCTGCTATACCAGTGATAACTCTATGAGGAAAAATAAAATTTTTATTTTTACAAAAACAAGCTGCAGAAAACTTTATTTACTCAATGAACTTCGAAATAAGCCCAAATATGTTTTTAAAGTACGAGAGTCCCGATATATTCCCAGGCGCATTCTATCTCTACTCTGTATTTTCGTAAATTGAAGCTGTTGATGTATATTTCAAACATGGTGAGTTTAGCTACACTGCATTGAACTTGTATGAACGGACTATGTCAAGTAGAGTAAAACCCTTCAAATATATGTTAGCAAGTTACGGAGACGCACAATGTATATATGAAGATTAGAATATCAAGGGTTTCGACCATCCATGCTCTTTAATGAATACAGGATTTTAAAATCAGAATCAGAACGAAAGTTTCATGTAACGTGTACAGAAAATTGTGATTTACCAACTGATATTAATGTTTCTGATGGACAGAAGACACCTTTGAATTATTCGAGACTCAGTCATACAATAAGATAAAAGACTTCGATCATGAGAGAATACTTTCATTCAGCTTGCTGAACGAAGGCTTTGTTAAAAATTATTTTCAAATTTATCGTGGAATAGTACTAGCCGTGGTTAAAGCTGTACATGTGTGGGATACCTTTGGTATGAGATATTATATATTTAAACGATCTTAATTTAACATTCTGCATAGTTCCGTTCCCTTTATTGATAGGTGAACTTCCCCCGACAAAGTCAGAATTTTAAGACAAGCATTTAGAAAATGCTATAGATAAAACTCAAATAGCAACTCGTGGAATTGTAGAATTTACGGAATCTCACACGCATGAATTGTAATTGCATGACCTTAAAGTCGACGCATTCCGAACATGTTGTTTCTGGTATCATTGAAAAAGCAAAATACCGTCTCATAGGCCATTCCTTGCCAAAATATGTGGTATAATCGATTATTTAAAATGCAGAATAGAATAGAAATACAGTACTATGGTGACGGCTGTAGAATTCATTTAAACGAGCTTAATAATATATAACTTCAAAATGGAAAATTTGAAGGGTGACAAGGGAGATGGTTTATCGGTAATTGAGCTTGGTACTCTTGCTCCTATGCTACCTGGTTTGAAGGCAAATTGCAAACCTAAATCACACTTTTATTCTACGAGGACCTTTTCCAAAGGAAAGGCGAGACTTTGCGAGATCTTGCCCAGTCGTTCAACCTGACGTTGCAACATGACACGAGACTCATTGTGCACACCTTTTGAATTAAGGGTTACAATTCTGATGATACACTCACATTTAGAGGCGAACTTTCTTTACTTGTGCACTATCCAATTAATTCACGCGTATACTGTCTACTAGTATTTTCAATAAAACCTCAAAATTTAATTCTGCTGTCAGTGTACAAAGAGTGACCTGAAACACACATATGAGATGAGTAACACAGGAACAACATGCTTGACTGACTAAACATTATACATCTATTTTTTCTGTCATTGATATCACAGTCATATGTTTGTTTAACTTCATTTCGGTCATTCATCGTCGTCACATTGCATAGCCTTGTAACAAGAAACCGATGGTTCAGCGATAGGTGACATAAATTGCCCTAATATACCAGCGAGTTGCAAGTTAGATCTACTCAAATATCAAGTATTGACAAGCCCTAAGGTTAGTCTGCAAATAAAAGCCCTCTTGGTTTTCCTGAAATAAACATAAAGTCTTGGTCGTGCGTGAGACTGCTAATTTCTATTTTACCTCGCTATATGGTTAACAGACAAACAACTATTACACAAATGTGGATCCATCAGTTTAACTAAGCCAATTTAATGCATAGGACTATTTTCGCGGGTACATAGATAATTTTACTGGTCTTGTATCCATTTTAGGAACACAATGCCATCAGAAATGGCTTGACATGGGACAGTTGCAAAAATACAAGATTAGGGCTCTAAAAGAGTTTAAGGCGGGGCTTGTGTTTTGAAAAAAAAATGTATCTTAAAATTGAGGAAAGATTTGAAGTGATATCGATGTTTTAAAGTCATACTGATTGCTTTTATTTAATACTTCGATTTGGATATAAAAGCACAGGACTACGGCCTGGAACAGAATTAACAAGGGCTTGGGCAAGTGTTTTTCAAGAATATACCTGCGATACATAGGGACGTTAGTTGATAAGTACGACTTCGAGGTCATAGCTATAACTGCTATGTAATAATTGCACTTAGATATAAAATAAAAGATTAAGGTTACTTGTAGAATAAAAAATGCTTCAATTAGACATACATCGTTGGATATAGCAGTGGGAGCATACTAGTATAATCAACAGAATTATCCAGGGACACTTTGAGGTAATGGCACACTTACAGAGTCTAAGATATTTTTAAAATTTAAGTCTAAATGTTGGACAAAGGAGTAGACGTCTACAATAATTATATATATTCATAACTTACACTTTTCAGGTCACGTGGCACAGTTTTGAAGTCAAGCAAATCCATTTGATTACCTGAAAGTAAGCTTATACAGCAGTGGGAGCTAATAACCATAAGATTTATCTGGGGACACTTTTTAGGCTATGGAACACTTTTGGAGTCAAATGTATTTCTTCAAATCAATGCAAAATGTTTGACAAAGCCGATGAAGTGCACCATATTCTTAAAAGTAACTGACACTCTACAGGTCACTTGGCACATTTTTTAAATCAGTCAAATCCATTGAATTTAAGTAACAGTAGGTGAATTTAGCAGTGGAAGCATATAATCATCAGAATTATCCGCAAACACTTTTGAGGTCATTGGGACACTTTGGGAGTCATATTCATTCAATCAAATCAATACTAAATGTTGGACTAAGTCACGGAAGTGTACCATATTCCTATCAGGAAGTGACATTTTACAGGTCACCTGGCACATATTTCAACTCAAAAATATCCCTTCCATTATGCAAAAGCAGTTGCATATAGCAGTTGGAGCAGATAGTCTTCAGAATAATCCGGGAAATCTTTTGAGATGATGGGAACACTTAAGGAGTCATATTTATTCTGTTAAAATCAACACTAAATATTGGACTAAGCCTTTGACGCGTACAATGATCTTATTGGTTACTGACACTTTACAGGTCACCTGGCGCATTTTTGAAGTCAAATTAATTCCTTCAACTTAGCAAAAGTAGTTAGATATTGTAGTAGAAGCATATAATTGGGAAAATTATTGAGGTAATCCATCCATCCATCAATCAATTTAATATACATTAATGTTGTACTTGTTCAAATTCAAAGTATTCAACTTAGATTGTACCTCAGAAATCTGATCAAATCGACTGATATGTCATGCCCATGAACTTCATGTATAACGTAATTTTATCATAACTTTTGTACGTTAGAAGTTTGCTCAAATTCACTCAATCTACATATGACATATAGCTTTGATATATAGCCTGCTTACATAATATGTATTTACTATGTAATTGTGGTACATATGAATATCACACCAATCCAACTTAAGCGCGAACAAATCTAAACATAACCAATGTATACCAAAAGTTCAATCAAATGCAGACCATTAAGTTTGACAGATGACCTAGTACAGAATTGCATTGATATGCAAATGAGCTAGGAATTAGGATGTAATGGACATCAAACATTAACTATAAGTTAAACTGAGTATATTCATAAATTGTAGAGGTCAAATCCAAAATCAGTGCATTCATTTTTGATGTGCAGCCTAATTACAGAAAGTCATTAAATATGCAAATTAGTTTATAAGCAGTAAGACCCACACATCAGACATTTGGCATAGTTTGACCACATAACAGTTTGAGTGAAGACATAGTTACATCAAGTTTGGTTGAGTAATTCTTCAGATTGTAATATATCCTTATGCACGAAATAATTACTTATGCAAATGACTGTTAATTATGGAGACCACATCAACTAAAAATCTAATCAAACCCAGATCTCCCCATGATGACCTCTGGTTTTAGGTTGTCGCTTAAACAACACCTTTTATGGAAGGGTGGACAGACGGACAGACAGACGAACACACACGCGGATATATATTGTGGCAACTTTGGGCAATATTTAGGTCTTGAGCCCAAGCTGTCAAAAATACTAACCTACACAATGATTTCGGATTTCCGAGGTCATTCCGCCGACCCTCAGGGCGTAAACAATGACAGCGCCCTTGCTACAATATTGCACCCCTTACGTACCCCCCTGCAGCTCGTTGGGCCAAATATTTGCCGAGATTACTGTTTTGACTATCACCATAATGTCCTGACTCGAACACTCGATCAGTGATGATGATGATGATGATGATGATGATGATGACAATTACTTATACTATCATCGTTTTACTCAAACGGTTTGATTTTGACTTTTTCTATCACTCAACATCCAAGCTTGTTTATGACAATATTTTTACATCAATGAAGCGTATTAACACTAAAACCAGTTACATGTTATTGCAATATCACCCATGAATTTAAGTCATACACATTAAATAATATCTACCATTAATTAAATTTCACACAAGATTCAAAAATTACATGTTTCAGTTCGCAAGATGATCGGCCGGGTGACCCATATCCTCTAGTATCACTGAACAGTGCAACTTTCAACAGAAGTGACAAAGGCAAACATCTAAACCGATATCTACACAAAAACCAAGAAAATTATACCAGTGAAGAACCCGATGAATTATCTTCTCTAGATAAGTCTTCGGAGGAAAAAGGCGGGAATCATGAAGATTCGTTGAAACACATGCTTGAAGATTTTGGACGGGAGACAACAGCTCACGGCATCGTTCAGATTACAACCGCCAAGTCGAATGTCACTCGTTCAATGTGGTTAGCGATAGTTTTGTTGGCAGCGAGTGTTATGCTTGTACAGATGACCTTAGTGATTATACAATATTTTGAATACAATGTCAATGTTAAGGTAGGCAATTATTAGTGTATTACTTCTCATTTATTGACAAATAATATCATGGACAAGAAGGCGGGTAATTGTTTACTCATTTCTTACATTTCATATGATATGAAGTCGATTGTTTACTGTTCCTCAAAGGACAGCCAACAACAATGTTTGCATGGGATTTGCTGGCGAGCAGTTGTTAAAAGATCCGTGCAATGGGTCTTACATGCAAACCTTCAACACTCCCAGAGACCGTACGGGCGACATGTTTATTTTCGATTTTATTTATTGCTCGCGTTTGCTGGATGATAGGTGAATAAAATTATGGAATCGGCACTTCCTGAATGATTGAACTGTCGACTTTTTCGTCTTTTCGAAAATTGCCTGATCTAAAAATTCGTATGTACTTTGTAAAGCTCTAAGTTAAAGAAATTTGCATAAACAGCCACGCATTCATGTTAAACTTCTTGTAACTATAAAGCATTCAAATAAGAAAATCACCTAAATGTGTTGATAATGTACGAGATTGCCAATTGTGATATAACAGTCCACCAACATGTCCACCAACCGTTTTGTTTTATTAAAAATACCGAGACTATAAACAAACAGTATAAATACCTGTTAAAGCACGATACAGTACAATTTACGATATGCTGTCAGCGTTTCTACTAATAATAATGAGTTAAAAGGTCCTATAATGTTAGCAATAAGCGTCATGGCGTAATATCTGACTAATGACGCTGTTAACACAGGGTATTAAGTAATTCACAGCACAAATAGAAAACAAAACCAACAAAAATATGCATTTTCGAAAATTTATGTGACCTTATTTAGAGAACACGGTAATGCACAAAATGTTGCCATCAGTCAATTCGCATGAAGACAAGAACAAAGTGTTTTTGGTGCAAAAGTGAAAGGACTGCAATCATAAAAAATCCCTGCCAAGTAGGCGCGTTTTTTAATTGCTCTTCAATGGTATACCACCACACTAACAGGAGATAAAAAACTAGATGAGTGCATATCATTAGTTGTCTACTTTAATTTAAAGCTATTGGATGCCTTCTTGAGGAACAAGCATTATTCAGGCGTTTTGCATCTATAAGTGCCAACAATCACTACTGTTAAAGTGAAAATTATGAACATTTTCATGTTTAACATGTGCTAAATGAAATATAAACCGAGTTCAAAGCTTTCATTTTTTGTTGTCCTAAGGAACGAACTTCTACGTGATGACTCAAGATTGAAGCTATGATTAAAAAATGTAAATAACAAGTCTATAACATTTCAATCACTAGTTTATTAGACTAAATCTAATTCAATTATGCCTTTGGACCTGATATTTGCTCATAATATGTTATTTTTTTTGTCAACCAAATTTTTCCAAATTTTAATTTCATTTACTCGAACCCTAGGTAACCCTAGTTTCGGAGAAAGCCCTTGAATTTCCATCTGTGACAATCTGTAATACAAACAAGCTTCGGAAAAGTGCCGTGAGGGATTCAAAGTACAGTGAAATGTTGCTGCTTGAGCAGAATTTTGCTCCACCTTATTACAGTAAGTTAGAGTCTAACAGAATAGTGCGGAAAGTGTGTATGTATGTATGTATGTATGTATGTATGTATGTATGTATGTATGTATGTATGTATGTATGTATGTATGTATGTATGTATGTATGTATGTATGTATGTATGTATGTATGTATGTATGTATGTATGTATGTATGTATGTATGTATGTGTTTATGGGTGTATGCGTGCATGAATGCATGTTTGTATGTATCGTTTAATCTATTAACCTTTCTTTCTGTGTTTTTATATAGTTTGTTTTCGAAGGAACGTGTACATATTTATGTCAGCAAGCTCGTTGTCGAAACTTGTGCACAGCATTGATGCATATAACTTAACCTTCCGCGCACTCGTTGAGATTTTGATTTGTAGGTAGTTCCTAGCTAGCGGTGGGTCATACTTATAATTAGCCTTAATATTCAGCAATGTCTGACCTTATTCGGGGAGAATTTTCAAATACTCATTTTTATGATACTTCTTTTTAATATTCTCTTTGAGTTGACTTATTTTAAAGGCTGTCAAGATAATAAGTTTTCATCGTCTTGTTTTTTTGCCCTTCCATTTCTTGGAAAATAATCCCCGTAGAAAAGAGTTAACACGATGTGTAAACATTAAACGATGCGTTTTGGTCTGTTTGTTGCTCTGATCCAAAATTTGCATTTTACTCCTAAGTTTTATCCTTGATTATGAATTCAAAGTTCAAGTTTCTCCGGGAGAGTTACATGTGAACACTGTCTGCAGCTCGTGAATGGCATAAACACCCGATGTTTCATTTCTTAGTCATCAGTAAGCGCGATGAAATTTAAAATGTAAATGCGACGCACTTTTCATTAGTCCGGATTATTATCTGGTAAAGATACACACATTCCCTATACCATATAATGCTAACGGTCAGGAATGCTATCGCAAAAGTGCGTTGAACTCAATCCCGAGCGAAAAACCGATTCCTAGCACGCGTAGTCGGCCACGTAGTAGAGGCAGGTGACAAAGAGTGAAAACGCTAGTAGCGAAAGCGTCATATTCTATTAAAAGGGGGGGGGGACATGGGGGTGGTGGTCGTCGGAACTCTGCTCAAAGGTTGCCAGGCACCCCTATGACCGATGTAAATACTGTATCTAGGGTACGTTGGCGATTGATGAAAGTTAAAACATGTTTGTTAACAATGAATATCGTAAACTTCATAGGTTGCAGCTATGTTGAAGTGATGCATATAGATATCATGCATGAAATACATTGTTTGTAATTTAAAACAAGAAAGTCGCACACGCGTAGTTCCGACGATCACCCCTTTAAAGTAGGCGTAACAGCAAAATTTAAAAAAATTTACGTCACCCTTTGAGTTATTCCCGTGTACGCAATTATTTACTTAGTTTTAAAGGCGATTTTTCCAAACCATCAAACACCCATTTTAGCGCTGGTATATTACTATTTTATCACAGCTGGTAAATTTGAATGACGCATTGGCGTACTCGACAACACTCTCCCTGATGCATTATGATACATACTCCTGCAGTGATTTTCTTTTCGGAAAAAAATGAATTGTTTGTCAAAGGATCAAGTGCACCAGAGAAAGTTTTTGACGTTCTTGTCCCATGACCACAGTTTGAACGTTAATTACAAGAAACACTCATGGCGTGCAATACACATTGATTAGATTTGGACTCGATCTCCTATGGTAGAAGTTCAGAGGTAGTGAGGCAATTTACCGCTGGCGGGAACTGCCAGGACAAACAAAGGTGAAATGGACACCCCTATGTCTGATTTTATCACATTCGTGTCGTCGTCGTAATTCTGTAGTCGCATTTACTCACTGTGCGAAAGTAGAGTTTGCACTGTTAAATAATTATACTGTTCGACGATAGAGTCACAAATAAGCACTATTTGAGGTTTTGGTCTTTTCAGCACCCTGTATGGAAGGAGATTTCCTGTGTCAGGATGGAATACATTGTATAAAGCCGTATTTGGTCTGTGACGGTGTCAATCACTGTGGCGATATGAGTGACGAAGATAAATGCAATTATCGTGAGTTGTCATTATGCAGAATATGAGACAGGCAGTCGCTGTCATCCTAATATGATAGAGTAATCATTCTAAGAATCATTTTTTTATGTTCGCAAATTTTTTTGATGTGTGAATCAGAATGACGAAATACTTAAATGTGCATTTATGAAAGAGAGAAACTGTAGTGATACATTTATAGATAGCTGTCGATATACATGGAGACATTAAACAACGAATAAAGGAACACATGCATGCGTTACTAACATAGATAAGTAGTTACAAGTATAGCACGAAACCGTGCCATAATTGCCCAGAACACGTCACGTGGCGAGAAAGCAGTCACGATTAGTCTCTTATCTCCTGCTTCAAAAAATGGCGTCAGAGGTTTTTTCCGAAGACTACTTCCCCAGGGAAAAGTATCCGGTCATATGAACATTCTATTAATGTCGTCTGCGGCTTTAAAGTAATTAAGGCGGATGGCTAGAGCACGACGAAGTGCTCATTAACAATAAATATTCAAGTGCAACTAAGTACATTATAGTGTATGTTACGAATATGTATGCTTCGATCTTTTTCTGAAGACATCGGCACCACTTTTGAGAATCGCTCAGTAAACTTCTCTTAATATATTTTTCAGTGCCAATAAATCAAAGCATACGTACAACAGTAACATGGAAGAGCATGAGCGTGTTTAGTGTGTCAAAATAACTATAATCTGGTCTTTATTCGGGCTGTAGCACCTGTTTATTACTGCCCATGGCTTGCGTCACCACAAACACATAATTGTACCCCCAGTCCCACAACCTCGGAGAATAGCATGGTTCTTGTGACGCATCGCTGCTCTGGGTTATAAACGAGCTCTATAGCCCTCATGAACAGGTACCTGGTATAATACAGACAGGCCTTTATACATATAAGCTCAACCGATTCACACGTATCGTATTCACCTATAGACTCAGTCAATTCATCGCTCAAAATAACAGTGCTAATTTTACCTTTGTTTGATGTTAATTACGATGATTGCAGCTGTCATTTGAATGAACATGTTCAAATATTAAATTATAACTAATCAGAGCAGTAGTCCTCAAATCCTGATTCTTGTGCTATTTTTTTTTGTTGACACTGGCAATTTCGATGATTGCATTCTTTCCTTATCCTTTTAAAGTTGTATCAATGTATCATATTAATATGTTGTTTGATAAATGTTATTATGAAACTACCTATTCAAGATTCAAGGACCATTAAGACTTGACACATTTTTGATATACATCGACTTTCTTTTGGTCTTAGCCGAATGTGGTCCCAACCAGTTTAGATGTGACTCCGGCAGTGAACTTGGTATCTGTCTGACAAATGATAAGGTTTGCGACAGAATTAAAAACTGCTATGGAGGAGAAGATGAAACTGATTGCGGCGGTAAGTTTGAATTTCGAAAAACCAAGACAACCATTTTAATAATTAAATCAATCAGTCAACCAATCAATCAAATGGATTTCTATAGAGCCAAACTCAAAAACGCAAGAAAGTTTTGTGTTTTTCTTAAAAAGAAACAAGACTGGGTGAATGACACATTTATGATGAGACATTTTTCCAGGTTTTGTGAAGGCGGGCTGTGCGTAAGAAAGCACGATTTCTTTACGTTTTGCGTTACTTTGTGGTACTACGTGAAGCAGAATTTTGTTATTAAACAGAAGAACTCTGGTTGAGTCTTTAAGATGGATCAAGTCAAATATGTAGGAAGGAATATTGTTGTTCAGAGCTTTAAATGCGATGAGGAGATTCTTATACTGGATGCTGTTGTGTACCGGTAACAGTGTAATTTCTTGAGAATGGGTGTGATATTGTCAGACTTCCTGGTGCAAGACACAATTCTGGTTGCAGAATTCTGGGTACGCTGAAGTGGAAGAATGGAAGCTGATGTAAATCAGACAGGAGTGTAGTAATGTAGTTTTGATGTGATCAGGGCATGGACCGACACGTGACAAAGTTCCTTGGCTAGGTATTGGCTAGTATAGGTTATTTGACGGAGATGGTAGTAATTTGATCGGTGTAGTCCGGACTAGAATTCATGTGTAAACAATAAACAGTGATCCCTACACACATACAAGCTGTGTTGACAAAATGAATATTTAATCGAAATTTCAGCATGACAAACGGATAAGGGTCAGACACGGTAGTTGATCCACAGAAGCAGAATACTGAAAAACTTGCCACAAGTTACAGCTGGTGCCCGTTTAATGTGCTCATAGTGTTTAATTTTTATCAAATGTCACACCGATATTCCTTGCAGAGTTGACAACTTCAACAGAACAAGATCCGATGTTCATGGGGTCAATAGGACGAGGTTATCGGTTATAGTGAGATCGTATTACAAGAACTTCGGTTTTACCTTCATTGAGTTTTGGTTTGTCAAGTGCCATCCAGTTTTAATCTCATGAACTGCTATTTCCATCTTGTTTACCGTGGATAAGGTTTCAGACTAGCAGAAATGCTGGTAGAGTTGATTCGATTACAATTGGCGTACTGGTGAAAGTTGATATTGGATATCGTATGGATATAGAATGCTTTGGTTTTTGTTCTTGCCTACCACTATGCAACCAGCGTAACATGGTAATAGTGTTGAAATTTTAAGTTTATCTGAAGGACAAGCAAACTTCAATAAATAATTTCAGCATATCGATAATGCGTCCCGATTGATTGTGTTTATAAAAAAATGACGCATAAATCAGTAATTCATTATTCCTTTGGTGTTCATAATATTTCACATTCAATAGTAATTTGTGGTTTGATATTTGTAGAATGTTAGACCGATAATTTCACTATCTAAGAACGGTAAAGCAAAAGTGTGTTTTTGTCTTGTCAATATCAAAATTACATTTGAACACGTCTGTTGGAGATCATTGTAATGTATGCATGTATGTATTACATCAAAGGCAACAATACAAGGTTATTCCTAAATACCGCGATTAATGTCCGAGTACATCGAGCAGCGGAGGTATTGTCCGAGACGCGTAGCATCGAGGACGATACCGAAGCCTACGATGTGCGAGGACATAAATCCCGGTATTTTGGGAATAACCTTATTATTATACACCTTTTTAGTCCAACTTTACAAGAAAAAAATCGAAATTAAGGCGTCTTTTGGATGCTCGTCGCGCACTGTACTGAGCGGTCGCGAGCAGACTGGGAACGCGTTGAGCGCGTCCGCTAAGCGCGCAGAACGAAAATTTCAACCCGCGCTGCGCAGTGCACACGGTAGAAATTGTACGTCAGCAGCATAATATCACTACAATTCACAGGTTTTGGACTGACCACGATTTGATTTGGGAGTACTGAATGCTAAGAAGTATATATTTTTAAAAAATGTGAAATTGTCTCTCCTTTTTTCTCCGTGTTGACGTGAAGGTGTTTTGAAGTCAAAGGTCAAATGGCGTCCAATAACACCTAAAGTTATTGTACTCTGCGTCAAAGTTATTGGACTCCGCCGCGTCTTCTGATACTGAAACTTAATGTGCGACGAAACTCCATAGGTTACAGACGCTAGGTGTATAATAACAAAGATAAATTAACCCTTTTTGTGCCGCCTGTATTATAGAACAATGCCCATAGACTCAAATGAGTACACAAGAATACAGGCTTGTTGAATACAAGCAGCGGGTTATTTACTGTATTCATCTGTAAATGCAATATTAAGCTAAAGTACAGGCAATTATCCATGCTAATACTGTAATTATAATATTGTTTGTATGTATGTATGTATGTATGTATGTATGTATGTATGTATGTATGTATGTATGTATGTATGTATGTATGTATGTATGTATGTATGTATGTATGTATGTATGTATGTATGTATGTATGTATGTATGTATGTATGTGTGTATGTATGCAATCCATGTATTTATGTATTCGTGTGCGTGTGTTTATGTGTGTTTGTGTGTGTGAATGAGGAGCCGTGTGATCATGTTATTTAGAGACATTCAAATCTATGAAGGGAATCGTCTATTCACTTGTAGAATGCCTAGAAGAAGAGTTCCAGTGTCTTATGTCACGAGAATGTATCTCTAATCTGAAAACATGTGACAATTTGTTCGATTGTCTGGATGGAAGTGATGAAAGTGGAATTATATGTGGTAAGGTGCTATGTCTATTTCCTTTATAAAATGAATACGTATTATTTAAAGTTCCTACCAAGATTGACGTCATAGCATATAACATTTGCCAAAGGCATTTCTTGAGACAATATACAACTGAAATGTTACCCAGTTAATACTTTCCCCATAAGCTTATACAATAATATTTTTAAAAACCCAACATTTATTTGCGATTTTTTTCCACTAATGTATCGTGAAAAAGGTTTTGCCGAAACAGCATTATTGCTTACAATTTAATCTGCACGTAAACACACAGTTTCTATTTTGAAAGTGATAGTTAAACCGGTTCAAACCGCTTCTGTGGTAAATCACGTGACTGAAAAATTATTATTATATCATACGAGGAGGTTAATTCCTACTCTGGGAAGGTTAAACTATCCCCGAATAGGACTTATGGTTATGCTATAAATATTAATTTAGCGTGTAACGCTAACGTATCGCGAAGCGAATTTATTTCAACAATTCTTATATCATCGAACATCCTATTTTTAGGTTATGTAATTTGAATACGGCAGTAATGCAACATTATCAACATTTTCATAAAAAAACTTGAATGGCTAAGCTAACACGAAAAGGAAGAAAAATGCAGCAAACTAGACATTGTCGAAGTCTGTGAATAAAATCTAATTTTGTGAACGCGATGTAATAGAGTATTCGCGACTGATTTTTCTGATCATGATGTGGTGGAGCTATCGGGAGATTTACAGACTTGTTCGTCTTGCGGCTTCTGTGTTTCAATGCATTATCAATAAGATTGCATGTCCAGTTCTTAGATTGACTACTCATAAGCTGGCAACGTAGTAATTCACGTGATTCTTCGTGACTATTTGCAATGAAAGTCGCCTGGCGTTGTCGATGTTGCTATATATGTGATCACGCACCTCCATGATGATAATAATTTGTTGCTGCAAAATGATTGACGCGATTGCACCAACAAAAAAATTCGTACGACTTCTGTTGTGCCACAAAAATTGAAATATATTGTCTGTGTGTACTGTACGGTAGCCTTGTGACAAGAACTAAGTACGGACACCCACTTTAAGAGAACCTGTCGATTTAGGGTCTTAGACACAAAAGAAGCCACAAGTCAACACATAAGACATAATAAAACAACAATATATGCAACAGAAAAAAACAGGAACACAATTTTACTATAATGAAAAACATCTACAATTTTACTATAATACTAAACTGAAAATTAAACAGACATCAAAAGACTACATTAAATAGCTGTAATGCAGCCACTTTCTCTTTATTTTACTCTCATACACATTAAAACATTATACATGCGCAGTAATTGATGATGAAAAAGTAATACTTCACTTCAAGACTGTAGAACGTTGAACTTGACCTGACCATCGTTGCACTGTTGATATGTATGAGGCCTTGATCGAGTAACATTTGCACTGGCTCCCCCATTACAACAATAAGTTAGAAAACTGTAATGACCATACTTTTGCATGGTTATCTGAGACTGGCCCCTAGTCGCTTGGCTTGTCTCGTCAGAGCAGTTACTCTCCGGGCAATGTGGGGGCAAGGCGTTCACCCCACGATCTAAGCACTAGTCTACTACCTGGCTTGACAGTCTGCTGATTTTCATTCCTTCAATTTATTGTGTTTTGATAATTACATGCAAACAGACTTGGTGCAAGTCTAGGGTGACATATGTGTCCAAACTTCCGAAAAACGAAACGATACGGGGCGACTTCAAACGACGACAATTCAACACTACCAGTTTGTGTGCAAACAAATAGGTGTTTCCCTTGCACGTGGCTCGTGACCGACCCGTTGATTATTCCACATGTTGTCATTTTAATCCGGTTGAAACCTGCCTTGATTCTCGTTTACTCATCGGTTATCAGCCGATGACAGCAGGAAAGGTTAAATGTATGCAAAGCTTATTTTCATGATATATTCGATTGATTAGAGTAGTGATAGACCTGCAAATCCAACACTACCAGTTTGTGCGCAAACAAATATGTGTTTCCCTTCCACGTGGCTCGTGACCGACCCGTTGATTATTCCACATGTTGTCATTTTAATCCGGTTGAAACCTGCCTTGATTCTCGTTTACTCATCGGTTATCAGCCGATGACAGCAGGAAAGGTAAAATGTATGCAAAGCTTATTTGCATGATATATTCCATTGATTAGAGTAGTGACAGACCTGTAAATCATTCTGTACAGTGTGTTTGTTTTTAGCTAGCTCAGTACACACAGTTCATCACGCCACCTGTGATCACATGCTGTTATGCACGGTTGCAAGCGCATCAAAGCATATGACCACAGGTGGCGTGATTGGCTCTCGCGAGTCAAAAACTTACATGACAGTCAGGAAGAAGCTACTGGGAGAGTGGGTCTCTTATCTTATTCAAGTAGTAAACGCCTCGATATTAAAAGACTTTAACTTTTTTGCTCAAATTTCCAAAATTAAACTTCAAACTTTTCCTTATAAAATAAAGAATGAATGGGTCGGTCACCATGCGAAGTACGGTACTAGATAATCAAATTGCCTCAAATTTACCAGTACCCATATTTCGAAGAAAGGCCACCATCCCTGTGTTAAGTTTATGGGGAAAAGTAAAGTTTACGATTTTTCCAAACTAAGACACGGAAAATTGTTCTTATTCAAAGAACTTTAAACTTTGTCCCCGCAGTGCGAACAAATTTTAGAGTCCGAATATCTGTCCCAAAGGCACATTCTACCTTCAGTTGCCTTTATTTGCAGAGCCTGAGGTAAGAAATGTCGCTAGTCATAAACATACATGGCAGTCAGGAAGAAGCTACTGGGAGAGTGGGTCTGAAAAAGCCGTGGATGGCAATGATTCCACGTGTGCACACAGCGAAGAACAGTATGAGCCCTTATGGTTGGTGGATCTTGGAAAGACTTATCTCGTCTATGAAATCAGAATCACACACATGCCGACTTGGAACCGTAAGTTATGCTCTGTGGTGTTCCCAAAAGCAACAAAGAGACTGTACGCCGTATGTGTTTGATGACTTTAGAATGCACTGTATGCGGGCCCAGTGTCAGAACGGTTAAGTCAATCCTTAAATTAATATCTTAAGCAGTTTTCGATATTAAGTTTGCTGCCTATTCGAATTCAACAACTGAGAAATGTCAAGCATGTTTTTTATTTCAAGTTTAGTGTTGTATGCATTGGTTTTGTTCAAAGCAAGCCATAATTGTAGGTTAGATCATGGCCCTAAGATCTTCAAACCCTTACATTAACATCGTATAAACCGACATTTTATTTACAGCACGACTTTCCGGAAGTGAAATAAAAATTGGGTTAGACTGGCATGTAACCGAAAACCCAATATGTTACACTGGCGTCGAGGATCATGAGACCCAGGCCGAATCTTTTACAATAAAGTGCACGCCGTCAGCCATTGCAGGTCGATATGTAAGCATACAAATCAAAGACAAGTCCGAAGATATGCGCCTCTGTGAGGTCGACGTTATGGGTATAGGTGATTATGTTTCAGCCACCTATTCGACCCATAGTCTTTCCTTCGTACAATATTAATAATTTTTTGCCGAGAGAAATGTTAGATTTCATTTATCTAGAGAGATCAGACAGGTAATAAAGAGACGACTTTGTCAAATATATTTTGTCGAACAAACGACCGCAAGAACAGAAATACTGCAGTTGATACATTTGACAGGCCAAGATGTCATGAAAAGAAGAATTTAGATTTTATTGAATCTGACTGCAAAGAACGAAGCAAATACTCTAACATTATTTATTAAGTTTCCTTTGGATATCTTATGACATCTAATGAGGTCGATTAAATATAATGGCATTTAATATTGTTGTGATGAACAGAATTGAAGTACTGGAATTTGGCCCTGGACCAAAAGGCCACTCAAAGTAGTACCTTCGCGTATGGCAGCGCTGTTAAAGCAGTGGACGGAGACAACAGTAACAACTACAATGACCGAAGTTGTACGCAAACTCAGAAAGAGTACCAGCCTTGGTGGAAAGTCGATCTTGGAGGAGAATTTGAAATCTATAGTGTCATTGTTACAAACAGGGCGGACTGTTGTGGTGAGTGTTATCGTCGTTTGTTTTAACATCCCTTCATGAAGACGACGACTTTGTGTCGATTTCTGCACCTAAGTATCGAATGGTACGGTCATCTATGGTCCCTGGGTGAATGTAGATCTGCGCTCGAATCTAATCACACACACACACACACACACACACACACACACACACACACACACACACACTATATATATATATATATATATATATATATATATATATATATATATATATATATATATATATATATATATATATATATATAATATATATATAACAGCATCGCAGGGCAGGAGATCCCAAGTGGATTGTACAACGCATTATAGTGAATTTCAAAACAGCTTTGAATTACAACGTGTTTGGGTGATTATAAACTGCATCCTGCCAACTGCATCCATTTCGAACGTTCTCCTATTGGTAGATTTTGCAACAATCTGGCCCAATACGACGTCCACTCTTCTCACTCACAGAAACACGTTGAGTGTAGGAAATACCACTCATTGTACCGACCTATACACACTGTACCGAAAAAACTATCGTTAGCGTTCTATGCCGTTTCATCGACGGGAAATGTGAAGGTAATATGAGAATGTTCAACATCAAATGTAAGGGTGGGTTTTTTTTAATTGGGGCGGTTACACTGACAATGTTGACTGTACCACAGTGAACGTCGTATTAGGTTAAATTGTCGTAAAATTAATCGAAGCAGAACGTTTGTGATGAATACAGTTGGCGTTATTTTCTATGACCAGAAACGTTTTTCTTATCATTCAAGCACGTTGTAATGCCAAACTATTTTGAAATTCACTCTAATAAATCAATAAACGCGGAAAAGGAGCATGTTGACACGCTGGTTATTTCATCATAGACTTAGATGTATTTCTTGGATACGACCTTTTGCTCGTTAGCCAGATCTTCTTCAGTTGAACATAGAGAGAGTTCTGAAATGCACAGATATCAGTATGCCTGTAAATTGCAAGTTTATAACAGTGAAATTTGTTCGACTCAGCATACTTAGTAATTAGATGAATGATTTTGAAGCCTCAAAAAATACATTGCTTGGGTTGAAGATTTTGAAAATATTGTGAAGGATGCAAGGATAGAAGTGGATTTGACTAAATAAATATAACATTGCAATCTGAATTGGAAAGAAATGTATAGCACACAAGAAGGAACGTAACAGATAAGCTATGGCTTATCTTGGCTATGGGTGATAGAAAAAGGCACGAGTGGGAACAAAGGAAAACCCGACTAAATACAGTTTGCTTGAGTTTATAGAGGGCGCTTTACAGGTAATCACAAAGGAGGTTCGGACAACGTTTATTTTCTGACATATAATCCTTGTGATGTTATGTTTATTTATGGAAATGCACTTCTATCCTTACATCATCTACTGTCCCTTTAAAGTCTTCTACACGGGGAATGTATTTTTGAAGGTTTCAAAAACATCAACTAACTACTATGTACGCTAAATCGAACAAAGTTCATTGTTATCTTGCAATTTAAAGGCATACTGAGATCACACGTCATCACACTTTTGAGATTCACCTGAAGACGCTAGCTATAGAGCGAAAAGTCGTGCGCAAGAAATAAATCAGAGTGTCAGTGAGCCTCTTTTCAACGTGTATATATATACGCTCTGAGTTGGTTTCAAAATGTCGCCACCAAAACAAATATTATTTATCGAATTTTAACACTACCTACAAATAGAATGGTTTGTCCCGATCATATATGTAAGAGTGTCGAGCTAGTAATCCTTTCACTCTATCTGAGGATTGCAAGATGCATGAAACTTAAGTAATAGATTTCATTACTTTGTACTGGAGTAATCTGTTTATTTATAACGCTCTGCTTTTTTGCATTGAGCACTGTAATTTCCCTCGAGGACATCTGTATACTTCGATATATATATATATATATATATATATATATATATATATATATATATATATATATATATATATATTTATATATATATATATTAATATATATATATATATATATATATATATATATATATATATATATATATATATATATATATATATATATAACTAGAAACGTGTTATTGAAATATGACAGGTTTATATATATAACTAGAAACGTGTTATTGAAATATGACAGGTTCCCCAGAGTTGTGTAGCTTGGAAATTTAATGTAGAAACTAAATTGAAAAACATACAACTACATCTGAGTGTCTCTGCACAGCAAATTTTTCGTTCCTTAAAACAACTCTTGCGAGAGAATAACCAGTGTAAATCTGAGGTCTCATTCGGGGAAGAAAAAAGGCCGACAGGACGCGCACGTCAAACCAACTTGAACTGATCCGTTAGCTCAGTTGGTAGAGCATCCAAACTGAATTCGGGGGACGTGAGTTCAAGTCCTACATGGGTCATTTTTTCAAGCCCCCAAAATTTGCTGTGCAGAGACACTCAGATGTTAGTTGTGTGTTTTTCAATTTAGTTTATATATATATATATATATATATATATATATATATATATATATATATATATATATATATATATATATATATATGTGTGTGTGTGTGTGTGTGTGTGTGTGTGTGTGTGTGAATTTGTAGTTGTCACTACAGGCTGTTTCATGCGCTAAGCAATCATCATGAGTGGGGATTTGGCGGGAGTAGGTCTGTTTTTATTGTAGCAGGTGGGTATGCATATGCAAATGAGCGGTTGCGGCCAATGTCAGGTCAGTTATTAATGAGGAGGAATTTGCTGCTGTGTCTGCATTTTGAGAGGAATTCTGTTCGCTTGTTGAGGGTTGATTTGCTGTCTGAGTAGATTGTATGGAGTTTTTCTGTTATGCACAGGTTACAGCGTTTAGTTTTATTCGAATATGGGGGAGCCCTGTCAATGATTGACCATTTGATATCGTAGCTTCTGTTGTTATCTTTAAGTTTCCATATGAATTTTGAAAGTCCTGTGGTGCTGTTTCTGTGCTTGGCTGTTTTGAATGTGTACTTGTGGTATGTGTTAAAAGTTGAGTCTGTGAGTCCGATAAAGTGTTTCTGATCATCGTGTATGGTGACAGTGGCGTTGTATATTTTATATATATATATATATATATATATATATATATATATATATATATATATATATATATATATATATATATATATATATATATATATATACACACACAAAATGTATACAATGTGCCCTCCCGGTTATCACCATAATGGCTTTATGGCAACCTCTGAACTTGGGCACAGAGAGTAGGTAGAGTAGGAGAGTATATATATATATATAATATATATATATATATATATATATATATATATATATATATATATATATATATATATGTGTGTGTGTGTGTATGTGTATATATATATGTATATATGTATATATATATATATATATATATATATATATATATATATAATTTATGTGTATATGTAAGTATACGTGTGGTGTGTGTGTGTATGTGTGTCATTATTTAGAAACGTTTACCTGCTAACCACCTTCTAATGGATAAATGATCAAAATGGGCGTAGAATTGACTGTGTAACTGATACAGTCACATGGACCAGGTTTCACCCCGCCTAGTTAAGAATGCATTCAATGACCTCTTGTTGAAGTGTGAAATGCTTCAGGCCACTGTTTTCGACAATTTGATACATAATCATTGGAATATATAATATATAACATTTTGAGAGCACTTTTTTACTTTTGTACGAGTCATCTTTTTTTCGTCCTATACGTTAGGTGATCGTCTCCACGGAGCAGTTGTCAGAATTGGTAATAGTGATGTCATTGTAAACAATACACAATGCGGCGAAACCATAACCGCAGACACTATCGACTCAAATGCCGCGGCAGAGGTTGGATGCGTCCTAAGAGGTCGTTTTGTGTCCATACAACTGGAAAATAAAACCGATTATCTCAGTTTATGTGAAGTCGAAGTCATTGGCGAAGGTGAAAACTTGTTCTTGAACCTCCTGGCATGCAATATATCAGCAAAATATCATATTCAGTTTAAAAGTATTTTTTGCGGTTTCTTATCATTTCGTGTCGGTAATTATCTATCTACTCTAAGACATGGCATGAGTTTGCAAGTTCAACTTTTACAGATGAAAGAGAGTTATGCCCAATACATAGTGGCTATTGTGGTTATCGTGTACACTGGAGGAAAGGAAGAGCTTTTGGAAATAATAAACCTTCGCTTTAAAAACAACTTTTACCTTATGAGAAGCTACAAGTTGTGAGTGTCACCGACGGATGTATAACTATTGTGGAATAAGCGAAACACTAGTCAAGCAGGTCACTCGTTCGAAATTGTTTCCATATGCTTTATGTTGAACTTGAACGTCATATGCATTGAACCAAGCACTTTGGGTTTTGCACTAGCCTCAAACATTTTACCTGTCGTGCAAAAATGAAGCAACATTATGTTACATTTTGAAATGCCATATTCGATGCAGGTGCCCTATCCATGTTTTTATTAATTTGAAATTAATAAATGTTGTCCTTTTTAAAAAAATATTTTCAAGACTTGTACATAGTGAATTTGACAAAATTTTGCCGAGACTTCAGAAAACTTTATCCATAAACTGGCTTTTGCAATTTTCCGCAAAGTCAATGAAAATTTATCTTTTGCAACCACTTCGCCTGAATTACTCTGCGTTGGTCAGCTATCATTGATTGCATTATATCTATGCAAATTTCTTTTCTAGATATCGTTGAGTACCTACCAAACGTAGCTCTTCATAAACCGGCAGAGCAAAGCAGTACATACTACACACACGTTGCAGGCAGAGCTGTCGATGGTGATGAAAACCCGGCTTTGGAGTCAGGTCTCAGCTGCATACACTCTGCCAATGAGAAGGGCGCGTGGTGGTTTGTAGACCTCTTACAAATTTATGCTGTCTACGAAGTGGTCATAATCAACCGTTACGATTGTTGCTGTAAGTAGATCAAGTCTCGCTATCTTAAGAGCAATATCTTATCATCACAGCAAAAACTGAACACAATACGTATCGCTCATGGCTAAATAGACAGCACTATAGACAGACAGACAGATATGTACAAATAATGAAAGGTACATGGATAGATATATAACATACTATTAAACATGGATGCATGCACGCATGCATGCACGCATGCATACATCCATGCATCCATGCATCTATGCATCCATGAATCCCTCCATCCCTACCTACCTACCTACTTACCTACCTACCTACCTGCCTGCCTAGCACATTAAAAGATCGATCGACTGGTGAATGAATAAATAGGGAAATAGACATACATACATACATACATACATACATACATACATACATACATACATACATACATACATACATACATACATACATACATACATACATACATACATACATACATACATACATACATACATACATACATACATATATACATACATACAGACAGACATACAGACATACAGACATACATACATACATACAGACATACAGACATACATACAGACATACAGACATACAGACATACATACATACAGACATACAGACAGACATACAGACAGACTACAATCCTACCTTTCTACCTTTTAAGCATCAAGAATTTTGGGAGCTTTAATAAGAATTGGTTACCATAGAGAAGAACTAACCAAAAACATCCAATGTGGAGGGCAGATAACGGATGAGGATATGTGGGACAAGACCATAACCAGAGACTGTATTATTCCCATTTTGGGTCGGTATGTCATCGTTCAAAACGACCCTGAAAGAGTGGATTACCTACATTTCTGCGAAGTCAAAGTCTATGCGAAGGGTATGTTTGCTAGTTAATCATATGCACATGTAGAGAGTTGCAGTGCACAGCTGTGTTTAGTACAACAGTCACTCAAAATATTATTGGGATTTTACTTTATTATTTTAAAGGCACCATTTATTAAAATGCAGAAAGAGAAGCTCATATATAAGTTCAGGACAAAATTATCGTTCGGACAGCGAGCATATGTTCTTTGATGCGACCAAGTGCGTCTTTCGCATTTGTCAGAAAATTCCTCATGCAGAAATTCCCTTGAAACATGACCTTAGTATGACAAAATGTGTTCGAATGGTTTTAAATTTTATACGGTCGTTTTATTCGATAATAATCTCAAGAACTCTCCAAGCATCAAATAGAGCTGTGTTTGACATGAATAACACCAAAAACGTTACAGTAGATGCATGATGTTTGGGATGGCAAAGTTGATAAGTCCCTATCAGTATTTGGAGTAATGTTCTAATCTTAGAAAGAAAATAGCGGATGTTGATATAATTTTATCAACTTTAGTATTCCAAATATTATAGCGTTCGCTGTAAACCACGGACTTTCCGCATTTGAATAACTCTATCAACTCATTAACACACTCATAATCAAGGTTTAATATTTTAGATTCTGTTTTTTGCTTGGCAGATCCTCATTACGCAGCAGTTAAGTTGTTTATACCGCTGCGCTGTTTGACCTACATACTTCTTCAGATAAAATTGTTCCATTCCTTTGTAGAGTTTATACCAAGCGAATCCATAGACATCCTTAAGCCTCGGATGTTTGCCATGTTCGAACCCCAGGAGGAAAAGGCACTGCCTGTCAATTCATCGGACGTGTTCTCAAATCTTCCGCTGGATAAATGTCTCTCTGAGTGCTTAAATTGGAAACGATACGAATGTCACTCCTTTGATTTCCACTATGATTCCAAGACATGCAGAATCCATCGCAAGAAGGTCGGGATGGATAGCTTACAAGTGGTTCACTCTCCTGGAACCGTGCATTATCAGAAACTACGTATGAGTGGTATGAAAAGATATTCTCTTTTTAATCCTAATTTGACCTTGTTGTTTTAATCCTTTTTGCAAGATGGGAGCACTTTGGCAGCGGTCACATATTAATTTGACGGCAGCGGTCACATAGTTATTTGACGTATCATCGTCTCAATCATTTGACCTGCCCTGACGAGAGGCCAAAGCAAAGGCTATTGTCTTTTGAACCTAGCATGACGTGTAAAGTACATAAAGAGTAGTAATATTGCGAATATGTTACGATTAATTGTACGTCTAGACCAATCATCAGTTCGCTGCATTAGCGCCATCGATATACTGCATGGTGTAATAGGTAATAAGCTTTCTTTTATGCAAACGGCATGGTCCAAGGAAGTGACATTTTCTTCAACAAAAATTATCGCATTAGTCAGTCCAATATTAGAGTAAACAGACTTCATTGATAATTTCCGGCGAACTAATATGAGTAAAATTGCGCCAATGAAACATACCGTCATGTAGCCTGAGGTTGCTATTCACAGAGTCCATTTATACAGCAATGTTTTAGTATTACAGTTGTCAATTTAAAAAATTAACGAAATTAGGTTTCATAACAAGTCAGTTGAAAAATTCACCAACCATCTTCATCATCGCCGTCTTCGAAATCGATGCCCAGCATGCTTCCGCACTTCCTCTTCTCAATTATCAAACCAGAGTGATATCTTTAACGCGATGAGAAGTGTTTCTGTATTTATGTAATCGTATGATGAGGAACTTCCTTCTTGCCATGTTATTGGTAATGCCGGTAGAGCAAGTTTTTAATTTTTTTATTTCCTCTATTTTGAACAACTTTGCTAGCTTCTCGACTATGATCTGTCGTTCTTTTTAGAAGTATTAATAATAATTTCCCCTGCTAACCATGTTCAGAACCTTAGTAAGGTCTAAATGGGAGAAAAGTTCTTTTCTTTAAATTACTTATATAATGCAACGACAAGCGGAACAGGGGTAGAACGTTAAAAATTCCTTCACCTATGCCGACACATGAAATATCACCCGATGTGTCATAAAATAGAAATAACAGCCCAGGTAGTATGCCTTTCATATAAAGATGTATGATTTCGCCTTAAAATACATCAGCGTTTTTGCAAACCTGTATTACAAGCAGCATGTTTCGATAATGCCTCCGGCATCAAATTTGGACGAAAAACAGAGTGCTATCATTTCAACACAAATGTAACCGTCTTTGCAAAGATGAAGTACGTTATTGAGATTCGAAAAACATACTGGTACATTTGATAAGGATCAGGCCCCTTTTCATACCACTGCAGCTCTAGGTTTTTAAGGTCAAAAATTGCATTACCTTCAAGTCTTAAGCATATACTTTCTTAAGCTTTTAGTAGTCCGTCATGCACTATCTTACTTGTTCATAGTGTCAAGGGTTTTACCATTGCTAAACATTTCTAGTCATTCATGAAATTGCACTTAAACAAAATTTGCAGTCACAATTTTTAAGTAGTTTACCAAAGTCCTTGGCAACAGTTTGATGTCATTAGCTCACGTGTGTAAACACGTGGGCTATTGTCATAGCGATGTCTGTCTGTCTGTCCGTGTGTGTGTGTGTGTGTCTGTCTGTCTGTCTGTTTACACGATAACTCAAAAACGCCTGAACGGATTCAAGTCAGATTTGGTAGACATGTACCATATGCTACTTGCAAGAACTGATTAGATTTTGGTTAGTGTGGCTTGCATATTAATGAAGTTATGCAATATCGAATTTTCCATACAATGGTTTCCCTATGGAGACGGTAATGACAGTGTAGACATATAGCAAGAAATACTGCACAAAATTTCATGAAACTTTTCACAGATGACAATCTAAGAACATTATGATGATACTGTGAGTGTCATGTCAATTATCTTCTCATTTGCATATTTAATGAACTTTTGTTATTAGTGAGATAACTCTGAAATTCCTGCACTAAACTTGATGATACTTGCAACAATATTGATTTATATATATCTAATTATAGTTAGAAGCATTAGGCAGTGTCAAGTTAATAAATAGCTTATTTGCATATTTTATGAAGGTTTGTAATTAGTCATATAACTCCGATATAACTTCACCAAATGTGATGAAATTTGCTGCAGATACTGATCCGACTGATATCTAACTGTAGTGTAAAGTATTTAGTAGTGTAGAATTAATTAAGGGTTCATTTGCATATTTAATGAACTTTGTAATAAGGTATATAACTCTGAAATTACAGCACCCAAGTCAGTGAAATTGGGTACAGATATTGTTTTGATAAATATCTAATTGTACTGAGAAGCATTTGGCAGTGTCAAGTTAACAAATAGGTCATTTGCATATTTTATGAAGTTTAGTAATTAGTGGTATAACTCCAAAATAACTGCACCAAATGTGCTGAAACCTGCTGCAGATACTGATCCGACAGATATCTAATTGTGGTGTAGAGCATTTAGTTGTGTGAAGTTAATTAAGGGTTCATTTGCATATTTAATGAACTTTGTAATTAGTGATTTTATTCCAAAATTAAAGCATTAAATTTGATGAAACTTGCTACAGATGTTGATCTGATAAATATCAAATTGTACTGAGAAGCATTGAGCAGTGTCAAGTTAATAATTAGCTCATTTGCATATTCCATGAAGTCTTATAATTAGTCATATAACTCCGAAATAACTGCATCAAATGTGATGAACACTGCTGCACATACTGATACGACAGATATCTAACTGTGTTGTAAAGCATTTAGTAGTATAAAGTTAATAAAGGGTTCATTTGCATATTTAATAAACTTTGTAATTAGGTATATAACTCTGAAATTTCGGCACTAAAATTTGGTGAAACTTGCTACAGATATTGACTTTATAAATATTTCATTGTGCTATGAATCATTGAACAGTGTCAAGTTAATGTAGGGTTTATTTGCGTATTTAATGAACTTTTTAATAAGTGATATTAATCTAAAATTACAGCATTAAATTAAATAAAACGTGCTACAAATGTTGATCTGATGGATATCTAATTGTCCCATAAAGCATTGAGCAGTGTCAAGTTAATTGACAGCTCATTCGCATATTAAATAAAGTTTTGTAATTAGTGATTAAACTCTGAGAGTACTGTGCGAAGTTTTAAAAAAACCTGCTACATATAGTGATAACATATATCTCATTGTTCTGTGAAGCGTACTACTATTAATGAACCTGTTGTAAAACACGTGAGCATATTCTGTTCATATCTGGTTTTTATCATGTGATCTGAAATGGCTTGCGTCATCGCAGGTTTTTGTTTTGAATTTTCTTTCTTTTTTGCAGCATTCATTCCTTCAGACAATGAAACGGAGTGCCCAATTGACTACGTCAGATGTACGTCTGGGGAATGCGTCTACCCTTATCAGATATGCGATACAATAGTCGACTGTGTTGATGGTTTTGATGAGTTTGAGTGTGCAAATACAGAGTCAAGTAGTAAGAGTTAACACCGATTTCTTATAGTACTTTTGATGTTGCTTTGCAATCATGATAAACAGAGAATCATTCTAAAAGATTCGCCTTCGTTTTTGAGCACATACACAGACATCAATGAAGTCATTTCACGTAGTATTGTTTTTTAGCGCTCTCAACATATGCAAATGTAGCGCCCCTTTGTTAACTAGTAACCTACCGCGTTTGTTTTCTCCTTAATCTTACGACAGGGTGAAGCGAGCTTATGAGTATTTAGCTATCATAGATAACGCTTAAAACGTTTCGGGAACATTTGACTTAGAATTATTTTATTGAATTTGTCCTTTGTTTGAAGGATTTTACCTGATTTGCTTTTGTCCAGATAATCGTTTGTTTCACTTCTATCCTGGCTGGAACGCACCATTTTTGTCGATAACTGATGACATCGATGTCTACAAGTACTTCGAGGAAAACGTCTACGTGCACCACGACTTTGATCGCGTGAAAGGAGAAGATCCACCCGACTGGACAAGATTTAGAATGTTTAGTAAATCGCCAGATTTATCTGAACTGGAGAGGGTTTTAAAACTCAGCGTTGGTGAGATAAGTGAGTTAGGTCACCAGGCTGAAGATTTCATTCTACAGTGTACGTATGCAGGCGAAGAGTGTGATCCAAAGTAAGCATTAATGAGCTAAATGTGTTGTTTTGTTTGTTTTGTTTGCTTGTTTTTCTGTTGGTGTATTTAGAGAGAGAGAGAGAGAGAGAGAGAGAGAGAGAGAGAGAGAGCTCATAAAGACATAACTTTCCTGCACAGCTCTACCTTAAAACCAGTTATTTTCTGCCTAAGCTTCTATGCGACCAGTGCGACTGAGAAAATAACCTAAGTACAGTTGCAGGCAAAGCCACTCAAGTTAAACGTACGGCCATAAAAAAGTGTACATCACAAGACTGCATAAATCTTATGTCTTGTGTCTTTTTTGGGAAACATAAATCAAATGGCCGAAAGACTAATAAAATTGACTCTTACATGATTACAAGTGTTCTAATGTACATATTATGGGTGGCTATTGTCGTTCGATAAGCAAAAGCATTGAAATAAACCTTTTCATTGTTGCAATTTAAAGATTTTTAACGAGGATTGAAATTTTGACATTGGACAGTAAGCTTTACATTTTTTCGCTATATTTTTTTCAGAAAGGATTTTACAGTTTCGCAAGACCAACGATATGGCAATTGTTTTCACTTTAACATGGATCCAAAAAGTACTAGACAATCGACAGGCACTGGACCTGACCAAGGTAATCAGAACAGGCATTCCTGTGGTCCGTGATTGAGACAATTACGTCTGAATGTTTATTCTTGCATTTTCGAGTGATTCCTTAGATACCATACATGCGTCAACGTTAACTTGCATGGAGTTTGTGAAAGGAAGAAGAAGAATGCAAATTGATTTATTACGTTCATATTTAGGTTTGACTTTGACGTTGTTCACGGAACAAGACGAGTATTTGAGTATTTATGGGCAAGACTCTGCCGCAGTAGTAGGAATAACGCCTCCAGGGAGTCAATATTTCCCGGAAGACCAAGGATTTTTTGCATTGCCAGGTACAGTGACGTCAGTATCGCTTTCAATGGTAAGTTTGCTCACCTTATATAGAAACTAGGTATCAAGTTTATAAAGGAGACACGTTTGCCTTGTCGACGATCATGAAGCACAAAACAAATGTGCTGATACACCCTTTAGTCTTTTTTAGACTCCGTTACAGGCCCTCTTTAGCAAACCAGCCGTCTTACACCCACGAAACGAGGTGGCTGAGTGACACGCACAGGCAATACCGAACAAGTTCAGCCGTGAAAGGGTCAAATCATTTTCTAAAAAATGGTAATAGAGACTTATTAGTCTTGATCTGGTTATCTATCTATGGATATGGCCAGATGGTCAATAGACGCCAATGAAATAACGTATCTAATCTGAAACCTCCTGGTTAGCTAACCTTCAGCCCAAAAAGTCGCTAAGCCACTGAAAGAACCAAAGACAGACAAAGACAAAATATAGGCAGACTGACAGGAAAGCCAAAACATAGATATAAAAACAGATGGACACCAACATAAGCTGCTACAAACTTCAAAGCTGCATCCAATGTTTACTTATTTAGATTGTAGCAATATCATAAAAGACGGCGTCTTTACCTTCCAGGGTAAACTTAATCGTCAAAAGTATCCCTATGGAAATTGTACAAACGAAATGGTCGACAGTGGCCTGGAGGATCGCGTAGCTTCCAGGTATAAGTCAGAGCAATACACTCTTGCGGTAAGAAGAATTATTTCTTAGCTGTCACTCTTTCTTTCTTTGTTGTAACAGAAGTGATGAAATTTTCATAGGCGTCGCCATATAAGGACACCTGCATAAGAATGATACTGTATCTTAACCACCGTTTCTCCTCAGGTCGTGTATGTAAAAGTTACACTTTAGCTGACAATATTCAACGACCATCACACGAACAATTTGCTTAACGTGTCACTTAAGTTGACAGTAGCCCCGTCCATTTTTCAAGACAAATTCCTTTTTCTTGCAGTCATGTGAGAAGGCGTGCCTCCAGAATGCCTTAGTGGTATACTGCGGTTGCACAGACACGTTGGGCATCGATGCACAGCAGTGCCTAATCCTGAATGAAACGCAAGGTAAAGTCTAGCAAGCATTCGTGTCCTTATGGCTGGTCATTGTGTATGAATTGCCCACATCTATTCTGCATTTTCATGTAATTATACATACTCAAATCTTTTTGACGTAATTTTATGTCAACTTGTCCGAAGGCTACTTAATTATCAGCTTTGCAGAGCACATTGATATTGCTTATCTTTTATCATACCCACTTTATTCTGTAACTTATGTTTGTGATAATAAATAATTGCCAAACTCTGCCTATACTTCAGAGAAACAACATGTGTAATATTTACGTAGTTAACGTCTAATATGTTGTTTATTTTTGTTTGTCCATAAAGTTGTTTGCAAAACACTGATTTATTACCTGTACCAGAAGGATTTACTCGAGTGCAATTGTCCCCCGCCTTGCAGGTGAGCCTAATTATTAACAGGTAATAATATCCATCGCAACAGTGTTGCAACGTGAAGAAGGGACATTGAGTTTAAGAAATCTACCCTAATGAAAGAAGCTCTTGTTAAATTCAACTCTTTACTGGTGATTTAACTAACCTTTCACGTGCAACCTAGGTAACAGGCCAGTTAACCCCGGGACATATATTCTCCGGACCTTTGCCACCTACCATTCCCCCTCCCCGACTATTTACCACCGGACACTTACCATAAAAGACATTTTGCACCCGGACATTTACCCACCCCTCTCTCTTAAAAGAGATACTTATCTTCACTTTCAAACAGTTTCATCTTGTTTGTCCGTTGCAAAGACTCTATGATATTTCAAACGACATGGTAAGATTGTTGGAGACACCCCTTAGATACGTTATATTTCTTTATTTTGATTATCATTAACAATGACCTTTTTGTGCTCCTATGCGACTTTGTATTCTTTTATTTCTTACAGTAGGTGCTCTTGTCCCACTTTAATTTGTGCTATGGTGATACGAGTAGTCGCATGCTCCTTTCTGATACAGTCCATGAATTTCCAGATCGATGGATAAGCTGAGCCGATAGCACGAGTAAAACGGTTGTGCCATCCTTCAAGGGCATGGTTGATTCTTGGCAGGTCTTCAATGTTGCGATCATGAACGTTCCACAATTTGTGGCAAAATAATTGGTCTCGTCTTCTGCCCCGACGTTGCTCACCAATATAAACTGTCGCAGAGTAGTCCGGAATCGTTTGTTCGTCATCACCACAATTCTTGACTAGATTTTCAAATGCCCTAACTGCATCCGCTATTGGTACGAATACAAGTGCTGATGTCATATGTATGTTAGCTCTAAAGTTGTTGCCGCTGATATACTTCTGTTGCAGGCCTTCACTTTATTGTTATTATTATTATATCTTTATTTCAGATTATAAATACCCCTAGCAAAACAACAATACATTTTAAAATATACCATAGGTTCCCTACCGCATTGTGGCCACTGGGTAGCCAATTCGATATCAAATTGTAGAAACTGTTCCCCATAACTTGTAAGCGTATCTTCATGAGGAATGGTAAAACCTTTCATGAATTGATGGGGCACATTTGGAGTGTGGTTTATAGTGTTCTTTTGTCTTCCTGCATCACTGCGGATCGTCGTTAACTGGGCAATCCTTGCGGCAGCGCATTCCGGTAAATTAGTGAGGGTCTTGTAAGTCATCAATTTTTGGGTCTCCTGAAACGCCATATACAGCTGATGAAATTAAGTAGTAGACGAAAACAAAATTTTGAAAGGAATCAATTTGGGTATTGCAAAGGGAACGCCTCAGCAATTCTTAGTTAAATATACTGGTTTGTTGATATTTATATGAAGTGTTACATGATCATATTTACTCTCACCAAATCATGCATAACTGATACGTATTTAAATATTTTTACTAACTTTGCATTGACCAAAGATTGTTGCCTGGCAAGGATATTCTGTGGTTTGAGTTTCATTGCGGCTCTGCATTTTAGAATCTCTATTGTTTCGTTTGTCTTGCCGATGTAATTGTCGGGTCGGAAGGTAGGGTTCCCATGAACCCCATGGATGTATTTTTTTAACCTACATTTTTGTAATCCTTAGGGTCTATATTTAATGAATTTTGATGTTCCCAAAAATCAAATCGTGTCCCATGGGGTTCATTTGGCGCCATCTTTGCCGCCATTTGGCCGCCATCTTGGATTTCAACGATGGGGTAGGAGTCACGTATCTACCGCTCGACGGAAACAGAAACAATAAAATACTATAAACCTTACATTTTTAGAAAGCCAAGATCATGGCCTTTTATTGATATATAACTTAATAGGGATTAATTAATATTCGAACGACGATTAGACTTCATATCGGCCATTGGCCGTAAATCGTAAAATTTGCGAAATTTCACACCCGATAATTAAGTTCCCGTTTCTCCAAACAATTTTTCATAAGGTATTTATATATTTTTTGGAAGAACTCAGTGCAATAAACAAGAAAAACAACATTAAAGTATGTGTCTTGAGATTGAGTGGGTGTATGAGCTTGTTTTCTTATTACGCGGTATGCCATATATCCGTGTGTAACATAAGGGGTAGGGGTAATGTTTCCCTTTCTGATTCGAATCATGAATGATGAAACCATATAAATGTTACATTTTGTAAAAGTGCTGCATCAGACCTTTCTAAAAATATATAGATTTATGGGGATAAGTTGCATATTTAAAAGTTACAAAGCTTAAACCTTTCGGTTTGTGTCGATTTCAAGTGATTTTTTAAGAACGAAATTACAACATATGGGGTAGGGGTAATGTTTCCCTTTTTGCCTCGAATCATGAATTACGAAACCATATAAATGTTATATTCTTTAAAAGCTCTGAAATGGGCCTTTCCAAACATGTATAGTTTTATTGGGAAAAGTCCATATTTTAAACTTACAAAGCTTATGCCTTTCAGTTTGTGTAAATTTTAAGTGATTTTTTAAGACGAAATTACAACATATGGGGTAGGGGTAATGTTTCCATTTCTGCCTCGAACCCTGGGTTATGAAACCATATAAATGTTATACTGTTTGAAAGCTCCGAAATTGGCCTTTCCAAACATGTATAGTCTTATGGGGAAAGGTCCATATTTTAAAGTTACAAAGCTTAAACCTTTCAGTTTGTGTCAATTTTAAGTGATTTTTTAAGAACGAAATTACAACATAATGGGTAGGGGTAATGTTTCCCTTTTTGCCTCGAATCATGAATTACGAAACCATATAAATGTTATATTCTTTAAAAGCTCTGAAATGGGCCTTTCCAAACATGTATAGTTTTTTGGGAAAAGTCCATATTTTAAACTTACAAAGCTTATGCCTTTCAGTTTGTGTCAATTTTAAGTGATTTTTTACGGACGAAATTACAACATATGGGGTAGGGGTAATGTTTCCATTTCTGCCTCGAACCCTGAATTAGAAACCATATAAATGTTATACTGTTTGAAAGCTCCGAAATTGGCCTTTCCAAACATGTATAGTTTTATTGGGAAAAGTCCATATTTAAAGTTACAAAGCTTAAACCTTTCAGTTTGTGTCAATTTTAAGTCATTTTTAAGAACGAAATTACAACATATGGGGTAGGGGTAATGTTTCCCTTTCTGCCTTGAACCATGAATTATGAAACCATATAAATGTTATACCTTTTGAAAGCTCTGAAATGGGCCTTTCCAAACATGTATAGTTTTATTGGGAAAAGTCCATATTTTAAAGTTACAAAGCTTATGCCTTTCAGTTTGTGTCAATTTTAAGTGATTTTTTAAACAAAATTATAATATAAGGGGTAGGGGTAATGTTTCCCGTTCTGCCTTGAACCATGAATTATGAAACCATATAAATGTTATACTGTTTGAAAGCTCTGAAATCGGCCTTTCCAAACATGTATAGTTTCATTGGAAAAAGTTGCATATTTGAAAGTTACAAAGCTTAAGCCGTCCAGTTTGTGTCAATTTTAAGTGATTTTTTGAACAATATGCACAAAACAGTTAGTCCGTTGGCCAGGTATCGAAATCATCCCCTCTAAGGCATTTTACCCACTATGATTTTCTGTTAGCTAGTATTCTCAGCTGTCATAATCTGCTTATTTTCCATTTAACTGATGGTGTGTGAGAGTGTAACGACTTGTTTGTGAAGGGCTGTCACGCCCTCCGTAGTAAAATAGGAATGGTTAGGGGTGACATATTTACCGCTAGTCGGAAACAAAAACAAAAAAGTACCATAAACAATACATTCTTAGAAAGCCCAGATATAAGCTTTTTACTTTTTTGATAATTATTCGACTTTAGATGGCGCCAATATTCCGTATGTATTTGGCGGTCAGTAGCCAAATCATTCACATAACGAACGTTGATATGGCCTGAAACTTCGGTAAATTCATTCAAGCAAACTCTTGTTTGATTAAGTTGATAGTTTTCCTTTCTTTTTTATTTCGAGTGTTTGCCATGGCATGACTGAAACGAACCTTGAAACGAAGGCTGTACGTACTAGTATCTATATTAGTCCGAGCCTGAGCGTGATCTGAGAGCAAACAGATCCGCAGATAATGCGAACGATCGATACCGTTACCAACAGACTCATTATGCAGAGCCGTGCCCCAAAACGCCCAACCATACTTGGCACTAATCATGATCCCAGTCCATTTCGAGCCGGGCTTTAAGGGAAGTGCGTGGCCTTTGAAAGACCCTTTGGTTTGGTTTTGTACCGTAGTATAGGAAGAAAACCCGACCTGTCGTCGTTGCTGTGAATGTTTGTGTTTTTTTAGCCTCGTTTTTTGCCTATTTGAAGAATCGTCTTTGCAGCCTTCCATCCTGCGTTCTGTGTAGCGAGTGTCTTCGATCGCTCTCTTAAGTTTGTGATGTACAACTGTCTTGAGTCCCGGTGCTTTATTGGGTGTAGAGGTAAATAGTTAGAGATCAGGGTGATAAATTGGTGCCGCAGTGTCTTTCCAGGTGTTGCCACTTTTGAAGGAATTCAACACTCGGTATTTTGGCCTGGTAAGTATTCTGTAAGGTGTACCTGTAGGCTACGTGGTACTGAATAGGGGCCACTTAGGTTTCAACACATTCGATACTCTTGGCTTTCGCTTATACCCCGTTGTATGAGTAACTGGGATCGGAAAGGGAAAGGCTTAATTAATATCCATCTTTGCTAATATTAATTCTCGTTTTGCTTACAGATGGCCACCTCTTCTTGTTTCGGTGAAAATTTGACTTTCAATTGGACAAAACATTGAGTATGACTTTCTTCTTGTGTTATTTAGGCCTATGAAAAATATGAAAATTGCATATATATTGTTGTCAAATATCTCAAATCTTAGATTGGAAGAGATAGGCTTAGGCTTCCCCGTCATTCTAAGCATGACCCCATGGGAAGTAAACGGTCGCTTACCTCAATCATATTAAAAGTAACACTATAATAGTGAGCTCTGATTTGCCCGACGGTCACGTGACTGTGCATGTATTTACGATATACTGTAAAGTTGGCCATTCCTATCTCCAAAGTGGGTTTCTTTCACATTGTTTGTATTTTCATCACAAGTTTCAATATACTGATATAATATAGCGATAAACAGCCCCTATAAGTGTGGTACACCACTCGAGCTCGGTTTTGACCATTTCACTCCTTCACTCCTTATACACACTGAAGTTCGTGCGTATATGTTGTTTACCGGTCGAAACCGTGTGGTATCCTTTCAAAGTGGTGCTTTATTGCTTATATATCTCTCGCGATACAATTAAAAAAGGGATTGATTGTTGCTGCTGTCATATCAACTTTGCATGACGACTATGACATCCAATTTAGTGTTTGTGGGTTTGGAATATATAATTTTGACATATTATAGCTGTTAACTTTCTTTCCCTAATTTGAGTTATTGAAATGAGTAAAACGTCTTTTATTAACCACCATTTTAACTTTTTAGTGCTATTTAATGCCTATAGAGTATATTTCTATGTTCCTTTTAACAAGTAAATGTCAGTAAAGTAACACAAACTTTTGAGTTTAGGCATTGTCACTGCATAATTTTTGAGTTTACCCCATCAAGCCATATCTTGTTGGAAAAACAACTGCGTTAGTGTTTCAGAGATATGATATTTATGTGGCTTCCTTATTCGCTGCGTTTGGTAGGAGAGGAAACATTACCCATACCCCTATCCCTTAAATGTAAAGTATAGAGGGATGTACGGCATACCATATATTAGGTAAACAATCGACGCACCCCATAAGTCTCAAGAAGATACACTCTTTTAATGTTTTTTACTTCTCTATTGCATTAAGTTCTTTCAAATGATATATAAATACCTTGTAAAAATTGTTTGGAGGAACATGAACTTAATTATTGGGTTTGAAATTAAGCAAATTTTACAATTTACATTTCATGTCCGATATAAAATCTAATCGATTTTTGAATATCGATTTATCCCCATTTAGTTGTATACCAATGGTAAGGGGATTATCTGGGCTTTCTAAGAATGTATTGTTTATGGTACTTTTTGTTTTTGTTTCCGACTAGCGGTAAATATGTTACCCCTAACCAATTCCTATTTTACTACTGAGGGCGTGACAGCCCTTCACAAACAAGTCGTTACACTCTCACACACCATCAGTTAAATGGAAAATAAGCAGATTATGACAGCTGAGAATACTAGCTAACAGAAAATCATAGTGGGTAAAATGCCTTAGAGGGGATGATTTCGATACCTGGCCAACGGACTAACTGTTTTGTGCATATTGTTCAAAAAATCACTTAAATTGACACAAACTGGACGGCTTAAGCTTTGTAACTTTCAATATGCAACTTTTTCCAATGAAACTATACATGTTTGGAAAGGCCCATTTCAGAGCTTTCAAACAGTATAACATTTATATGGTTTCATAATTCATGGTTCAAGGCAGAACGGGAAACATTACCCCTACCCCTTATATTATAATTTTGTTTAAAAAATCACTTTAAAATTGACACAAACTGAAAGGCATAAGCTTTGTAACTTTAAAATATGGACTTTTCCAATAAGACTATACATGTTTGGAAAGGCCAATTTCAGAGCTTTCAAACAGTATAACATTTATATGGTTTCATAATTCATGATTCGAGACAGAAAGGGAAACATTACCCCTACCCCATATGTTGTAATTTTGTTCTTAAAAATTACTTAGAATTGACACAAACTGAAAGGCATAAGCTTTGTAAGTTTAAAATATGGACTTTTCCCAATAAAACTATACATGTTTGGAAAGGCCCATTTCAGAGCTTTTAAAGAATAAACATTTATATGGTTTCGTAATTCATGATTCGAGGCAAAAGGGAAACATTACCCCTACCCCATATGTTGTAATTTCGTTCTTAAAAATCACTTGAAATCGACACAAACCGAAAGGTTTAAGCTTTGTAACTTTTAAATATGCAACTTATCCCCATAAATCTATATATTTTTAGAAAGGTCTGATGCAGCACTTTTACAAAATGTAACATTTATATGGTTTCATCATTCATGATTCGAAACAGAAAGGGAAACATTACCCCTACCCCTTATGTTACATACGGATATGTGGCTTAACGCGTAATAAGAAACAAGCTCATGCACCCACTCAATCTCAAGACACATACTTTTAATGTTGTTTTTCTTGTTTATTGCACTGAGTTCTTCCAAAAAATATATAAATACCTTATGAAAAATTGTTTGGAGGAACGGGAACTTAATTATTGGGTGTGAAATTTCGCAAATTTTACGATTTACGGCCAAGGCCGATATAAAGTCTAATCGACGTTCGATATTAATTAATCCCTATTAAGTTATATATCAATAAAAAGGCCATGATCTTGGCTTTCTAAAATGTAAGGTTTATAGTATTTTATTGTTTCTGTTTCCGTCGAGCGGTAAATACGTGACCCCTACCCCATTGTTGAAATCCAAGATGGCGGCCAAAATGGCGGCAAAGATGGCGCCAAATGAACCCCATGGGACACGATTTGATTTTGGGAACATCAAAATTCATTAAATATAGACCCTAAGGATTACAAAAATGTAGGTTAAAAAAATACATCCATGGGGTGCATGGGAACCCTACCTTCCGACTAGACTAATGTAATTGTCATTTAAAGTCTTTACTAGGGCCGTGCAGGACTTTTCCTCTGGTACTTCTGACAAACTCCGTAGTTGAACAACTACAAATTGTCTACTGTATACAATCTGTCAGTTCCTGTGTCGATGACGACAGTTGCGCACAAAGACAAGTCACCGATCAATGTGGATCTTTATGACACTGTGCCACTTTTGTTTGAGTTTAAATATGAATCAGGGTGACACACTGTTACCGAAAAGTATTTGAAAATGAGATGTCGACACTTTTTTACACCTGTTTAAGCCAAAAAAAAAAAAGAAATGTTTCTGGTCAGGCCTTTCTTTAAAAAATGGTGCGGCGACGCGGCTTTTTTTTTTTTTTTTCCTCCTCCTCAAGGGAGGGAGCAGGGTCAGTTAAAGCGCCAAAGCTTAGCGGCTATTTGCATATCATTTGCATATCATTAATTTATATTTGCATATGGATGTAAGCTTGCACATGCATCCACACATACTTAAAAACTATCTATTGTTGATTGACCAATCAGAGTGCTCAATTCAGGGTGTTTTATCTACTCGTAAAGCCTTGGTCACCAAATTCCAGAAACGAATGACAGCGCCATAGTAAAGTACTGTCCAATCAAAAGTGATAATGTCATATTCTGTAGACATCTGGTACGTTTTAATATTCAAATTTGGTAACACAGCGGAAACAAGCTGCAACACAACATCTGCTGGGTACAAACATAAACTAATGTGCCCTAGGGCATTTAAACTAATGTGCCCTAGGGCATTTATAGATGTTCCATTACATGGAAGGCTATTTCACAAATAAAAGTTTTAATTCATATCCTAAACATGTTACATTGACAAAGGGGACGGTTGACGTAAACACATTGAAAACGAAAACATATCAGTTAGGGGCGATAGTTTTTAAGTCGGATAAAACCCTCGTACTCGGGCTCTTCTGGTATATAAAGTCCAACCCTATGATAAAATGTCTCGGCCTGCGGCCTCGACATTTTATCGTTGGTTTGGACTTTATATACCAGAAGAGCCCTTGTACTTGGGCTTTATCCTATACATGTACACTCACAACAAATGCAATGGTAACACACAAGTGTGCAGTTTGAACATCATGGAAACTCTTTATTACACTTAAATAAATCATCACAGTATTGTAATTACAATTGCAAATATAGCTGCAAGCAGCGATGACCGGGTTTCGACACAAGTGGCAGCATAAGAGCAAAAAAAAAATAGATTGTGCGCATAATTAATGAGGTACAGGATGCAGTGTCATAAGGTCTCCCATCATACCAGATATGAAGTCTGTAGCACTTGTGGTTACCAAGTTGTGGACATATAGGTATATTCAAGGTCAAAGGTCATCGAGGTCACATGACATTTTGTCAAAAATTTTTTATTGCTAAGCTATCCCTATATACCAAAAATCAGACCTCTAGCCCTATAGACTGGCTCAGAATTAGATATGCGCATAATTAATTAGGTACAGGATGTGGTGTCATAAGGTCTCCCATCATACCAAATATGAAGGGTCTAGCACTTGGGGTTACTTAGTTATGTCCAAATATGTATATATAAGGTCAAAGGTCATGAAGGTCACATGACATTTTGTCAAAAAAATTGTATTGCTAAGTTATCCCTATATACCAAAAATCAGACCTCTAGCTCTATTGGCTGGACTCAAAATTAGATATGCGTATAATTAATGAGGTCTGGTCACATGACATATTTGCAACAGATTTCTATCCCATAGTAGTCCCTGTGTACCAAAATTCGGATCTCTAGCCCTATTGGTTAGCCTAGAATTAGATATGCGCATAATTAATGAGGTCTGGTCACGTGACATATTGCAATAGATTTCTATCCATAGTAGTCCCTGTGTACCAAATTTGGATCTCTAGCCCTATTGGTTAGCCTAGAATTAGATATGCGCATAATTAATGAGGTCTGGTCACGTGACATATTTGCAATAGATTTCTATTCCATAGTAGTCCCTGTGTACCAAAATTCGGATCTCTAGCCCTATTGGTTAGCCTAGAATTAGATATGCGCATAATTAATGAGGTCTGGTCACGTGACATATTTGCAATAGATTTCTATCCCATAGTAGTCCCTATGTACCAAAATTGGGATCTCTAGCCCTATTGGTTTGCCTAGAATTAGATATGCGCATAATTAATGAGGTCTGGTCACGTGACATATTTGCAATAGATTTCTATCCCATAGTAGTCCCTGTGTACCAAAATTCGGATCTCTAGCCCTATTGGTTAGCCTAGAATTAGATATGCGCATAATTAATGAGGTCTGGTCACGTGACATATTTGCAATAGATTTCTATCCCATAGTAGTCCCTGTGTACCAAAATTCGGATCTCTAGCCCTATTGGTTACCCTAGAATTAGATATGCGCATAATTATGAGGTCAAGGTCTCGTGACCTGACCCAAAATATTTTGGTGAACATTAACAGCCAATGATCGTCTATGTCAAAAAAGAACCAGACTCCTAGCTCTATTGGCTAGCCTATAATGGGCATTTGTAAATCCATAGGGGAGGTCAAAGGTCACTGAAAAATATGAAAAATAATACTTTAAAAATCTTCTTCTAAAAATCGGCAACACCTGTGACCTTGATATTTAGCATGAAGGGGCCTAACCCTATGGTCTACAAAAATATAGGACAGAATTTTGATTGGTTATTTTTATGCAAATTAGGTCAATTTAAAGTTTATTTTCAAAATGGGTGAAGGTCACGTGACCTTTTGTTATGGTCATGTGACCAAAAAATTACTTTTGCTGAGTTGTACCTGTGTACCAAATATGAAGTCTCTAGGTGCAACGGTGTTTGCGTGGTAGTTGCAAAGCAAGCGGAAGAAGAAGAAGAAGAAGAATAATAATAATAAAAAACAGAACGATTACTATAGGGTTTCGCACCCATGGTGTCGAAACCCTAATTAAAACAGAAGATTCAGATTGAAACTTTGAGAGCAAGAAATGGTTCGTCTGATTAGAGTTTCATTAATACATATATTGCTCATAAATTGTCAAAACTTGCCAACAAAGAGGAAAATTCACAAGTTTAAGCTTTACACGATTCAAATATAATTGAGTTTTATATCATTTTTGAACGACAAACACCGTGAATAATTTTTCATCACGGGGATAGATTTCAACTACGCCCCCCCCCCCCCCCCCCGCCGCATAACTTCTACTTCCACTGAACATCGTCGTTCGATTCTTGATTTTAAAAATACCACCAAGATGATCACAAGACATGAACTAAGTACAACTAGAATCCCTCGAAAATCAGGTGTAAAATCTTTCAGAGAACGTGTCAGAGTCTGCAGAGTGGAACCACACGCGACGCCAGGATCTATGTCAACACGTTATAAACCTGTCGACCAACATGGCCGCCGCCATTTTGAATTTATGCAATGTGAACTCGATCGCGATCGTGATCGTACTCAGACAAAACTCATCATTGTACAATCATAATCAACCTCACCAGTCAACTCTTGTTTCTTTTGCGGTCCATTTCGTTGATCAAAGCATGGAATGTGATCAAAGGCCCTGCTAGTGCTACACCGCTACCTCTGTGAATACTTGTCCGCGATGTATACTGTCTATTGTTGGTCGTAGTAGTCGTTCTGGAATGAAAATTTGTGAACAACCCAGCCGATTCTTCTATTGTTTTAACGTTCCTCTCAACACTTCCGGACAACTTATCTGATGCATACCATACTTCACACCTTCCACTCTTTCACCAGGTTAAAAGTTACAGTGAGCGCTTATGTGTAGACAATGCATGCATCAGCTGGTAGCTACGCAGAGCGTATGAACTAAAGGATGGCGGGAATATTTTAAAGCGTAGCGGGGAGAATCAAAGCGTAGCGGGGGGGGGGGAGGCCAAAGCGTAGCGGGACCGCTATGGCCTGGGGATAACACTGAGTTTTGTGGTTTTATCAATATAGTAACATTTAAACTGTTCATGCAGTCACTGATCATGTGCCCCAAAGAATTTTCTTTCTCTTCAGCCGTTTTGGTTTGGTGTTATAGTACTCAGTATGTAGTGTGCCACAGCCGCCGGCCTCAAACCAGGAAAAAAAAGGGTGACGCGCTGTTGTTCAAGTGACGCGCGCGCTGACCAGAAACATTTCATTTTTTTTTTGGCCTAAAATCTTTCAATGGCCTTGCTTATAATCACATGCCATCTCATCTTGTCAAAATTCATAGACATCGTCTTTTTATGTGAAATGTTTCCTACAAGTTGAATAGCTAATCTCACCGTCCCTTTTTCGACTGCCACGGAAAGCGAACAATATCAGTTGAAAATTTCCTCCGCAAAGTAGTCAGCCTTATTCAGTGTATTTTATATGTTGCTGATGGCATTAGTAAATTTTTCATGAAACATTTAACACACATACTGTCTGTAAAACGTGATATTGATGATGTATGTAACTTTCGATGCGATCGTTTACAACCCGGTTTTGACAAAAAAAGTCAAAATCAAACAAGAGACAAATTCTATTTGTCGCTCAGTGTCAGGGCTAAGGTTAGGTATAGGGAAAGCAAATTAAATGATTCACATAGAGACATTATTGTAGGATATAGTAGTTATTTTAGTGTCATTTGTAGAATTTGGGTTATATAATGCATAATTAGATGTACAATGTCAAGTTCAAGATTAACTTTTCAAACGAACACCTGCAGACAACTCAGCGTGGTGCAGTGGTTAGAGTGGGGTTATTAGTTCAGGTAAGCCAAGTTCGAACCACTGAAGGCATAGTTTCGAAAAAATGGAAAGTTTAGTTACTTAGAAAAATCCAATCGCGAGGCGTACAGTAATGTACCAAGCAGGAGTTAGCCATATACGAGCTGAAAACGAAGTATTCCCGAGCGTTTGGGTTCCCTTATTTTTTCATCATTTCTCTCCAAGTATCCGAGCCCCATTCTAATCTCTTGCCCCCAAACACATCATTGCCCCTTTTAGAACGTACCACTTGACACACTTGACATCATTTCGACAGGGCCACATTTTCGTACATATTTGTAGGGGGTAAATAATGCGGATGGTAGATGTCTTGGATGGTAAATGGTTGTTGGTACTAGGAGAGGGGGGGGGGGTTAAATGTCTGGTGGCGATTGTTCTAAGAGAATTTGTTTGGTTGGTAACTTTCCTGGAACCTGCTGAATATAATAATGCAATTTTAACCTAATATGTTCAACATAATTATATGACTTACGCCTGGAAGATTCTGTCCTTCTTTCCTTTGTTATTTTCAAGTTCAATGTAGCGACATTGCAGTTGAATATCATGGTAACAATAAACATCAGTATAAATATATTGGGTTCTTGTATAACCAATATTAATATTAATATCGCAACCACAGTGACAATAAACTCTTTTATTCTAATTGTAATTGCTTTCGGCAAAATTATAATACCACTATCATCATCATCATCATCATCATCATCATCATCATCATCATCATCAGATAGTCATCATCACCATAATCATAATCATCACCATCATCATCATCATCATCATCATCATCATCATCATGATAGCCATCATCATCATGATAGCCATCATCATGATAGCCATCATCATCATCATCATCATCATCATCATCATCATTATCATCGTCTTAGTTGTCTTCGCCGCCATCTTTTCATGATAAGTATCGTAACCGCCCATAACACAACAGATGGAACTCTACCAATAATCCATTATGACTCGTAAATTTGTCATCTATTTCACACACCACTGACGGCATTTAACCAATACTTAAATTCCAGCGAATCGAAATTCTTCATGACGATATCGCAATCACAGTGGCCATCTCATGCTTATTTGGTGAGTGAAAGTCTTATCTTATTGAATGAATTTTTTGCAAATATAAAAACAGGAAACTCGCGCATGCTCACTACCTACAGAAATTAGTGTTTTTGTGTTTTTGAATGTATTACATGGATAATTCGTAAAAGTGATAGTACAATGATATAAAATGTCACTTTAGAAATATAACGGTACGCATGCTCTTAAATTTATATACTGATTTTCTTTGTTTAAATATTTCAGAAAAATTTACTCAAGCTAGTGAGGGCCAATAACCCCAAAACTCGCATTTTGTATGATTTGGAAACTACCAGGTAAGGTTGACAAGTTCAATAGCAATACGAGTCAAAAATAAGCATCTAGTTGTAGCTTGAAATACTCAATCTTTTCGCTGTGTTTGAACTTAATGCCTTGTGGCTGTACACATTCCCAGAAACATCAAACATTTTTAGAGTGAGTTCTTGCAGTCTAATCCTGAGGCCCAAAGGTTAAGTACAAAATGCCACCTACTTTTCACTGGAAATAGGGACGTACTTGAAATATAAATATGCTGTGTATGCACATTCAATAATTAGTCGACTAGCTTTCAATTACACTTACACCACTATATACAGTCAACCTCATCTTTTAAAAAAGTAGTAGTTTATCTTTTGTATTTCTTTACTTCGATGACTAACAGGAGTAAATATCAAATTGCAGAGTATGGAAAATACAATTACACACAAACATACAACTGTCAAAAGTAAAAAAAAACAAATTACACATGAACGATGAACATACAAATCACGAATGAAAATAATTAGTCATCCTAAATTTAAAAAGATTAAATTTGTCAAAAATGTCAATATCGATCTGAATTTTGATATATCTTTATAAGTGCTAAAGACAAATGGTATAAAGATGTGTTTACGAACATTTATTCTTGGAAAGCGTACCAGAAACGGAAGAAAACGTGTAGTTTCTGTGAGATTTAGGTCAAGAACAATTTACCACAGAATGAACACATTTTTATTGAAAACTAAGATCAGAAGCCTTCCTATGCTTGTGTAAGAGAGACAATTTGAAAAATTTGCAGAATTGTGTGTATCTTGAAGAACAATGGCGCATACTTGGTTAAAAACAAATGTTTCAAAGTTTTTTTCAAGAACATTAAACTTTATCGACAAGATTCGTTTGCCCTTTTTTAGATGAGAGAACAGAATTCGATAGCGCTGCGTACCAGAGGGACATACATACTCAAGATTATTGCCATTTTTCTTGAAATCACATCGTTTGAAGCTGTAAGGGTGCGGATTAAAAATATGACCAGAAAAATTGGATGTTACTATTCTGCTTTTTAAGATAATTTACATTCAATCACCCATTACCCCATGATTTGAGCACCACACACAACTTCGCTTAAGATAATCACCCATTACCCGATGATTTGAGCACCACACACAACTTCGCAAATTTGACCCTGTCAAAGAAAACAAAAGAATGTTGATAGAATATTGTTATTTACTTACACATTTGATTCTAAAACGTCTACTATATGTAGTATTTCCTATATAAACAATGGCATTGCAGTTACTGAGCCAATAACGAAAATGCCACCTTTTCCATATATTGAAATTTGTAAAAATGCCGAGTCAGCACATTTGTATCTGCGGCTTTTCAAATGAAAACCTACAATTATGGTGCATTCTAAAATCAAGCTAGGTGACATAGTAATTGTATTACATTTTTTCAATAGAGCATCTTTCAATGAACTATTTTTGAAAGTTTTTCAGGAAATTGACAATATTCCTAGTATGTTTTCTGACATTTCTACATGCAATCCTATGCCATGGCTAATTTTGCATAGCCCCTGTGTAGTCTACTACCTTTAGACTTAAAGGGACAAAGTCGCCCATTTTTTGTGAATTTTTTTTTTGATACAAGAAACTACTTATATTGTTAGACATGTTGAAAGATACTGAATGAATAGGTGACTATGCATATATTCGACCCTGGTTTTAGACACAGTGAGTGAAACCATCGCGAAAATGAATTAATGGTCATGACCATGTATCGTGTCTAAAACCGGGGTCGAATATATGCATAGTCACCCATTCATTCAGTATCTTTCAACATGTCTAACAATATAAGTAGAATCTTGTATCAAACAAATTCACAAAAAATTAGCGACTTTGTCCCTTTAAAGTTGCCGAAATATTTGCAAATGCACTATCTTGAGTCCTTACATAGACTTATTATTGTTTATGCAAAAAAAGACATCGCGTACGTGCATACAAATATTTATATTCATATAATGTATTGCAGGTTTATCTGTATGAATATCGCAGATGTGTAATCTCAATACATCATAGAAAGAAGGTCTATCACATTGCAAATCGATATTTACAAAGCAATCGTCGATAGTGTTTTACTGGAATGCAGAAACATAAAAGGGTTGGAGTTTAATGTCTCTATATATTTCTACAAACATTAATACGTGTTTTCGTGGTTTTTTTTCCATGTTTAGAGCTAACCTAGTCCGCTTAAGGGTGTATTTCGAAACTCTGAATTACGACTTGACGTCGGAGTTGCCCGCCCATACGGTAAGATGTAGTTCTGTTCCGTACAATATCTTTAACTTCGAGGGGGTTTCCAGGCAGAAAGATTGACATGGCGAAATATTCCTTCAAAACAGCCAATACAATTTTAGAGTCAGTCCCATTGGAAGAGTCTTACATTAAATTAAAAGATTGGTTGCTACCACATATTTGTATTATTATCGCCTCATGCTCCGCGGCGGAGAATTTTGTCAACAGATTTTTTTAATGACATTTATGTTTATAATCTAGGTCTCCTGTAAATGTATATGTAGTGCCAATCATTCTTTGTTAGGGACATACAAAACGTGCGCTCTAAAAGCTGTGTAGGGTTACAGACATTACACAAGAAAATATATCTGATATACTCATTAGAAATAAATTGAGTAAGCACACAAATTTGCATGCCATTGTAAGGTAAGGTATTGCGCTACGCCGTTGCTATTTTATTATAAAGATAGCTATGAAAGTTTGGAAAAGCGGATACGACTTTGTCAACCAACTTTTAATGTTAGTTTTTCCTTTGCCCTGACTTATGCAGTGGGAAGACCTACTGAGCGATATCGGCGGTACTCTCGGATTGTACGTTGGATTTTCAGTCATCACGGTCTGTGAATTTATGAGACTTATTCTGGGTCTGTGCCGAAGAGGTTGTTCCAAGAGGCAAGAAACGAGGGGATGATAATAGCACCAGAAAGGAACCTTGATAACCAACTCAGATGGACCTACAGAAGGACATTAATAACCAGAAAATTGTCTAAAGGTCACGGGTGTTGAGTTTGCAGTGCACTTATTACGCACCAAAGATGTGTCAAATGAGAGGGGGGACAATCATTCTTTGCCGTTGTCGTAAATAGTCTATGAGCACCGCAAAGTCGAGGCAGTCTGGCTAGAAAGAATTGTCATCCAGTGAATAATTGCCCATGGTTAAAAGTCTTTAATGCTACTTCCACTGATCAATGATCCGTTGATCAATGCAATATTGCAATGGTTTTCAAGCCCTGAAGAATTTTTCAGACATTTGTCTGGAATGAAATCTATGGTAATTAGAATAAATAGCGATTAAAAATTTTGTTAGATTTAGAGCACGAACAATCAGTTAAACAGTTACATGTATATTAAATAATTTCACTTTTCGGTTTACAAAGTAAGTTAATCGATCCATGGTAATCTATAATATAGAGAAATGTTGCTTTAGAATATATACGCCAATCAAATTTCCTTGACTTATCACTACCCTTCCATAGAATTTGTCCAATTTTGCTAACACGTAATGCTCAATTAAACTGGTCATTTCATAAGACATGCGTCGGTCAAATGAGGGTATTACCAGAATGATATCCTAAAAATAGACATATGTGGCGACACATATAGAACATGTTATGGACAGATATTAACAAAATTAACAAGATCAATCTCTGTCGATAACAATGAAGTTTCATACATTCTTTCAGATTCTCGTCCGTTTTTCAATGTGAAGTTTACTGTCAAGATTCTACATAGCATCAGGATGTTTAATTTGTTTTAAATACAATCAATCTGTAAACATGGCATGAATCATTTGTCTGTTTTATTGTTATGGACGCTATGTTGAGAAACGTTATGCAAAGATAGCTATGAATGAAGGCGGATTGTTATCTCGTCAGTTTCTCCTTAATATCCTGTATTTACACATAGTTTTAATTCTTTCTGACGTGACTCAACTCTAACCAATTAAAGTCAAAGACACTTCTTACTTTCCCACCAAAACCGTCTATATCACAGCCTGAATAAACCACTTTACTATTGTTTATGTATTGTGTATGTAAGCAACACAGTGTATGCGTACACCCAGGGCGCACAGCTCACCCCTAGAACTGGTCATTAGTCATCTACCCACTGATGCATTATGTTATTGTAGCAGTAGTTAATTGTAGCTGTTGTAATAAAGTTTGAAGAAATAAAGCCGCCGTCTTTGCCTCCGTCACTTGAACTCGAAAATTCCTGCTTCACAAACAATCCCACACACGTTAAGAACTGTTCAAAGGCACGCTTTGTCGTAATCATTACTCGTTGTATTAAATGTCACCGAAGTATTTTCATATTACTGTCTTCCGTACCATTTTATCAGGTCAAGGAATCGACTGAAGTTGAGGTAGAAACCACTTCGAGACTAATTCCTCCCCCTCTTTGTAATAGTTCTCTTATATATCGTGTTATTTCAATAAATGTTGTCTTTTTCTAAGTGCCTAGATTGTGATATATTTATTATGATATATGTTCACCATAATGTTTTGAAGAACACAAATTCTATAGCTCTTAAATTCATAAAAATTGGTGAAATATTGCACTAAAATTTTAGTGTTCAAAATTACAGAACTCAGAGGGTTAAAAGTAGTGGCCGGTGACAAAGTCAACGCACGCGTACGGATCTTCTTGCTTGCCAATTCCCTTTGAATGTCATTTCCTGCCATCGATTTCATATATCTTGTTGTCTCGCTATTTGAATGATTGTCAATCTCTTTAATTCTAATACAGATATCCCAAAGATACCACTTGAGCAACCAATCACTAGGGCGGCATGCATACCGTGAATTGTGAGCGGTTTATGGTCAAGTTGTGAGGGGAAGCATTTAAATATGCTTGTCACATTTAAAACATCGAAAAGATCGGTCCGCTATGATATCTAGGTTTTTTTGAGAAAAACAAAACTTAGGTACAAACCATGTTTACCATGTAAGCTTGTTTGAAAGATAAAGCCCATGATAGAGACGAATTACGAGGAGATTGAAATAGGAAACATTTGACAAACCTTTTTATGCACATCTACGTGATCGGAGAGAAGAATTGCAATTAATGAACTTTCAATAATCTTAAAACGATCTTGAAGCAATACTGTATAATTGAAATAAGAAAGCAATGGAATATTGACAATGGAATAAAATAATAAGTAAGGTTTTGTCGAATGCATAAAAAAGTGCCACTCACACACATCTGCGACATTGGCCAAATTTTGCTTTATTTTCGTTTGCCGCAAAGTCATTAATCAAATAAACTCTGTTACTGATCTGAACGCATATGTTTCGTGCACTTTTGTTTGTACTACTGTTTGTATTTTGCATTTACTATTTTCGAGCTCAATAATAATAATTAATATAAGTATTATATAGAAATAATAACGCGAATAATAATAGGTTCAATTTCCGTGAAAATTTCACCATAAGGGTACTTTGAGTCGAAAAGACCAAATATGATATCGATTTTACTGCTCCATGTTTCCATGGTAACCATTTTAGGGGTTGAAAATTTCATTTTTTCTTATATCCAATGAAAAGTTACTTTGATTGATATGAAAATTAATCAAATTACCTAGTGGGGGGGGGGGGTTCGGGTCAGAGAACACAAAAAACTTATTTATCTTAATGTTCCGAGTTGCCATGGTAACTATTTTGGGATTGAAAATGTTACTTTTTCCCAAATTCCTATTAAAGAACAATTGATTGATGTAAAAAAATTGATAATAAGGGTTTTTCTTGTAAGCACACCAAAAAATCACACTCAATTTAATGTGAGATGTTTCCATGGTAACCATTCAGGAGTAAAAATTACCAGTTTTCCAAAGATTCCACCTAAAATCCAGTAATCAACAGAATATGTTATATCAAAGGGATATTTTGGGTTAGAAAGACCAAATATCCAGTGTAAAAATCCAGTAATCAACAGAAATATTATACCAAAGGGTTATTTTTGGTTAGAAAGACAAAACATGATATCCATTTTTACTGTCCTGTGTTTCCATAGTAACCTATTTGTGTTTTAAAATTTCAAAATTTTTCCAAATTCCAGTAAAAATAATCCCAGTTAATATGCAAATGCTCTCCTAAGTGTCTTTATCACAGCATGAGCTCCATGTTCATTTTTGTTTCATGTTGCCATGGTAATCATTTAGGTAACCACAGTTTTTTAAAACCATGCATATTTTAGATCAGGGGTATCTTTTTTCATTAACCAGACAAGAAAAGGCTATTTTACGAGATTCTGCCCATGAAGTGAATTTTCTAGTCTTTTGATGTGTATACTTGCACACCTTTAATACCCAAGGAAACAGGTATAATGGACGACAGTGGGACTCAAAAGTTTTGTGACCCGTTTCACTCTCAGAGTTGTATGCAAATTTTAAAAGTCGCCATGACAACCTGACAACAACATGGCCTTTTCAGCACTGAGACATACTGTAGCAGGGCTAAAAATTGGCCAAGGCCCTCCTGCCGGGAGGAGGCATAATTTCTGTGTCATTGTGATCGATACATTATTATCAAAATGCAACGAGAATGCGTTTTTATTGGCCATTGTTTCCTGTGCCTGTCATTCAGTTCAGATATTGAAACTTGCAAAGTTCCACCGCACGGCCGGTCGTCTTCGTAATTTCCAGAACAAAGTCACTATTATTTGCCCAGCTGGGTTTGACTGCAGTTATCTACCTCGTCCTAAAGTGACGGACGGATCTTTCAACCTTTCAGCTTGGTAAAAAATGCATTTATTGATTCGCCAAAGGCCTGTTGATTCGCTGATTTTTGCACAAGTGCTACATGGACATAGAAAAAAGTTCGACTCACCCTAGCCCTCTCGATTGTTGAATACAACCACGGTCCATTATGAGAGTTCTCGAATCAAAAACTGTAGCCATGCTCGAATACAAATGTCTTCTCATTAAATTACATCAAAATACAAGAGATAGCATTCCAAATCTGTCACCCTGTTTTTTTCAAAGTTTGGAGAAGGGCGGCATTTCCATCTGAATGATTGAACGACGTGAAACGCGAAATTCCATCGCATATTATCCGGCAATATGTACACTGTACAGTAGAAATACTGTATATACGCTCCAGGTACGTATAACTATAAGCTTATACTCCACAAAATGGCCACAGGCGGCGTGAACTTTCTGAAAGGATTTCCTAAACGTCCTACTTGTTACCTTAGAGACTCACATGTGATGTCCTGAAAAGTATTCTCTGCAGTAATCCAGTTTCTGTCAACATGCAAAGCTGAACGACATGATTATAGCACGAGACGTAGTGTACAGACCACACATTCACGCGCATGCTCATATTGGCAGACTACACTTGCAAAAGAGTGCGCATGCGTAAAGTTATTTTTGTAGCACAGATCTCGCGGAAACTCATGCCTTTGCTCTATTTCCATCCCAAAACTTCCTTGATTGCTTACATTTAATGCACATGAACAAAATAAAACCAACAACGTCAGCATAGTGAGAGGGTTTATGGTTTTCGCCACAACTACAAATGGCATGCTGAAGATACGTTTACAAGGCCAATTACACGGGCATAGACTCTCCTCAGTCGTTGTGCCTTGTTTTGTGCACGCCCACGACTGCCACGATGGGCCTGCATTCAAAGGCTACGCTGTGCAGCTCAGCAGCTGTGAGCACGCGCTGCCAGACACAGCGACTGTCAGTTTTTGCAAGTACATGAATATTCATAAGGGTAGTGATGTCAAAAGGAACACCTAACTGGGCAGAGAGAATATACGTACGACAATTAGAAGTCAGCCCTATTGACAAAATTAAAATAAACAACACCTCTTTTTCAGAATTCCCACAGCTTCAATGAACTGTTATTAGATTTCTATATAAGACTTATAGCCCTAATCTTGTAATAATAATAATAATTAATATAAGTATTATATAGAAATAATAATGCGAATAATAATAGGTTCAATTTCCATGAAAACTTCACCATAGCGGTATTTTGGGTCGAAAAGACCAAATATGATATCTATTTCACTGCCCCATGTTTCCATGGTAACCATTTTAGGGGTTGAAAATTCCAGTTTTTCTAATATCCCATGAAAAGTTACTTTGATTGTTATGAAAATTATCTAGTGGGGGAGTTCGAGTCAGACAACACAAAAAAACAGACTTATTTTAATGTTTCGAGTTGCCATGGTAACCAATTTAGGATTGAAAATGTTACTTTTTCCCTAATTCCTATTAAAGAACTATTGATTGATGTAAAAAATTGATAATAAGGGTTTTTCTGGTTAGCACACCAAAAAAATGACACTCATTTTCATGTGAGAAGTTTCCATGGCAACCATTCAGGAGTAAAAATTACCGGTGTTTTAAAAGATTCAACCTAAAATCCAGTAATCAACAGAATGTGTTATATCAAAGTGATATTTTGGGTTAGAAAGACCAAATATCCAGTGTAAAAATCCATTAAATCAACAGAAATATTATACCAAAGGATTATTTTAGGTTAGAAAGACAAAATATGATATCCATTTTTACCTATCCTGTGTTTCCATAGTAACCTATTTGCGTTTTAAAATTTCATTTTGTTTTTAAATTCTATTAAAAGTAATCCTAGTAACTATGCAAATGCTCTCCTAAGTGTATTTATCACAGCATGAACTCAATGTTCATTTTTGTTTTATGTTGCCATGGTAACCTATTTGGGAACCACAACTTTTTTTTTATTTCAAACAATAGACCCTTGAGTGTGTCTATGCTAAAACATAATTCACTGTTTTTAGCTCATATTTGGTTTTGTATATAAATACCAAAAAGAGCTTATATGATGAGTCTGAGTGGCGTCTGTATGTCTTTAGCGGATGTATGTCCGTCACACACAAAGGCTCCCATACCGCCAAAGCTACCATCTCAGTATTTGGTGTACAGGTAGATGCAGGGGTTGAGATGTGATTTTGTTCAAATGAACTTGTCAGTGTCAAAAATGTGCATATGAGGTAAGAAAAAGCGAAATCCTGCAAATGTACAGGAGTGATGGCCAGTGTCTGAAACAGGCTTGAGTCATTTCCTGTCATTGTTTATGAACTGTTACATATTAACAGACCAGATCAATCCATAGACAGTAGAGGGGGAAGACTGTCTATGGTCCAACTAAGAGGGACTAACTGTTTCTGCTATGCATGTTGCTAAAGTTGAACTCCAGTACCTAAAGTTTCAGACCTTATTTACTTTTGTCATTCTTTTTTTGCTGGTTTAAATATTTCTTGTTGTTTTTCTGGTTGTACTGTGCAGAAATCATTGTCATAACATCAGCGTAGAATTTTCCTGCACTGAACAGATAGAAACAATATGTATTGTTGATCTTTGGAACCCATACTGGTATATACCAATTCTGATCAAATTTCAGCGACACCGAATAATTGCGGTATTTTTTATTTATTTTATGGATTTCTAAGTAACAACTTTTAACGTTTGTTCTATAATAATAATAATAATTGTAGTTTCTTTGCCTTCATTCTAGGAAGAATAATAAAGATAATGTACATTGAGGCCATTCTTGTCAAAATTGTTTTCCGTTTATTTTAGCGTGTTTAAATTAATTTTATATAGACCAGAAAAAATTTTTCAAGCATTTTAATTTTGTTTCATGCAGTCATCCCAAATAAGTGTTATAGAGTATAGTACCAACTTATTATGCATTCATCGAATTAATTTTATGCCTTCAAATTAATTTTATGTGCTAAAATTAATTCTAATTAATTTTATGAACCCAATTCCCCTTATCACCCAATGTACCATTATTTATCAGAAGCAGTAACAGTTTTTTTTTGTTTTATTTCAAACATAATTCACTGGTACTTATTTAATTTATGGATTTATGATTAACGACGTATAATAATGTTCATTTTATAATAATTTATTTTGATTTCTTTTCCTCATTCTAGGAACAATAATGAAAACAAATCATTTCTGATTCTTTAACTTAAGTAAAATTATGGCCATGTAGTGTTGCATTATTTTTTGTGTGACCTGGAGTGACCCCATAAACTCTATGATTCTGATGATTAGCTAGATCCCCCTTTCCATGGGAGCAATGGCTAAATTTGAACATGGTCCCTGTATACCTTTAAACATTTTTTTTAAACCCAGCAGGCCAAGACAAGGGGAAATATTACAAGTTAAATGTTTCATGTTTAATATTGCCCAGGGCTCGAAATTTTTTCCCTGGTAGTCCACTTTGGCAACCATGTTCTGAATGTGGTAGGCCGATGACACTGGCTGCTAGCCCATGCATATTTTAGATCAGGGGTATCATTTTTCGTTAACCAGACAAGAAAGGGCTATTTTACAAGGTTCTGCCCATGAAGTGAATTTTCTAGTCTTTTGATGTGTATACTTGCACACCTTTAATGCTCAAGGAAACAGGTGTAATGGACGACAGTGGGACTCAAAAGTTTTGCGACCTATAAACAACCCGTTTCACTCTCACAGTTGTATGCAAATTTTAAAAGTCGCCATGACAACATGACAACAATATGGCATTTTCAGCACTGAGATATACTGTAGCAGGGCTAAAAATAGACCCTGGCCCTTCTGTTGGGAGGAGGCATAATGTCCGTGTCGTTGTGATTGATACATTATTATCAAAATGCAACGAGAATGCATTTTTATTGGCCATCGTTTCCTGTGCCTATCATTCAAGTACGTCAGTTCAGATATGGAAACTTTGCTGCAAAGTTCCACCGCACGGCCGGTCGTCTCTAGAACAAAGTCATACTATGGCAAATTTCTACGCCCAGCTGGGTTTGACTGCATTTATCTAGCTCGTCCCAAAGTGACGGACGCATCTTTCAACCTTTCAGCTTGGTGAAAAACGCATTTATTGATTCGCCAAAGGCCTGTGGACTCGCTTATTTTTTGCACAAGTGCTACATGGACATAGGAAAAAGTTGTTGAATACTCACTGTTTCAGTGAATCCGTCATGATCAGAGTTCTCAAATCAAAAAATGTTGCCGAGCTCGAATACAAAGGTCTTCTCATTAAATTACGTCATTGTTATACAAGAGTTAGCCAAAGTCTGTCACCCTGATTTTTTCAAAGTTTGGAGAAGGCCGGCATTTCCATCTGAATGATTGAACGACGTGAAACGCAAAATTCCATCGCATATTATCTGGCAATATTTACAGTAGAAATACCGTATACCGTCGCTCCAGTCCAGGTTCGTATAAGCTTATACTCCACAAAATGGCCACAGGCGGCGTGAACTTTCTGAAAGGATTTCCTAAACGTCCTACTTGTTACCTTAGGGACTCACTTGTGATCTCCTGAAAAGTATTCTCTGCAGTAATTCCAGTTTCTGTCAACATGCAAAGCTCAACGATAAGATTATAGCACAAGATGTAGTGTACAGACGACACATTCACGCGCAGAGTTCGCATGCGTGATGTTATTTGCAGCACAGATGTCGCGGAAAAACTCATGCTTTTGCTCTATTTCCATCCCAAAACTTCCTCGATCGCTTACAGTAAATGCACATGAACAAAATAAAACCCAACAACGTCAGCACAGGGAGAGGGTTTATGGTTTTCGCCACAACTACAAATGCCACGCTGAAGATACATTTAACATTCCACTGGCATACACTCTCCACAGTCGCTGTGTCTTGTTTGTGGGCGCCCACGACTGCCACGATGGGCCTGCGATCCGAAAGACTACGCTGTGCGGCTCAGCAGCTGTGAGCACGCGCTGCTAGAGACAACGACTGTTGGTTTTTGCAAGTATATGAATATTCATAAGGGTAGTGATGTCAAAAGAAACACCTATCTAACTGGGCGGAGAGAATATACGTACGACAATTAGAAGTCACCCCTATTGACAAAATTAAAATAAACAACACCTTTTTCCTTTTTTATCAGAATTCCCACAGCTTCAATGAATTGTTATTAGATTTCTATATAATACTTATAGCCCCTAAACTTGTAATAATAATAATAATAATAATAATAATAATAATAATAATAGCAATGAGCTACCCACCGTCAAATGCATTTTTCTCTTACTAATCGCGTATGCTTAACTCTTTATTTGTAAATTTGATGATTATAGATTAGCTTTCGACAAGCTGAGAGAGAGAGAGAGAGAGAGAGAGAGAGAGAGAGAGAGAGAGAGAGAAGAGAGAGAGAGAGAGAGAGAGAGAGAGAGAGAGAGAGAGAGAGAGAGAGAGAGAGAGGGTATCACGCCTTATGTAGGACTGAAACCCCCGGGGGGGGGGGTTACTGAGCCTAAAGGCGTTCACAGAGTAAGCATTAATATGAAAGGTAATTTATAGCTTGAGATGAATCCCGACACATCAGTCACTTTAGAAAGATGTTCAAAGTAAAAAAATGCTGAAGCTGTGGCCTTTATATATAATGAAATATATGACGAAGCACTCTTACCCCTTGTGGCAGCGAATATATATGTCACCGGAAAAAAGTCTTACTGTCCTGTAGAGTTCGTGTGTATTACCGGCCAATACCGGTTGCCATTAGCGACTCTCTGCGAAGGCTATCAAATATTGTTATTGAAAATTGTTATATTTATACGTTGGTTCGTGTATAGTAGAGCCATTGTAAGAGAATAAATAGCATCACATTCTGCTAAAGATAAAGCGTCAGTTCTAATTTATCGGCAACATTAGAAGTGTTTAGTTAACTATTCCTACCAGTCATTGCCGAAAAACCTCACCAACTGGTGTTTATGAAAAATGTCAGCTCGTGCAATGAGTGCTGCTTCCTTTTTTCCTCGTCGAGCTTTTAAGGCGAATGGTAAAATATATCTGTAAAGGACTTCTGAAGACCATCTTCTTTCCAAGAGTCTAAGTCCGAGCTTCATTGGTACACTCATTCACCACTGTTTCTCTTAAAACTCAACAAGTGGCACTATGCTAAAGATATTTTAACTGCGGTGTCCTTGTCAAAATCAACCGAAAATGTATTTTTAGGTCTTAAAATATTTTCAGAAATGTCTTAAATGATTCTTTCAGTCCATAGATTCATCGATCGCTTGAGAAGTCGATGCACGTACATTTTAGTAACATAGTTGACGTAAATATACAATATGGCTTTAATTTGAGGTGCATATTGCAGTCAATAAAAAGATCATATTATTATTATTATTATTATTATTATTATTATTATTATTAGACTGTATTTAAACTCGATAAACTGTTGAGCCTGAGGCTCTTCTCACACAGAGTCGACTAAAACAACATTTACAATATTTACATTAAAAAAAAATCAGCAAGAAAACTTTAGACTGAAAAAAAATGTAAAAACGCTTCAAGTAAAAAAATCTAAAAACAGATTAAAAAATTACATAAAAGTAAGATTATCCCATCTATAAAAAAATGGCACTTGCAATTTCTTTTTAATGATGGAAGTGAAGAGCTAGATTTGATCTCTCCAGGCAAAGTATTCCATATTTTAACCCCGTTGTACATAGCGCTTCTTTTGAAAAAATGGGTTCTCTGTCCTGGAATATACAGATCTTCTCTGTTTGCAGACCTAGTGTTACTTACGTGGATCTGCTTTACACCTCTGAGAACGTTAAGATAATACGGAGCAAGCTTTTCTTTTAAAAAGGAAACAAAAATACTATATATAATAGCTGTCGAAAGTGGACAGCAAAGACACACACACGTAGACGGAGGATACTTGGTATCTTTTATATTCTGAAAGATGTCTCATTATGCGGAGTAAGTAAGAGAGGAATAAAAAAATGTCTTATCAAGGTCAAATTGACACCGATTTTCATGAAACGTTTTCTTCCCTTCTTTGTTTAAGTTGTATGCGAACAACTGATTTATTATCTGTATAAGAAAGAGATACTGCAGTGCAATTGCCTTCCACCTTGCAGGTAAGATCTAAAGCAAATGCACAGAGGCATATGAATGGCCATTAAAATATGAAAGAAGAATGAAGAATACTGCTATTTAACCCTTTTCCCTTGTTCTCTCCTTTCTTGCTTTATGTTTTCTCGCTTTGTGCATTGAGTTCTGACCGGTCAGCGTTAGTTTAATGCATGGAGTATGAAGTGCGCCCTCTCTTGGTGAACTTTTCATGTAGGATTTCTGAATTGATCTCATACTGCGGCACGCTAAATTTTTTCACAATTATTTTAAATATTTGTGAGATCCAGAAACAAAATCACTGTTATTAAAAAAAAAGGAAGGGGTCATCCAAGAGAAAAAAATTCGCTAGGGGTGAATAAAAAGGGAGAGGGTATCCTGGTAGATAGGAAAAAAAATCGCCGGGTCTAGTAAAAAAGAAGGAATACATCCTGAAAAAAATTGGGGTATTGAAAAAACGAGGGTGGGGGGCGTGACATCTAGAGAACCAGATATGAACTGAATATGCTCACGTGTTTTACAACAGGTTCATTAATAGTAGTACGCTTCACAGAACAATAAGATATATGTTATCACTATATAGAGCAGGTTTTTTTCAACATCGCACAGTACTCTCAGATTTTAATCACTAATAACAAAACTTTATTTAATATGGAAATGAACTGTTAATTAACTTGAAACTGTTCAATGATTCATGGCACAATTAAATATTTATCAAATCAATATCTGTGGCACGTTTCACAAATTTGGTGCCGTAATTGCAGAGTAATATACCTAATTACAAAGTTTATTAAATATGCAAATGAACCCTTAATTATCTTTACACTACTAAATACTTTACAACACAGTTAGATATCTGTCAGATCAGTATATGCAGCAGTTTTCATCACATTTGATGCAGTTATTTCGGAGTTACATGACTACTTATAAAACTTCATGAAATATGCAAATGAGCTAAGCATTAACTTGACACCGTTCAATTCTTCTCAGTACAATTGGATATTTATCAGATCAACATCTGTAGCAAGTTTCATCAAATTTAACGCTGTAATTTTTGAGTAATATCACTAATTACAAAGTTCATTGAATATGCAAATAAACCCTTAACTAACTTAACACAAGTAAATGCTCTACACCACAATTAAATATCTGTCGGATCAGTATCTGCAGCAGATTTCATAATATTTGGTGCAGTTATTTTGGAGTGATATCACTAATTACAAAACTTCATAAAATATGCAAATGACCTATTTGTTAACTTGACACTGCCAAATGCTTCTCAGTACAATTAGATATTTATCAAAACAATATCTGTACCAAATTTCAAAGGCTTTGGTGCCATAATTTCATAGTTATATACCTAATTACAAAGTTCATTAAATATGCAAATGAAACCTTAATTAATATCACACTACTGAATGCTTTACACTACAGTTAGATATCAGTCGGATCAGTATCTGCAGCAGATTTCATCACATTTGGTGAAGTTATATCGAAGTTATATGACTAATTACAAAACTTCATAAAATATGCAAATGACCTATTTATTAACTTGACACTGTCCAATGCTTCTAAGTATAATTACATATATATCAGATCAATATGTTGCAAGTATCATCAAGTTTGGTGCGGGAATTTCAGAGTTATCTCACTAATAACAAAAGTTCATTAAATATGCAAATAAGAAGGCAATTGACATGATACTCACAGTATCATCATAATGTTCTGAGATTGTCATCTGTGAAAAGTTTCATGAAATTTTGTGCAGTATTTCTTGCTATATGTCTACACTGTCATTACCGTCTCCGTAGGGAAACCATTGTACGGAAAAAATAGATAATGCATAACTTCATTAACATGCAAGCCACACTAACCAAAATCTAATCAGTTCTTGCAAGTAGCATATGGTACCTGTGTACCAGATCTGACTTGAATCCGTTCAGGCGTTTTTGAGTTATCGTGTAAACAGACAGACAGACAGACAGACAGACACACGCATACTAACACACACACACACGGACAGACAGACAGACATCGCTATGACAATAGCCCACGTGTTTACACACGTGAGCTAAAAATCGCTAGGGTTAAAAAAGGAGGTACTATTGAAGTGGTAGATCCAAAATAAAGAAAATCGTTTGTGTAATTTAAAAATGAGAAGGTGGGGGGGGGGCTGGGGTAGGGGCTGGGGGTTTGCGCTGTAGATAAAAAATAGGTTGGTTAGATATTTTTGAGGATCCAGAAAAAAGTGAAGGGTGAGAGAATAGAGTTTCAAAATTATTTAAATAAAATTGGGAAGATCAAGAAGAAACACTTGGGAAAGAAAAAAGGAAGGTTAATAACATTCACTTTGGAAAATCTACGAGTGTATCATTATGCTAAAGTTCAGTCAGTAGCTTTATGAATGTCAAAAAAAGGAAATATATAAAAAGATACTGAGTAAATGAGCCGTGCTTGTTAAAAATGTGGAGTACTTGTTCAGTTGAAAAAATCAAGGTAGGCGTCGCTACAACACAAAATTTGTGGAGTGGGGTGAAAAAATAACAAAACTTAGGAGGTCTTGGTATCCCGATTTCTCCGTGAGCATTTCGCAAACAGCAAAAAATAAAGGGGGTGATCCTTTTGCTCTCTCATTATTTTTGGCAAGTTAAAAAGTGAAGGGGGTTGGCGATCCCACAGTTCACTCATTATTTTCAATATAGAGTCGATTGTGTATTTTATAATAACAGAGGAAAGTTGATAGCAGGGTAAATAAACTCGAAACAGCCAAATTACTCATAATTCCACTAGCACTAGGTTGAATTTACAAAGTGTATGGTTATCAATCGTCGGATGTTTCGTGTTTTATTTCCCTTCGAAAACAAGGTTTAATAGCAGTATTCTTCTCTCTCATATTTTAATGGCTATCATGTGCAACTTTGGCTAAAGTAACGTTCATACTCCTTCAATCAAAATGCCACAAAGAGGATACAAAGTTGAGATTAAACGCAACATTAAAGAAAACATTCGAAAAAGTCACATTATCAGATTTTTGGAAGTCTTCAGCAATAAAACCTTTATTCCATTACATCGATATCATCAAAGTACTACCTTGCTTTTAACAGTGTGATGTTTGCATGTGCTTCCCTTGTTTATAGATAGAATATCTATCTGCAATATCTATCCTCATCGGCATATTTTTCGTAAGGTAGTTTCTTTCACTATGTTTGAGTTATTAGTTACAATATCACCTCGAATTAGGTTATACACTTAGCTTTAAAATCATGGGCCGTCCAATAACCACTTGACAAGAGTCTATGAAAAATGACCAACTTCAAACTCTAAAGAGCAGGTGGTACTTTGATAATATCGATGTCATGGAAGAAATTTTGTATTTCAAACAGGACAGGTGGTGATAATATGAGCACTGCATTACGAAACTCACTTATATAAAAGAAATAATACTTTATCAGAGAATAACCACGCAATGACAAAATGGCGTACTAAAGCAGCTCTTCAAAATTATGTACTTATAAATGATGTAAATTTACCAGTGGCATTATTCAGAAAACTTTATAATTTGGGTACTTACAAGAACATATGACGCAGCAAAATACAAGCAATGGTGCTACTAAACTCGTCAGATTTTAGCGTTTTAAACACCAGTGTAACGTTTTTAAAGTTGGAAGTCTTCTCAATCGTCTTTACCACATAACTCAATTTTACAGCAAAATATCGCCAGAGGGGACACAATGATATTTTGCATTAACATGTAGTCGAGCGACCAAGGCAGCTCTGTTGAGACGGATGGACATGAAATACTTCAAAACAACACATGCGACCATTCGATTTTAAAACTCATTTACATCAAAGAAACGGTACTTTGACTTGAAATAACACAAATATGGTATTAACTAGTTCACACGAAATCTCTATTGACAAAGAAAACATCAGTAGTTTCGAAAAATTTATATGGAAATCAGAGACAAAGGAAGCGGGTAGATTGTTTATTAAAATGTCTTCTTAAACTAACGAACTAAACAGGTTATTGCTCAATATGAGAGCATCCCAAAATTACCGATGATGCTGTTGCTATAAGGATTTTTGTTATGCATCAATACTTGTGAAGAAGAAAAGAGAGATGTACAAATCCCTTTCAAATGCAGTTGACAATAAGTTAGCAGACATTTCATTGTGCTTGCAGGACTTTGTACATGTACTTGTTGTGCACCAAGTCATAGCAATCGTCCTCCAATCATCATTATAATCGTCGTCGTCGTCGTCATCATCATCATCATCATCATCATCATCGTCATCATCATCATTATCACTTTCACCACCATCAGCAACACCACCATAATCATCATCGTCGTCATCAGAAGTACCAGCAACATCAGTAACACCATTATCACAACCACCACTCACATTTTCATTACCATCAGATACAGCGCAGCTGTAACACTATACAAAAATGAGCAATTTCTGGGAACAATAACTCAAATTACTATTGCCTTAGTGTGACGATGTACCATCATTATTCCAATCAATTTTGAAAATATATTTTAATTACAGCAGCGAAAGTAAATATGCAATGACTATATCGCAGTCTCAGTGGCCATCTCATGCCTACTTGGTAAGTAAACGCTTCATTTCCATACAGGGTTGGTACCTACAAATTATGTACACGTACGTAAACTTGCAAAAATTCAATTTTCTCTCAACGTGTATAAACCACACAGTAAATTTCCGCAAGTTCATATCGCAGTGCTGGTATGAGTATTAGCTCTTTAATAGCTTTTGACCATCTTTTCATATTTCAGAATAATTTGCTTAAACTGGTGCAGGCTAGTAATCCGAAAACCCAGACTATGCATAATTTGGAAGGTGCAAGGTAAGGCTAACAAATATATCAGAATATCAGCATAGTTATGGTGGAGCTGCACGTTACCAACATAGGTTTTTTTTCAAAAGCAATATTTCTCATCAATGATACAAGTGGACCCCTTCATACTATCAATTTTCAAAAAGCAGAGAATTTAAAGTATAGCATGGTAGCAATAGTTTACTCGAAGAATGAAGGGGCATATGTTTGGGGTAGAAAACCTCAATTTTGGTATGATGATAACAATTAATTTCAGTCAAAAACTTCATATTATTTATTGAAATTTAATATTTCACTTGAAACAAGTGAATGTGTAGAAAAAAAACGACGGCTATTTTATTATGCACTATCTATCCTCATTCTAAACTGGCAGGGGTTGAAACGTGATACTTAAAAAGTGATTATATTCATGACAAGCAAAATTAAAATGACTCTTTTACAAAATGTAAAAACTTAATTGTCAAACACACAAGCACTTTTGTTGTATAATATTTAAAAAAATGCTGTGAAAATTTCCGAAAATTTAACCAAACCAAAGTGCAGTTAAAGTCTTAGGATATCTCAAATAGGGAGGAAAGAGAAGTCAGGATATTGGGTTATTTGCATAAACTGCATTGATTCACTCTTCTTTCTCATCCAACTTACGACTGCTTGATGAGATAAAGTCTGAATCCTACCAATATTTTAATGTGGGACTTACAAAGTACATAAACTTGAATGTTTGCAAAAAGTGTTTTTTTTATGCAAAATAAGATGTGTTAGGTGCACAATTACGGTTTCTTTAAAACTACTCCTTAGCGATAACAGTTGGTGTAAAATCTGATGCCTCTTTTGGGAAAGAAAAAAATGCCAAACCCGACAGTGCAAGTTATATTTATTAAGGTAATGAATTATTGAGTGCACTTAAATGGGGAATTTCTATATTCTAATATATGTGTCTACATGACTATGAATTACGCAACATGAAGTACTTTGCAATTTACTACACGTATGTACTTCATGTTATTAAATGCATAATGATATGGACACATATATAAAAATATGGGAAGCATTGCTTTTTTATCTTCTATTTAGAAACATAACATGTGGAAAAGCATAAGGATTATTCAAGACAATATTGAAACTTATACTTACAGGGCTAATCTTGTCCGGTTGAAGGTTTACTTTGAAACTCTGCATTACGAGTTGACGTCAGAGCTACCGGCTTACACGGTAGGAAATTGTTTTGGTAATTCGCTTAGTCTTGAGCCTGCTATGCTAAACCACAGACAAATAGAAAGACAGACTAGCAACGGGTATTGTTCAAGGTATGAAGCGCTTACGTAAGCCCTCCATGTTCGCCTCGCCTCAGGTAGCTCTCGCCTCTCTTTTCCGAAGAGTGCCGACCATGCATCCTTCGGTAATTTCGGGATTTTCGCCAATTATTACATTCCAACTTTTCCCCACACAGAAACTGTGCAGTTTGATTATTCATACCTATCTTAATCCTACTGTTCGTAATGTTTATGTTGTAAACACATCTATCGCACACTTTAAACACCTTTCCCAGGTTCTTGAACCCGGTTGGTCAAAATTGGCTGTTCTGGCCTTTTTGATCACCCCTCTTAAAATGCTTGGATAGTTGACTTGGAAAACAATTAACATTAAAAGTTTCATTAGCAATTAAGCCGAACACCGGAGACATCATGAGACACGAACAATCGCAACAACACCAATTCAAAGAAAAGTCAAATTTGACTCCACGAACAGCAAAAAATACAAATACCTGAAAGCTATCTGAAGCTGCTAGAGAGACCCTGTCAACAAGGAACAAAACTTGTCGCGTGCCCAAAGAATCGCGATAAACCAGCTTGCAAACAGTAGACAAATTACCATAAAAACCTTCGACAAGGGTCGGGTTTTGTCTTTGTCAACACAAAAGATTACGTACACGAATGCGAAAGGCAATTACGCAACACTAAGTATTATACACAACTAGCCAGTGACGACACAGAACAAACAGTAAACAAGTACACGAACTATTAAACAAAATGTACGAGAACAAACACATCGATCATGATACTTGTAAGTATCTTGATCCAGAAAACATAAAATCCGTACCCCGCAGTGGTACTTATTGCCTAAAAATTCACAAACCTCGGCAAAATTCTAAAAGACACACTATTCAAAACAAAATTTACTGAAGTAAAGAAACATAGAACAAACAAACTGAACCACCAAACGGACTAACAACGAGACCCAAACATTAATATACTTGCCTCGCTACTCGAAGAGCAAGACCACTAAAATGCATTAAAATAATTTTTCACAAACACAAACTAAGGAAAGAATCTACACTGCGACTGATGAGAAACCACACTCGGGTTTCGAAACGCAAGCGTCAAAGGGCCACTCTATCAACTCTGTAACACAATAGGTCCGGCTGCGTCTCGCCATAAGCTTTTCCCACACAAACAAAACATTACCGTACACTCTGATCCAAATTTCCCTACAAATATCCGAGGCGAAACAAACATTTTTGTTAACACAAACAATCGGATAAGAATGTAGGAACACATTTTTGAAACGAATCAAACACAAACTCGACACAAAAACATTTTGGATAGTTAGGTGGGAGCCTCTTTCACAATTTTTACATTCATTGCTCTTGTGTGGGGGGTTGTCAGCCTGATGTAATCGCAAATCCTCAGATTTCCATCTGATATAAGTATGTACGTAAACAAGAAAAGTAAACTCATGAATTTTAATAGACGAGGTGGCTATGACCAATTTCAAGCCAGATTGGTCACAGCCACCCCGTCTAAGTCTGTGTGGGGAAAAGTTGTCATGTAAGGGAAAGTATGTTCTGCAGAGTTGTTGTTGTTGTTGTTGTTGTTTTTGTTGTGTGGTTCTGAGCGGAATTGACGTGCTGGAAAGTTTTGAGCTGCGGGAAAGTGAGTTTTACCATTTAAAAAATTCCTCTTACATTTTTATGAATATATAATGAGTGTGTTTGAACCAAATTTGAAATTCTTTGATCAATACTGTCTGGTTTTACTCAATGGTTTACGGTCAGTCATATCGTGTTTTAAAAGTTGGCAATGGAAGGACGTGTTTATGAAACTGCTGGCGTGTTATGTTTTGATTGGCGTGAAGCAGAGTTTCTGCCCTCAGAGCTCACAAAGTAAGTATGGTTACTACGCGACTGGCAGCACGATGCCATCTCGTCGCACTTTTCGCATAATGTCTTGCAATTATCAACCACGAACAAAGTCTCCAAAAACATCTAACACCTGTGAAGCTCATTTCAATATGAAAAGGCCATAGTCTACCGAGACGACCATGGAACAAAGACCTACCGCGTTGCTAGTCTGTCTTTCTATTTGTCTGTGGTAAAACAAAGAGGTGTACATTGCAGTTTGGTAAACGAGACAGACCAGTGTCAGGAAGGTCTTGTTTGGTGAGTGTTTTTTAGTGTTAAATATTACATGTTTGGCTAACTGTTTTACAGACACTATTAAAGTTAATTATTTGTTGAGAAAGAAATATATAAATCAGAAAGAAGTCATTTGGTTGACCGTAACTCTTTTACTTTATGCACAGTGGGAAGATTTACTGAGCGATGTTGGCGGCACTCTTGGTTTATATGTTGGATTCTCCGTCATCACGATTTTTGAGTTCGTGAGACTTATTCTTAACTTGTGTGGAAAAGTCCATTCCTAGAGAAAGATGTAAAATTTTGAAAAGATCACAGACAAGAAAATAATCGTGAAAGTCAACGATACACAGTATACACATATTGACTGGTCGTGAGGGCAACAGCATACGCCTGTACCCCGAGGGACTGTGAGTCACCCCCAAAAACAGACTGTTTCCCTCGGCCGTACCCCGAGGGACTGTGAGTCACCCCCAAAAACACACTGTTTCCCTCGGCCGTACCCCGAGGAAAACAGTCTGTTTTGGGGGTGACTCACAGTCCCTCGGGGTACAGACGTATGCTGTTGCCCTCATGGCCAGTCAATATGTGTTTTGTAACACATCTCATCCGTAGCCATGCATAAGAACGTACTACACACAAAACTTGTTTCATGTAGGCCTATGATGTAATATGTTGGAGTGGTTCAGTAAGAAAACGTTTTTCCTAACAGGATCGCATTGCTTCTGCAAAACGTTCAATGCACCTTTGATTAGAGTTTTCGTCCGTTTCGAGTCCTTGTTGTAAACCAAAGCATTCAATTCTTCTTCAGAAAGTAGGATAAACCAAAAACAACTATCGTTTTGATCGGCCGCAGACGACATCTTTGTTTACATTCCGGTCCGCGCACGCGTCAATGTCGTTTTTGACGTCAGCGGGCATCATTTTTTGGAACAGATGCCTGGCAGGCAACAGTTCCAACAAATGATGCCTGATGACGTCGTTTACGTGGATCAGCACAAAAAGAATGCATCCCACGTGACTATCAACTGGCGAATTAGAATACAGACTGCGGATGAGGTGTGTTACAAAATCGTCTGAATTGTCCTTATACTTACCTTCAAATAAAAAAATGCTATACCACACTAACGGGGCATATCATCTCATCTAATCGTCCCCTTGCTCCAGGTGCACTCCTTTGCAGAGAGTTAAATATGTTGAACATTTATGAACAATTTAGTTTTCAGACAAAAATTTTAGCTCATGATCTTTTGTATGGCAGAGTGCCTATTTTATTTACGAAGTCACCAGTACTTTGGCAGATCTGCAGTCAGTTCCCACTTAAAGTGAAAGACTTAAACTTCTGCTCAAACTTTCCTTAATGAAACTTTCAACCATTCTCTTACCAAAGCAAGAATAGAAATCAGGGGTCGCCGTGCAAAATTTTGTACCTGAGAGACAGATTACCGGAGAGTTCCTGGTATTTTAAATTCGAAATGGCCCGCTTTTCGAAAAACTAAGACGGTTAAAACATTTCTTTCATCAAGATCTTTAGAATAAGTCCTAACAAGTAGAAGTTCAGAAGAAAATTGATTGAATTTGAAAGTTTTTATTTTTTGTCTCCGAGGCGCGTTCTACCTTAATTGTACCAAACAGAACATTGCGTCTAGGCCAGTTTTCATGAAGTTTTCATGAAGCCAGATTTTTGGAACACTTTACCATGAAAAATAGACATCATTTTAAGAAACCTCTCAAATCTAGAATTACAAATCACCCGTAAACTTTTCTCTCATCTTCCTTCGTCCTCATATAGTTAAAATCTTTTTTATTTAATTGTCCGCTTAGCACCCATCACGAGCTAGAGACTCATTAGCATTTGTTGTTTTCTAGCTCATTTTCACATTATTCGTCTTTCGGAAATATAATAAATTCCTCAGAAGAGTTGTGTTTTTTATACAACATCGATCGATTGATTGATTGATTATTTATTTGTCCACTTACTGAGATAGTTTTCCCTAGATTAACTTCTGTGAGTTGACAACACAGTTTATCGTGAGGTGTTTATACATCATAAGAAAAACAGCCTTTGAAACTTGCAGCCATGGCTTGCGATGCAACATTGACAAGTATTCATTGTACATGGCTTTGCTGCAAGGTTTTTGGAACACATTAAATTAGTATTAACTTAACATAATGTCTTAATATTTGGCCTTATGTTTTTGAAATTGTGTACTTTTACAAGAGCTTGTTAAATGTTCGCAGTCATGCCAAATGTATAAGGTAGACCTTGTATATATATTGTTTGTTTGTTAGGACAGAAACTGCACTCAGTCCAACTACAAAGAGGATGCACCAGTTTAGAGACATGGACTTGAAATAGGGTATCTTGAGTTTGGTAAAGGAGACAAGTCCGGTAGTCTACGGTTAAGCCTTTATTAAAAAACCAACGTTTCGACCACACACAGGAGGTCTTCTTCAGGGTCTAAAATAATAACATGAGCGGATAAAAAGGATTAAAAATAAAAAACCCACAACGATACAACACAGTAAAATGAAAAGAGAGATATGCGTACAAGAGATGTAAAAGTAAAGCTGGGCTTTGCGCGTATCATAGGAAATGTAAATCAATAAAACAAGTGTAAAAGATATGTAAAATCAAAAGCCGGATTCAAACATGTAATAAAAAGTGAAGGCAAAACGAGAAATTGACAGCAAACTGGTGTCTGGAAAGCAGTATGAACGAAGAAATAACTTACAATACTGGAGAGCTGTAAAAACCGATCGCACTATGATGGTGAGAAAAGGCGAATGACAAAGCCTAACAAAGTACTCCCTAGAGTGGAGAAAATGATACATGAAAGGTGGCTCCATAGGTAAGTGAACAGAGATAAGATGGCGTGCAAATCTGGTGTATATTCTACCAGTCTTTTCTGTTAATGCCGTTGGGACATAAGGTGTCGAGTTCTTCAATTATTTTGAGTTCCATTTGTTTTCTGATACTGTCTTTTTTCGAAAATATTTTGCAGAGTGCAGTGAAAAGAAAGTGACTAATGCTATGACCAGGACTGTTAAAATGTTCCGCTATAGGGGTATTTTTGTTTGTTCTTATACTATATAGATGTTCGTAGATGCGTTAACGAAGTTCGCGTTTGGTTTCCCCGATGTAAAGAAGATGACATTTTTTGCAAGTTATGACATAAATGAGATTGCGAGTTGAACAATTCATGTTGCCAGTGATGGAGATTGATTTGTCAGTGAGGTGGTTGTGAATGCGGCCATTGTCTGAAGATTTCATAAATTTGCACTGGTTGCATTTATTGCACGGTTTGCATTGTCCGGTATTATTCTGAGCGGGGTCTTTGGTCTGGTTGACTTTAGCTTGGACTAACAGTTTCTTGAGGTTGGCTGATTGACGGTATGCTATGACAGGTGTTTCCTTGAAGACTTTGCTGGTGGCCTGTTTGACTGAAGTATGTTCCAGTGTTTACGGATAATTGATGGTATGTGTGGAAGGGTAGGGTTGTATTCAATGACGAATGGTATCCTTTTGTGGGTTGTGGGTTTGATTGAAGAGGTTGGCTGAATGAGCTTGCTTCTGTTGATATTTTCGGCTTTCTTGATAGCATCGGAGATGGTAGGGGTTTTAATTTCGTTTGATAAGGTGGTTTTTCAATTTGGTAGCCTCCGTCTGGAAAGATCGTCATTCGAACAGATACGTCTGTATCGAAGGGACTGGCTCCAGGGTATGGCCTGAAATGTGTGGCTTGGATGACACGAGGTTGTCCATAGACATGAATGTTTGTCTGTGGGTTTGTTGTAAACTGTAGTTTCAATCTTGTCCTCGGTGAGTGTCATCAGTGTGTCCAGGAATGAAATCAGTTTGTCACTGTATTCCAGGGTAAACTGTAGAGTGGGGTGGACAGAATTACAGTATTGGTGAAATTGTTTAAGTTGGTCTAGACCATGTTGCCACATAAATCTGACGTCATCGATGAACCTTTTCCAGTTGTCTGGTGCCGGTGTGTAGTTTTCCAGAATTTGCCTTTCTAATTTTCCCATAGTGATATTGGCATATGATGGGGCGACTTTGCTACCCATAGCAGTACCGCATATCTGTAGATAGTATTGACCATTGAATTCAAAGTAGTTTTTTGTGAGAATAAATTGTAGCATCTCACAAATAAGTCGGGATTAACTGTCATGGTATTGTTCTCTTCTATCATTTCCTTGACTGCCTGAATGCCGTAGCTGTGTGGAATATTGGTGTAGAGTGACACCACATCCATGGTAACTAAAATGGCGCCCTCTGGTGGTGAAAAGTGTTGCAGATCTTGCAGGTGGTGAGTGGTGTCTTTAATGAAGGACGGTAGCGATCTAACAATAGGTTGAAGGTGAAAATCGACAAACTGGCCATAAAGATGGTGATCGAGTTGCATTGTGGAATGATAGGTCTGAGAGGGGTGTTTTGTTTATGAACTTTTGGGAGCCCATAAAAATGTCCTGCAGATGGTTCTTTGGGAAACAGTTTCTTGGCCGTGTCATTGGTAATCCAGTTTTTTTGTAGCCATCGTCGGATCTTGGTTTGCAGTTCTTTTGTGTATATTTCGTTGGGGTCTTGGTCCAGGGTTTGATAATAGTTAGTATTATTAAGGTGTTCCAAGCATTTATTTATGTAGTCCTGCGTATCCATGACAACAATACCGTTACCTTTATCCGCTGCTTTGATAGTTTTTGCATTGTTGTTTCGTAGTTGTTTTATGGCTAAACGTTCGTCGGGATCGATGTTGTCATATGTTTGACGCCAGTTGTCTTCGTTAACGATGTCTTGCTCAACAGCAGAGAGGAAAGCTTCCAGAGTAAGATTTTCATTAGGTGGTGGATTATAATGGATTTTCTTTTGTAAATGGTCCCTGTTTGACGTTATTGTCCAAGTTGTTATCAGGGTCACTGTTCTCTTCTCTAAATTTATATTGTAGTCGGCATCTTCTCTTGAACTCTTGTATATCAGTTTTTAATTTCAGCTTGTTGACCTGTTTCGGTTTTGGGCAAAATCCTAGACCCTTTGACAATATCTTCAGTTGAGCAGGGGTTAGACTTGTTGATGAGATATTGATAACAGTGGTTGGGTCCGGTTGTTGTTTAGCTTCAATTTTCTTAGTCGGGTGACCAGAGTGTCTATTGTTTCGTTTTGTTCTGGAGAAATTTGAAATCTCGTTTTGCCTTCACTTTTTATTACATGTTTGAATCCCGCTTTTGATTTTACATATCTTTCACACTTGTTTTATTGATTTTACATTTCCTATGATACGCGCAAAGCCCAGCTTTACTTTTACATCTCTTGTACGCAATATCTCTCTTTTCATTTTACTGTGTTGTATCGTTGTTGCTTTTTATTTTTAATCCTTTTTATCCGCTCATGTTATTATTTTAGACCCTGAAGAAGACCTCCTGTGTGTGGTCGAAACGTTGGTTTTTTAATAAAGGCTTAACCGTAGACTACCGGACTTGTCTCCTTTACCAAACTCTATATTGTTTGATCACCACTATCTTGAATGTCATTGATGGTTGTTTCTTAAATGTTTAGGGCTATTGGTATTTCTATTGAAAGATGTTGATCATTTGACTGTAAACTGTTGCCCGTAATATTGACATGAGAGAGAGAGAGAGAGAGAGAGAGAGAGAGAGAGAGAGAGAGAGAGATAGAGAGAGAGAGAGAGAGAGAGAGAGAGAGGAGAGAGAGAGAGAGAGAGAGAGAGAGAGTTATTTCCATATTGTACCAAAAGATATAATTCTTTGTAGAGAACCATTTCAAGAGAATAAATTGCATAATATTCGGCTTAATATATGCCGTTAAATGATTCTATTGGCAACCACAATACCATATGGTCCCATATAATACTACTCAATTGCATCAACCTTTCACCGTAGGCAGGAAATTATCAGCTTGTGCGTTTTTTCATCTGTTCTTGTGGAAGAGGTCGTCGAGATGTTGAGCCAATGGTTAAAGAAAGGCGCATCGAAGTTTTTTGGCATACAATCTTCTTTTCAAAAGTCTTAAAATCCAAGCTCAAGCGATCAACACATCACGGTAGGTTTCCAAATTAAACGGGTTGCAGTTTGTATTTTTCTACGGAACAATTATCCTTGAAGTATTTTAAGGTCTAACAGCAGCTTTAAGAAATGTCCACAATCGTTTTCGGTGGTTATAGTAGTCTGTATTTGATGAGTCCACTATTTTATTGTTTTCACAAAAATGATATAACAGAGGTTTAAATTGAGAAGCAGATTAACGTGAAAAAAGAAGATAAAGAACGAAATAAAATCGTCGGTGAAAGTAATTTCACCAAAATAAAAAATGTTTTTATTAAAGGTTGTTCAGCAAATCAAAAAATCCCAAATAGAAAATTATTATCGAAGTGAGAGACGTGAAGTGTATTTTTAAATAAATATATGTGGCATGAGACAGTGCTGTCACATGTTGACTCATTCATCATCTTCCTCTCTATAAGGCAAAACGGGCAGAAACATGGGTAATGTTTGCGTGTTTGCAGTGACAGAAAATTCTCACGTGTCAATGAAAGACGCTCATTCATTATATCACATGGCATTCCTAACCGTGATGTACGAGTGCATTCTTAGTAACCAGATCAGTTCAATCAATTGTCAAGCGGGCAACAACATTGAACAGCGTATGTTGGAATTTTCATTGATAATTGTATTAATTATGAAACACGTACATTTTAAAGGGGATAGTAATCATCAGTTCCCTGCTGCAGCAGTGCTACCCCACTTATCTCTGTTCTAGTTCTAATCTTGATATGGTCAAACTGCGCTTTTAGCTGTCACTGAGTATTTTCGTTGTCTTCTACTGTTTATTGTCAAGTAGGCAATCGTTTTTCACTTGTGTAAATGTTTTATATGATTATTTTACCAATTATGACAGATGTGTGTAATTTATCTCTATTCTACGGTCTATGATTTCATTCAGTATGTGATCTCTTTGTGGTGAGACAACTCTGGTTTCAACCACTTTTTATGGGGTTGGATGCGCGTATAAAATACGGTTGACACATAATTGCACAAACATACCAAATTCTAGGTTAAATCACATTGCCGATATTTAAAACGGAATCGAAAGAAAATGAATTAATGAATAATAGAGATGTATAGTAACATTTTATTAATGTTATGAAATTGGAACACCTCCTTCCGTAATGAAAGGTACCGACAATTATTTTCACCACCTAAAGTCCAATCGAATTGCTGGTACCAAACATACCTCCAAATAAGCGGTTCTGTGATACGCTGTTCTCAGTAAACTAAAATTGTTAATATATCTCTCCGAGCCAGAGTTTGGTTCAGGTTCGCTCGCAAACAAACTATTTTGTCGGCTTACGCGATGGAAAGAGACAGAAGTTTTGTCACACCAGTTATGTATCGTGCCTCCTGGCTATACGGAAGAGGCGCTGGCAGAGTGAATAGCAGCGTGAATGACAGGTGCGTACAATTCAAAATTGGTGGCAGAAAGCCCATTAGATGCAACAATGTGGTAAATGCGTAAGCACTGAGAAGTTATCGTCATTTTCCCCGCTATGATAACCTCAATATGAGATTTCAAAAACTATTTTAAGAACTTTTGGTGTTTTCTTCTTAGCACTGTCCTAGATGAGCGAACAGGATTTCACGGTGGGATAGAGTAATGATATTTACCGAAAATTGCAATGCATGTTCCATTTGTCATCAACACGTAAAAAACTGTGGTTATATTTGTTCTTATAGAAGCTCTAACATACCCCCATTATGTAGTAGACATATTGCATATATTCTTTTGCGCCTAATATAGCTTCGATTCAATTCAACAAAGGATATTGGCAACGTCTTTGACAAGCATACTTAACGTCTGAATTGTGAAGTCCAACTATTGCCTTGAAAAATTTAGATTTAGAAAGGCGTCGCGAGAGTCCCGATATGATTATTTTCAAATAACGCATTATAAAAGAAAGTTTGACCATAGCCTAGTTTTCCGTCGATGCAATGTGCAAATACTACTTTTGTTAAAGGTATACAGTCACCTGTAATCCAAAGATGCCCATATATGGTCAAAGGGGCGTGCTTTGGTATTCAAAATGCCAAGTTGAGGGCTGTGGTTATATTTGTTCTTATAGAAGCTCTAACATACCCCCATTATGTAGTAGACATATTGCATATATTCTTTTGCGCCTAATATAGCTTCGATTCAATTCAACAAAGGATATTGGCAACGTCTTTGACAAGCATACTTAACGTCTGAATTGTGAAGTCCAACTATTGCCTTGAAAAATTTAGATTTAGAAAGGCGTCGCGAGAGTCCCGATATGATTGTATTTTCAAATAACGCATTATAAAAGAAAGTTTGACCATAGCCTAGTTTTCCGTCGATGCAATGTGCAAATACTACTTTTGTTAAAGGTATACAGTCACCTGTAATCCAAATATGCCCATATATGGTCAAAGGGGCGTTCTTTGGTATTCAAAATGTCAAGTTGAGGGTGCTGTTTTTAAATAGCGGCCACCGGCTTAAAATCTGTGATTGGTTAGATTTTCTCTTCCCATGGTAACTGTGGCAAAATGGGAACAGGTGACAGTACACATTTAACATTAAAATCAATGATCAGATCATCTTTCTGTTATAACTATTTGTTCGTAACCCTAGTTTGTTGTTGATTGTAAGTATACAGTGTTAGTGTGAATCATTATTTTATTCGCACTCTTGTATTAGTCAAATGTTGTAGTCTCTATGTGATTTATAGGAGCTTCTGTTTTCTGACCACTCGAGTGCCACAAACCGCATCGGGCGGCTTATCTGACGATGTTCTTAAACTTAACAGCTCCAACTCGGCGTTATATTTATTAATCATTGATAAGCGTTGATACAAGACTAGTACAATTAAGATGTTCCAACATGCTGAATAAGAAACATGATATCCTATTTACCAGGGTTCCCACCCTATCTCACATAGTAGAATCAGTATATATGATAATGACATTATCTTAAAATTGTCAATCGACCAGCGCGCTATAATAAATTTGTCTATATTATTACTTTTATATCATGTGATAATTTTTGCATGATCAGGGTTTTACATAAGAGGAAAGCCAATACTTTAGTGGAATTTTGATATATCCCTTAATGATATAGGATCAGCACAACTTCCACATCAACAATACTTTGTCGTCTTTATATAACATTTTGTATGTGTTCATTGCTTCGATAAAGTTCGTGTGCGATGTGTGATAGTTGAATATGCGAGCGTGAGTGCTTCATGAAGAGGTATATCAAAATTTTGTCTCGTACATAAAAAGGACCATTTATAAATTTGAACCAAAAAATATCCAACAGCCTCATTTAATTAATTTATATTTCAGTCAGCAAGATGTTCGTTCGGATAACCCATACCCACATTTGTCTGTATGCTCTCCATATTTTGACGATACTGAAAAGACAGAACAACCAGTAAACAGACGGGCTAGCTACACTGATAAGGGAAATAACGAGCTTTCAAACGTCCAGCATGAATTATTCAAGCCTTCAAACGAAAAAGACGAACAACATGATGAGTCTGTGAAGCACGTGCTTGAAGATTTTGGGAGGGAGACAACAGCTCACGGCATTATTCAAATTACCAATGCTAAGTCAAGCGTCACCCGTTCAACATGGATTATGCTCGTTCTCGTGGCAGCGTGTGTGATGTTCGTACAAATGACATTGTTGATAGTTCAATACTTTGAATATAATGTCCATGTCAAGGTAGGTGAAGTCGATCTTAAGAAACATTGATAGTTGTTGAACGTGATGCAGGTGATGCAGATTTAATACAAAACATTACCCGATTTTTATGTCTAGGTAAAAATTGGTAGACTTTGACATTAGATGTGACAGTAATTTTCGATATAAACTTTGGGGTATGGGGTTAGTTTTGGTCGTATTTTATAAAAACTATAAAGATATTGCATGTTACATATGTCATTTTAAAGACTAGTAAATTACCTTTTTTAATGATACCTTACAACTCAGATTATATTCAATAACGAGCTCAGCAGATGACTTATAAGAAGACAGATTTATACAAAAGGCATGCGAGTCGGCAATACTGTGATTTTGCGGTACCCTTCAAAAACTGAACTACAGAATTCCAATATTTTTTCCGTTTAAATCTATTTTATATTTCTGACATGACTACTTATCAATTAAAACAAATTCAATACAAAACATATCCCGATTTTTTATGTCTAGGTAAAAAATGCTAGAATTTGATGTTGGCTGTGACAGCAATTTTCAATGTAAACTTTTGGGTTCCGGGTACGTTTTGGTCGTATTTCATGTAACCATACAAATTATTGCATATAACAACGTGTCATTTTAACAACTTGTAAATTACCTTGATAATGATACCTAACAAGTTAGGTTATATTCAAAAACAAGCTAAGTAGATGAATTATAGGAAGACAGGTTTAACAAAAACGCATGCGAGTCGCCCCACTATGATATTGCGGTACCCTTCATAATATGACTGTTACAGCTGTAGAGTCCCAATATTTTTTCTGTTCAAAGTCTATTTAATATTTTTGACGTGTCCTTGTACCAAATTAAACAGATTTCATACAAAGTATTGCATTTTTTTATTATGTCTCGCTAAAACATTGGTAGAATTTGAGATTTACTGTAATTTGCCATATTAAACTTTGGGGTATGGGTAGGTTTTGGTCACATGTCATGAAAATTTAGAAGATATTGCATATTACAATATGTTGTCTTAAATTTCTAATGTAACCAAACAAGTGAGGTTATTTAAAATAATAAGTTTAGCAGATGATTTACAAGAAGACAGATTTGACGAAAATGCATGTGGGTCGCAAATGACCGTTACAGCTATTGCATCTCTATATTTTTTCTATTAAAATCCCATTTCGTATTCCAAGGATCCCAAGGCTTCTGAAATATACAAGTTTGTTATCCTATGGGGTGCACGTAGACCCCATGTAGCCCACGGCCTAATATGCATTAATTTTGAACTTGACATCAAAAGTAAGCAAATGCCATGGCAGGGCTCGAAATTAGCGGTAGTCCCACGTCCACAGACTACCAACTTTTCCCTGGGACTACCAAAGTCCATGAAATGGTAGCCCACACGGACTACCAAAGCCTGGGACATGAAATACTTGGCGTGCGATGTCCATCACTTTTGAACGAGCTAAATGCAGTCAACATGTAGTTTCATTTGTTTGAAGAAATTATCCTTTCATCTGTGAAGAGTTTTTTCTGGTGACTACTACAATTTGTTTTCACAAGATGCAGAGCGTTTGATACTAAAATGTTGAGTTACTTTTCCATGTGCAGTCTTTGCATGCCAGTTCACACTATGCTGTTGATCAGCAGCATACAAGACGTACCTGTGTCAAGTTTTAAAGATTTGATGCTGAAATTTCACAAAACTTTCACTTCTATATCAAGAGATTGTGTAATCAGTTTGATTTGAAATAGTAATACAAAACACTGTGTCAGTTAAGCTTGGAAATCGTGGCCGAATTTCGCTGTCTTTTATGGTTGTCGATCAATATCAATGTATTACGTTCTATACAGGGAGACTCAGATGTAACAAAGCATGCCAGTTCATAAAGATCATGAGAATATTTTTTTCTGTTTTTCTTTACTAACGTTACAATTTCTTTGGATGTATAAGTCGATTTAGAAAGTGATAGAAAGTGTTACAAATGTACAAAAATAAGCGTAAATTAAGCGTTCGAGACACATAACATGGGGTTTCTCGAGTTGAAGCCCCTAGTTTTACTGCTGTTTTGTGTTGCTGAACCGGGGGCTTATACTCGGACGAGCACAGTATCCCTAAACCAAAATATTCATGGGCTACCAGCCGTTGTCACTTGGCTACCAACTTCAGAAAATGGTAGCCCAAGTGGACTACCAAGGTAAAAAGTTAATTTCGAGCCCTGCATGGTCATTAATTGGTCAAATAAGTTACGACAACCATCAAATGTATCTCTCTATGGTGAATATCTGGTCAGTGAAATGAGAAACAAGTCATCGTTGATGACACAGTCCCCACTTGTTAATTGTTTTTAATTACAAGTCCTCAGAGGGGATAGAGCCCTCTTCATTAATAAGGTCTGTGATTAAAAGTACTGTGATACAGATGGGGCTTAATGGCCAAAAATGAGTTCCATGGTGGTGAAAACATAAAACCGATGTAAGCCGCTATGCTAATTACAAAAGGTCATTAAAATGAATCAATTAGTAATTAATCGACAGGATGCTGCCAAACATTTTTGCGTCCTATCCTAACACTGACAGACTATCACCGGTACCATATTTCATAAAGTTTGATGCAGTACTTTGGACATTCACTCTAAAAACAAAAATTCATTATGTAAATGCAAACTAGCAATTAATTTAAATGGTACCACTAAGTGTCATTGAATTGTATATACAACACTATGAGATCAAAATCTGTACCAAGTTTCATCAATTTTAATGCAGCATTTGCGGATATATCACTCTAATTAGGAAAGTGCATTATGCAATTACAAATGAATTAATATGACACTGATAAATGTTTTTCCAATGTTAAAGCAATGTAAGCTTAACATATCTGTACCAAGTTTCATAAAATTTGATGCAGTATTTCTTGACATAATCACGCAACCATTAGATTGTATTGGACTATGAAACCAATAGACATGCATATTTATGGCATGATAGGTCAACGTCATTCTACTAACTTTGACAAAAAATCAGTCGATACATATCCAAAAATGAAATCATAACAAAATGACCACAAGGCAGCCATATTGCATCGGATTGTGAAACCAATTTCACATGCATATTTATGACATAGGTCAATGTCCTTATACCAACTTTGAATAAAATCCGTTGATACATGTCTTAGTTATGGTAGCAAATATATACAAAACATCGTAACATAATGGCTGCATGCATATGTATGACATAGGTCAATGTCCTTGTACCAACTTTGAATAAAATTGGTTTAGATGTGCCTGAGTTATGGCTGTCGACATGAAAAAAACACATAACAAAATGGCCGCCATGTGGCCATATTGGATCATATCGTGAAACAAATCGAAGTATATGTATAAGATAAGTCAGTGTGCTTGTACCAACTTTGAACAAAATCGGTCGATATGTCTGAGTTATGGTTCCTTACATAAAATATCGTAACAAAATGGCCGCAGGGCAACCATATTAGATTGTATCATAAAACAAATCGACGTGCATATGTACGACTTATAAAGTAATCTTTTTACCAAGTCGGAATGAAATCACTCCAGGCATCTCTGAGATATCCGCGTGAACGGACGGACGAACGGACGGACGGACATGACCGAACCTTTAAGTCCCCCGGACGGTGTCCGTGGGGACTAACAATAGGGTATATATGGAGAGAGCGGGCTTAGACCACCATTTTCAAGTATAACATGTAAATGGACCATTTCCTACCTCGGTATCAACATATGCTTTGGTTGATTCTGAACCTGCAGTTATAATTCTCTGTTTCCTGACAAGCGCAGTAGAATCCACTCGTTGTAACTCACTCTTTTCAACATCTGACCTTGCGCATTTGTTTCCAAACAATGGAAGTATCATGCTACTAGCAGAGATGTTCCAAGCCTATCCATCTAAGATGCGACGCACAAACACTTCCCGATGAGTTGTGGCACTAATAAGTAGTGAACCCACTATAATATTGCAGTCTTTAAATTTGCCTGAGAAGTGTGTTAGCGAAGCTGAAACGAAAATTCATAGTATTGAAACTTCATTCTTTTGCGGGTGTGATAGGTGCAAAATATATCAAGCACAATATGTTAAAGAGATTAACATCAGACCTGAAATGTAATCAGAATCAAGTCATTTTGCGTAGAGCGTGCGCAGTAACTGTTTGTTCATGTCGTGACAGTGAAGACCAGCGACGCCATTTCCAACATTTCGCGGGGTAAATAGCAAAAAATGAAAACGTCGGCTTCGTCGGGAACTGACTTCGCTTTACTAGATCAACCATTATCCTTTCTATCGGGTACATCATCGCTTTACGCAAAACGCTATCGATGTTTGTTAGATAGCAAGTGGAAAACATCTTGTTCATACTTGTCATCTCTCCACATGATCTTTGAAATGGATAAGAATAAAGTTGATCAGACATACAAATACCCCTCACCAACTGTAAATTCATCGATGGTGCGTAAGCGCAATAGTCTTCTCTATGAATAAAGGTTAACAGAACCGCATTTACGAAATTAAAAGACCTAGCACTGCGCCCAGGGCACTGCAGATACTGAGTTGTGAGAGAATGCTGAGAGCGTAGCTTTTTCCAGAATGGCGAAAGCAGGTAAGTGTGTAATCATTAAGACAGGCTTCATGAATAAATTTTCTATCGCTCTCAACCAGTCATTTATGAAATGATGGTTACGCTTAAGTTTGCGTTGATTTTGACATATCAGATATTAGAATACAAAAAAAATAAAGTCTACAAAATAAAGCACTTAGTAAGAGCAAGGAGTTATTCTCCATTGATACATTACATTGAAAAATTCCGAGAAATCATTATGTGTCAATGTCATTTTAGCTAAAACCAAAAAAACTTGTGATAAGATCCACAGACCAATTATTGGCGGCTTGGGATGAACATTTGTCCCGGTCATGTGACACTATGCATTTATGATCTATTCAAGTGACAGCAGGACAATCTACTACTTATTCTTTTCACAACCCGTTGTGTTCTGTACACTGGAAGGGTTAATGCTAGTAGAGTAGAAGAAGACAGTCATTGCAAATTCAAGTACAACAAAGAAAAATTAACGCGCATGGGCCAGATGTAGATGGGCTGACCGGAAATAGGCCTTGACGAGTATTGAATTATGTCTCCTACCAATTACTGCTCTAGATCGCCTGTGGAAGTTGTCCAAATTTATCATTTTTAACGAGTTTAAAATAACTTTATAGCGTTTAGTAACGTTCTACTGACTGTAAAAATAAACGCGATTCCGGGTCGGATATTCTGTGCTACTGTACAACAGCTGGTGAGGGAGAATTGACCAAGGAAAATTCTTCAACTAATACTGTAAATGCTGTTGATGTTGGGAATTTTCACTTGTGGTGGCATTTCCGAAGGACGTGCGTGACCTGCGATAGATATGTATTCCCTGCCGACCTCACAAACATGCACAATCAGGAGCGAAACAATTCTTGTTTTTCTGTACTCCTAATGCAATTTATGAGGTGCAAAGTTGTATGCAAGTAAAAAGTTTGCACCTCGGCTCTTGCTGTGAATGTTTCTGTAATGAAATGAACTTTGACAGCTTGTCACTTTATACTGCTTTTATTCTTGTACACAAAATGAACAAATGATTAGTTTTCTCAGTATTTTACAAGTACGTCACCGCTTGTGTATGCATTGCTCCGCACTACGATTACATACTACGTAGGTAGTTGGCTTCATAGTGTGTGGATTGATACGCCGTGTGATCACACTCATTCCCCTGCGATAGATATGTATTCCCTTTGTTTTTACTAAAGCATAGCTGATGCCATACAAATCCAATCTCGAGGGGTGTACAGTTACTTGGAACAGCAAAATCCCGATTAGGACTTAGGGGATGCTTTTGCAGACACTTGTGTTTCCTATTGTGTCCACTGTCAAATTATTCGCTCTGGGCAAATCATGCATTATTAATAGACGTGGTGAATAGGTAAATTTTGGCATAAATGTGGACAATCAACCACGTCTAAATGAGTTCATGAACGTGTTTGAATGCTCGCTCTCTGCGGAGCGTAAGTCACAATTTTATTGCCTAACGCGATTGGAACTAACTTTGGATAATTTGATCTACATATTTTTCAAATTAGGTGCCATATAGCTGAGTGTTGCAATATTACACATTACTCATAAAAACAAGTGTAAAACTTAAAAAGAAATAAGGCAGACGAGGTTACATTTGCAGATTATATCGACATTACTCCACCATCCAATTATCCCAAAGTAGTTCCAATTGTGTTTGCCTTAAACAGTTAATGGCAATTCAAATCGCCATAAGCATGACGATCGCTTTTTAGCTCATTTCTTTTCTTTTGTCGTTACGTGGTATAAAAGCGCACTGCTAGTAGTTATCCTCTAGAGTTATTTATCATCTATTCCAAAAGTTATTTGTATTATCATACCTGCTTCTGCGTTTATCTTTAAGAGGTCGTAAAGTAATGAATTGCGAATATAAAATCCTCCAAAGGGCTTTTAAACTCTAAGGAATAAACTTTCTTTATGTTTAAAAGGAAAAAAATAGTACAATATATCACGTCTTAAACTCAGAACTAACCTACAGGATGATCACTGTCTATCAAATCCATTGAACGGACTTTCAAGGAGCAAATTAAGTGCAACCTCTAACCGTTTTTTACGAAACCATACTCCAACAGTGTCTGCTCTCCTCGTGACCTGTAATTTCAACAACATTGCTACTTCCTCAAGCGAAAAACCCGACCAAATTACGATTTGTTTGGCATCAGTGAATCCATGTTAATACATCTATGCGTATGGGCTAGCCAAATACAAATCATTAAGTATCTTCGAGATTAAATTCATTCATCTGGAAAGAGGCTCTTTATTCCAATAGATAGACAATTTGTTAAGTGGCACAATTAGGGCTTTGACTGCGTAGTCGCGAGTTCATCGTTTAAAAACTACATTACTTTTACTTTTGATGCATTTTCTTACATGTGTTTTCTTCTCTTATAATGAGATTTCTTGATCTTGTCTGCATAACCTGTTGTAATGACCCGAGCTACACAAGGTAACATGACATGTGTTTGTACATTGACTAATGGTTTCGTCTACAACTGAATTCTTGTCCTGACTGAAATTAATTTGTCAACGATAATGTTGCATATTGTTATTCCATCATTTTTATATAATAATTTTGACGTGATGGTTTGGCCACATTTAGTCCAAACTAGGCCAATCAACCATGTTTATCAATAGTGCATGATTTCCTAGTGCAAACATTTTGAGGTTGGACACGATAGAAAACACCAGGGACTGCCGTTCAAAGTGACAAGCACTCAATAATTTAGAAAGGTGAAAATTTCATTATTAAAATTACTACAGTAAAAGAAGAGGTCTTTCGGTCACGATTTTGTATGTTTCGTGGTCGGCCGGGGCAATTGCACTGCATGAAAGTATAATGATGGACAGTTCGTTATGATAAATTTATGGGCAATCGAAATTTTCAAAATATGTAACCGCGAGAGAAATCAATAAAAATGTCATAATAAAGTATGACACAATTTTACATTTATTATGGCCCTCAGACAACTTAAGTATTTGTCTGAGTTTTGACAAACTCAGCTATTTCACGAGACCAAACGTTGATCGCTGTTCCAGTCATGGAACGTGCCGTGATTACGGAATGCAAGTTCTACTAGGCTTGATCACTACCTGTACTGCCTGGGTAAATGCAATGGTAAAGTCACTCATTTCAATGGCAAAGTCACTTATTTCAACACATGTATGAACAGTTCAAAGAATTTTTGTTCATATTCTGAAAAGTTTAATTCAATTTTCTAATGTTACTGTCTGCTTCGCCTGAATTTGACTTTAATATATGAATTCGATTTCCATATTTGAACATCGCCATCATATGTATACGGTCTTGATGGTAACCTCTTTGGGGTCAAACAAGACGTTCATGAAGTCACTCGCGTCCTAGGGATGTGCTGTCCATATCAAGCCCGGCCAACGCATGTGAATTTTCCTTTTTCTGTATTTGGATTTCCAATGATCTTCTTCTGCTTGTCTATTTCTGTCCTTCCACTGTACAGAACACAACAGGCTGTTGAAAGAATGAGCTGTAAATTGTCCTGCTGTCACTCGAATCGATTATAAATGGAGAGTTTCACATAACGGGGATATTTATTCCGAGCCACCAATAATTGGCCTAATCACAAGTGTTGAGTATTTGTTACAATGGCATCGACATTGATTTTTACGTTTTAATCGCTGTAATGTATCTATTGAGAATATCTCTATGCCCTCATTACATCAAATGTTTATTTTGTAGATTTTTTGTACGTGTTGTAGTTTTGATATATTATCACAATTAATGCAAACGTGTACCTTACTATCATTTCACAAATCGCTGGTTGAGATACAAATATTTTCATGAAGTTTGTCTTAATAATTACACCCTTGCCTGCTCACGTTACCGTTACGGTAAGCCACGCTCTCTCCATTTTGTCATACCTCAGTGTCTGCAGTGTCTCGGGTGTACTGCTAAGTCTTTAGTTTCGCGAATGCAGTCCTATTTTACCGTTATTAAAAGAGAGGACTATTGCGTTTACCCAACATTGGGCTTCTGTATCTCTGATCAACTTAATCCATCTAGTAGACCATGTGGAATGTGGACAAGAACGAACAGTAAAGCCTAGAGGGATCCACAAGGAAACCCTGGCAGTTGAAGTTCAAATATATTTTTTCCTTTGTTATTTTACATACAACGGTTAATCTTCACTTTCGAAACAAAATCAGTTCTGGCCATATTAACGCCAACGAGTGCGGTTTTTTGCGATAATGGATGTAAAAAATTACATGATGTTGGAACTGGCTTCCCCGGTCAGCAGAGTCACGAGTAGAACACACAGCGCACGCTTTACGCAAAATGACTCGATGTTGATTATAATTCATCTGTAAACGTTTTTTACATATTGTGCTTCATGTTTGGCACCTATCACTCTCAGCAAAAGAATCAAGTTTCAATATTATGTGGTTTAGTTTGAGTTTCCGTAGCGTTAACTTCAAATATAGAAACTCCAATATGAAAGCTAGTGCAGTTTAATATCGCGTTTTGATCAGTGTTATCTTCATCTCCGAGTTCCGAGGTTTCACATAGTGTCTTGTGCATGTGCATGAACATTAGTATATTTTCAGGCTTGGTTGCGAAACGAAACAACTGCAGTGTTCAAACGTGAAATAAACGTAATGTTTTGTTGTGAACGTCGTTACAGTGTACGGTCGAGTTTTATCAGTGGAAGCGCTGCAATTCTTCCTCAAAGACGAGGTTGACTGAGGCAAAGTAACGTCAAAGTGGGTAAATTGTTGCAAATCTACTAAAAGAGAGGGTTTGTGATGTATGCAGTTAGCGTCATTGTTATTGACAGACAGGTGTTACGTCACCCAAGCACGAGAATATTCCGAGCCATTGTGAAAATCATTGTAAAATAAAATATTTTTTAAAACTTTAAAAGCTTTAACCTTCAATAAGAAAACGATACGTGATGGGTGGGTTGCATAACGAAAAAAGCTGACGTAAACAGCATAGTTGACATAAAATTCAATGATCCAAAGATCGGATCTGATCAGATCCAATGTTAACACAAAATATTCCTTAACAAAGGATCCAAATATATCAACAATATGTTAGTTTTGAAACGTTCCTTATTAAGTAGGATCACAAAATTACAAGAATTCTTCAAGCCATCCAAGGTTAAGCTTATTTACATTTGACCCCAGTAAAGATAATATCGCGACACTTAAGAAAATATACAATCCTTCCCTTGACTATCGTCTACAAATCCGCAGGAATTTCGTATTATGTGTAATGATGCAAAGTTGTGATGTTCGGAAAAAACCTAACTTTTCGCGCTCACTCTCTCGGACGATCATCAATATTTGAGAGGTTAGCTTACATACAATCTGTAACATTTTGTCTAGAGCGATATACCTAAATACTATGAGATTATTCCACCAGGCAATGCTTATTTCCAGCTGGGTAGGATCATTATCTTAAGCTCGATAAATTTTCATTTCGTTTTCCATGAATCTCTAAGGTAACCCTGGTCTCAGAGAAGGCGCTTGACTTTCCATCAGTGACAATCTGTAACACCAATAAGCTTCGACAAAGTGCTATAAGAAGTTCAAAGTACAGTGAAATGTTAATGCTGGAGCGAAATTTTGTCCTGCCGTATTACAGTAAGTATGTTTGACTTACCATGACATAAATTGAATGCTTCAATTGCGAGTCGCTTTAAATCAAATGTTAGTCCTTTTTCATGTTATTTGTATGCCAGTATACACATAAATGTTTGTATTATATATAAACGTTGATTATATGTGTCATAAATCGAACATAGCGCGCTCCATGACGATGACGTCCCGGGTCGCATAGTCACCATTTTACTGAAAGTGAACTGGGACTATTTTCAGCTTGGCAACTTTAAGATATGAACATGTTCTAATTGCATGTTTACATAGGACATCCTATATTTACAGAAAAATATGCATTCAAAATCGATAAACCGTTATAAACTATAACAGTGATTTCAAGATGCACCATTCGACAATAAAAATTATTCTATTTCATACGAATTTTCGTCCTACATTGGTTTAAATCATATGACTGTCACATGCAAACAAACAAAACCATTTTAGAGCGAAAACTATGTTAGCTGGTTTCTTTTCGTGACAAGTAAGATATTTTGATTGCTACGCAGTATGGATTTCGCAAAAAGTACAGTCCTAAAGTTGCCCTCGCTGAGATTGTTTCAGATCTTACAGAGAAGATGGACCTTTGCTATGTTACATTAGGTATATTTGTTGATTTGAAAAAAGCCTTTGACATTATAGATTATGATATCCTTCTTCACAAACTGCATCATTATAGAGTACGGGGCCAATCACTAAAGTTATTTCATAGTTATTTAACAAATCGTAATCAATTTGTAATGGTCAATGGTAAATCTTCTTGTTACAGGCAAATCAAATGTGGTGTACCGCAGGGTTCCATTCTGGGTCCGACTTTATTCTTGGTATATATTAACGATATTTGTAATTCAACTGACTATTTTATTTGTAGACTTTTGCATATGATACAAACATTTTTAAATCTTTACGTACCCAGAATGATATATAAATTAAATTGGTGTATGGCAAACAAACTTACAGTCAACGTTGACAAAACCAATTATATGATCATAAAGACACCTCAGCGAAACACCACATTTGACGAAAATCTGTCAATTGGGAATGATACAATAGAACAAGTTTCTTGTGCCAGCTATTTAGGGGTTACGATAAATTCATCTTTGTCATGGAAATATCATATACGAAAGGTTATTGAATCGTGAAGTAATTACACCATAAACATGACACGACTAAGACACTATGTTCCAAATCCATTCTCATTCGACTATATAATGCGTTATTTTTACCTCGTATAATGTAATGTTTGGAAATCTGGGACACACTTTTTTCAGCTATTCAGAGTCACTTTTTCGCCTTCAGAAACGGATTGTTCGCTCTATTACCTTTTCTCATGTTATTGCTCATTCCGAACCTCTGTTTTACAAACTGAATATTTTGAATATAATTACAAAATGAGTAAATATTGTACTTGTATGTTTGTTTATGATTTGAAAAATAACAATCTCTCTCATGCAGTTGAACTCTTTTTCGAGATTCCAAAGCACTCGTATCCAACACATTTAATACAAGTTGAAAATTTTCGTATTCCTGGCTCAAATTTTACAATTGTACAACATAACATTAAGTATACAGCTGTGATCACTGGAATTCCCTGCCTGGCTATCTCAAACAATCGTCGATTAGACAAGTTTTCAAGTCCGCTTTGAAACATCACTTACTGAATTTACATTAAAACTGTGTTTGTTTCTATCCACCGTCACACGTAAGCTTGTACTGAATAATTATTAGTATACTTAGGGGCCATGAACTTCACTAGTCCTATTAGACTATTTTCATGGACTCCGCCACATTATACAATACTGTAATGTTCTTCTTTATTTGACTTGTACAACTTCAGTAAGACACCGTTTCTTTTCATTTTCATCACTGTACATACTGTGAAGCATATGGTGAAATAAAGTATTCATTTATTCAAGACAGGTATGTAATAAAAACATACCCCAAACAAGGGACTATTCACACTCGAGGCAAGAAACACTTCTGCCCTCCGTGATGACTGGCTGCCGTATGTTGTGAGTTCGGAGCAGATCGAAAACTTACCATGTTTGCTACTAATATGGCCTTTTATCAGTAACCACAGTTTGTACATACTTGTTAGGATGAAGCACCTTGTGGCCTATACCTCTTTATTTTGCACATTCCTTATTCTGGGTCAGCAGAGTCGGCTAGAGATTTGATTTTTCATTTACAGGAATACGTATTGGAGCAATGTTTTTTAGCCCAAAGTGTCACGTGACCAGAATGATCTTAGACCCCTATTTAACAAATGTGTCCATAAATCATAAAGCACCAGTGCTACCGCCTTCATATTTGGCGGGTTGAAGCACCAAATGGCGCCTCGTCAATAATGCGCATATCTAATTCGACCATAGCCGATAGAGATAGACATTTGGTTTTTGGTCGACATGGATACTGTGAGTATGGGAACAAACGTTTTTGCCAAAATGTCACGTGATTTCGATGATCTTGTACCTCGATTTAACGAATGGGGGTCATGCGCAACATTTATTTGCTAAATATTTGAGACACCCAGTAAAGCCTATGACCTACTTCCTCGTGTTTGAAATACCTTTTCAAAACATGTTCCTTTTCTCGTTGATAATGGTATGCATCATGAATTTTGTTCTTAAACACGTTTTAGTGACCTTTGATGACCTCTATACTACTTCACTCTGTGTCAGGAAGTAGAGGGATATGAACTGTCTCTCTGGTAACGTTAGCTAATGTATGCATGTGTTTGAACCCCTTTAGCCTGCTGGCAGCTTTAATCTTCGTTATCTTCTCGTTTGCTATTTCTTTGCTCACCTAGAACTAGAGAATTGCTGACCCAAAACTTCTCACATCTGCAGAGCTATTAGGGTCATATGAGTACTCGTGCTTTTAACTCTCGAACTTTAATCTGGGCACACGATTTTGCGGCCATATTGAATAATTTTGAAATCAACAAATGGCTTCTTCTCAAAAGCCTATGTGCAGAACTATTCCTAATTCCATCTGTTGAATGCTTCACTAAGGCAACTTAAAACTGCTGACAAACTTGGAAACTCGTAAATAACGACGACAATATAATGATTAAACTCTTTTAATATGTTCATAGGGTTGAAGCTCCATTCTTCCGACCCTTAGCACAGTGCAGGTAAAATATAAACATCAAAAAGATTAAAGTACACTTCAGGCGAATCCAACTTTCATATTTTGGATACTTTTTCGAGCATTGCAATTTTTTTTCTCGACTTGACAGTCATGTTTCTTGTAGCATCAACTTTACAGGACATAACTAGACCAAGATATTCATAAGCACTTTCTACTTTTAGCTCCTGCCGACCCAAAAAACCCCGCTCATATCTACTGAGATATCCCCCCTCTTCTATACACAACTACCTTAGTTTTTGATAGTATGACCTTCATTTTCCATTTTAAAGTCAAGTCATACAGGATATTAATAAGTCACCTAAAACCCTCCATTGCATGTGAAAATATTACAATATCATGTGCATATAGTAACATAAACAGCTGTATCATATTATTTGGTATAAACTGAACTGCAGATAAACCGGAATTTTCCATCAGCTCATTTACGTAATAACTAAACAAGATCGGGCTTAACATACAACCCTGACGGACACCTTTATGCAGATCAAAATAATCTGTTGTTACATTACAAATCCTTACATTTGATTTCACGTCTGTATAAATTCCTTTCAACATCTCATACATTTTCCCGTCAATGTCCTCTAAGGCTAATCGTACAAAAGAGTTCTATCGACAGAGTCGAATGCTTTCTCAAAAACGACTAAAAGAAAATAAAGTTTACTTCAACTTCAAATTGATAACGACATTTTTATTATAGCAAATAATGTGCAGAAGTAATCTTATGTGGCGTGTCCTTGGCATTCACAGATAGTTTTATTTTCTTCCGCCCATTCTTTTATCGGTTTGTAAGACAGCCTGTAATTATTCTAGTTTACCCGGATCACCTTTTCTGAATAGTGGTGCTAACTGATCAGCTACTAGAGAAAATTCCCTCATCGAAAATGCTATTGTACAGTTTACTTGGGAAAGGTAACAACACAATTATTTAAATCCTTAAGAATTCTGCTATTAACATAATTATCTGGCCCTGGTGACTTGCTAATTTTAACTTAGCTTATCGCTTTCAATATTTTATCATCTGTAATTGAACAATTCAAGATATCCGAGAAAGACGTCATTATTGCTCCTATTTGCACAAACTCGGTAAGAAAAAGTATGAAAGTATTCATTTTTGAGTCATCTATGGACTCTTGGTAAAGATTCGAAAAAAAGTTAACCAATATCATCTAGTGAAACTAAACGTTGCTGGTTTACCTCATTTTGTTAATTTTATTTTAATTATTTGCTCATCAATAGCGCCATCAGGCAGTCATTTACAGACAAGAAAATAAAGAACAGGATAAAATACCCTAAACTTTAAACGAACAAAAAAGTACCCTAAACATCAAACAATGACAAAAACAAATTAACATGTCTTTTAAAAATTGAATGAGATTCTTCAAAAACATCGACATATAAGAATTATATGATATAAGAATTCAGAGACTTTTTTCATTCGTCATTATATCTAAGAAAAGTCTGTGCCTCCTCCTTATATGCACACCTTTTAAAGCGTATCAAATTTTTATAATCTTTATGCTTTACAAAATTTTCCTTCTACCCAAAATAGCTAAATCTTCTTCGACTTCTCTGCATACCAAATTTGCTTCGAATCTGTACACTCTTTATGGAACCGAATCTTTTTCTACAGGAGTCATCTCGGATGTTTTGTTGTCTTTGAGCAAACATGCCTTTAGCCGAACTTTTCAAAACCTGTTTGATATCTTCAACAGCATCATTTACATCAGCGTTCCTGGAAGTCATCGTACTTTGCAAAAATTCTCAACTTTCACCAGAACCAAGATTTTCTTTAAATTGATATACCAAATCCTCATACGAAAGAACGATACTGGCTGGGAGACGTTAGACCTCCCAGGTATGCTCAACAGTTAGTGTAAATGAACAACATAACGGGAAATGATCTGATTCGACTCGAGCCGCCAGTACATAAATGACATAACATTATAAAACAACTCTTGTGATGCAAGTACACAATTGACAACATTTCGCTCTTTATTTAAAATACAAGTAAAATCAATTTTACAGAATTGTCTTTCCTACCATTTAGCATGTACAGTGACATGTCCTTACAAAGCGTAATTAATGACAGACCAAAATTATATATCCCCTCATCGAGTGAACTACGTGGAATATTGAAACTCTTTGATTCATAACAGTACCCAACTCCAAATTTTGAATCATCAAATTCAACGTAGTCCTGCATGGACGCTTTTCTTGCACTCAGATCACCAGCTATGATCATTCTAACATCGTCCCCATTGAAAGTTATTTAGTATATCCACCAGATGGTTTTCCAATTTTTCCAACCGTCGTCATCACTGCGTTTTGCATATAGCTTTGAACCTTCAGGTAATACATATGTTACCACTGGGAGTACATCCTTTACAAAATGAAAAAAATATCTTGTGTTGAAGTAAGATAATAACAGTGTTGTTCATGTCAGTCTTTCTGTTTGACACCTGGTACTGTTTTTTGTAAGAAAATATTTCTACCACCACTAGCATCCCCCTTCCGCTCAATTTAATAGCTGGGTATTTAAATGAGGCAAAAATCTTCGAAAACGTTTACAGTCCTTTTTCTGTGGCAACGTTTTGATTAAACTGAAAATATTATGAGATTGACAAAACGAAATAAAATAATGATTTGATAAATGTGAGGAAAAGCCTCGAACATTACAGACCATCAATCTCAAATCATTTTGTCCATATTCTACATCAGAGCCTTGGCCGAATCCTTACAGAATTTTACTATTCACTTGCACCAAGTCAACAGACTCAACTTCCGTCCAATCTCCAATTTACCTTTTCTGTCGAAGGTAATTGAAAGGTCGTTGCTGCTCAGCTGAAAGACTTCTTGAACCAAAACAATCTACTCGATCCACTTCAATCTGCCTACAGACAATATCATAGTACAGAAACAGCACTCCTCCTTGTTCATAACGACATTCTCACTGCTCTTGACTCTGGACAAATTGTTTTACTGGTTCTATTGGATCTGTCTGCAGCTTTTGATACCATTGATCACGACATACTTTTACAGCGTTTATCAAATCTTGGGATCAAATCTACTCCTCTTCAATGGCTTCGTTCATATCTCACAGACAGATCCCAGTCAGTTACTTTAAATGGACAAAGATCACTGCCTCAAATGCTGCGATACGGAGTTCCTCAGGGGTCTGTTCTTGGACCTCTCTTGTTTCTAATCTACATATCACCACTCGGACAGCTCATCCACCGCCACAAACCCAGTTCCATCAATTCGCTGATGACAATCAGCTGTACCTGTCTTTCAAGAAATCCAATACCACGTCTGCCGTATCTTCTGTTGAAGAAACTGTTAATGAAAATATGAGCTGGATGACACAAAACAAGCTGAAGTTAAACAACTCTAAAACGGAGGTCATTTTAATTCGATCTAAATTTGACCATTCACCAGTGCCTTTCACTGACATCAACATCTGTTCCAGTGTTATTGAAACCACTTCATTTGCGAGGAACATCGGTGTAATATTTGATGACAACCATACATTCCAACAACATATTGGTGCCACTTGCAGTGCTATTCACTTCCTCCTTCGCAAAATTGGTCGTATCAGAAAGTACTTGTCCAGAGATTCCTGTGCCACCCTCGTCCACGCCGTTATATCTTCAAAGCTTGACTACTGCAATGCTCTATTATATGGCTTGCCCGATACACAATTACAGCGGTTACAACGTGCCCAAAACACAGCAGCTAGAATTGTTACAAAGACCAGGAAATCCGACCACATTACCCCCATACTTATGCAACTTCACTGGCTTCCAGTACATCATCGCATTGTATACAAACTTTTGCTGATTACTTACAAAGCCCTAAATGGACAAGCTCCACAATATCTCAGGAATTTAATAACACCATGTGCCTCATCACGTGTTCTTCGTTCATCTGATAAATGCCTTCTGCACACACCTAGATGGAATCTGACTACCTATGGTCGCCGCTCCTTCTCTGTAGCAGCTCCTGTCCTTTGGAACTCTTTGCCCCTGGACATAAAAACTCTCCTAATGTCAACATTTTCAAAAGACGCTTAAAAACTTACATCTTCCAGAAAGCATTTTCATTGTAACTCTAAGCGCCACTGAGCATTGTTTAACTTTGGATTTTAGGCGCTATACAAATTTTCTAGATAGATAGATAGATAGATAGATCGACACACCATGAACTCGCTGTGCGTGCCATCTGCCATCGTCACAATAAGCTTATCAAAGATAACTGTAATCTTGGTGATGTCTTGCTTTTGTTTCAGTGTCTTTCTGTACGCTCATAATTTCTTTCTCTTTTTACTTGTTCTTCTAGAATAGTCTTGGTCGATGTATATTTCCGTTCCATGTAGTTTTCTGGATTTACATGCAACTTTTCCTTTGTCTTTGAAACGGCTAAACACAACTATCGACTTAATGCTATTCACTATAGGCCCATTTGCAACTCTTTCGAAATTTATTTCTTTGTCAATCTCCAGTTTTCCCAAACGATGTCTTTGACCTTTTGTTCTGTCTGTTCCCAAGTATCATATTCATTTTTTTGTTGAATGCCAGATATTATTAAGTTACATCTTTTGCTTCTGTTTATTAAGTCATTTTGCCTTTCTCTGGAATTTACAATATCTCGACTAAGTTGCTGTATTTCTTTTCTTGGAGGTTTTGAACAGTTTCGTTTCTTTTAGAGTCACCGAAGCCTTCATTCTAATTCCTGGAATGTCTCCTCTCATTGTAAACATTTCATCTTCAACATCATTTATTTTTGTTCGAGTGACTCGAATTTACCATTAATCAATTTTATGAAGGCAGCAATGGTTTCCTTTTTGTTGAACATGGTGTTTTAAACATATCATGTCAGTCCGTATATCACTTGTAATGTCAGAATCACTCTTTTGATGTGCTTCGCAATGGTGGAGTGGATACAATGTCGCCTTTGGTTTCTATAATCTCACTGTGGGGTCCTAGGCTTCGCTCTACGTTTGTCAATCATCAGCAGATAACATAAGCATACCTTTACAGCTAGAGACGTGGTCCCACTTGACAACAGAAACGAGTATAAAGAAACCAACATGGCTGATTTTGACCTGACCACATGGGCTCCCTCAAGCAAATTGACCAATTTTCAATGTAGAACGATCACGTCCACACCCATAGCTCGTCCTCACTTCCGGAATTTCAATAGACCATAATTCGTGTGTATTTGGACTGTATAGACCAAATTTTACATATCAATTTTAGTTTCCCGAGAAGCGCCAAATTGTACGTGTGCACTGGATGACGTCTCATTTGCACTATGTTCCTTGATTGATAAATCTTTGTATTATAAACATCTGCCGCAAGTTTCACCAGAACTGGTGCAGTCACTCAGGAAATAGATCTCTAATTACAAAATTGTTTTTCTTGTTTAGAGGCCCGACTTTACTACAGAAAACAATAGGGTTGGCCATCCATGATGGTGAAAATGTAAAGCCACTCTAGTCTGTCATTCTAATTATGAAAGGTCGTTAAATAAGTCAATTTGTAGTTAATGGACAGGTTGTTGCTAAATGTCATTGCATTATATTACTGTGAGATTAACAGCTGTTCCAATTTCCATCATACTGCTGGAGCATTTCTTGACACGTTAATTGCGGAATCTTATCAAATATGGAAATTAGCAACTAACTTACATGATACTGCTACATGTCCTTGCATGCTATTACTGCACAGAGCGTTCAAAATTTGATACAGTGTTTCGGGACATGTCAATCTTATTAGGAACACTCATTAAATATGCAACTTAACAATTGTGTGTCATAATGGCGCTAAATGATGTTGTGGCCTATCACTAAACATCTCAAATATACTGTAGTGTTGCAGGACATATCATATTAAATATAGTTTCAGCAGTTAATTGACCCGATACTGCAAAACGACTTGGCATTATATTGCAAGACTGTTGAATCAACCTCTTTACCAAGTTTCATTAAATAGGATGAATTATTTCTAGACATACCACTCTAAAAAAGAAAAGGTCATGAAATATGCAAATTGCAATTGATTTGAAATGATACAGCTAAATTTGTCTTTGCAAATTATTACAATACTGAGAGTTCAGCATATGTACAGGGTTTCATTAAATTTAATGCAGTATTTCTTGATAAAGCAGATGTTAAGCTCGGATTGCTTCAGAATTCAATAAAGAAGCTCATCAGTGTCATGTTAATTAATTTTTAATTGGCATGATATGTCCAGAAATATTGCTTAATGTATTTTATATATTCAACAGTATGCAACATTTTTTCAAGGACTTAACCATGAACTTTGATGACCTTTGACCTACTTTTATATTATCATCAACTGAAGGGCTACATTAATGATTGAAATTTCATCCTGTAATCCTTAACTGATCAAGGCAATAACGCCGTGCTTGGACTCCAGCAATGCTGCTAGCATCTTAACTATATCGTTTTACTTTCTCCAGCACCTTGTATAGAAGGGGATTTTCAATGCGAGAATGGTATACATTGTATCAAGCCTTTTTTGGTCTGTGACGGTGTCAACCACTGCGGTGATAATAGTGACGAACATGACTGCACTTATCGTGAGTTCGTAATTTTCAACAATGCAGACAAAATATGAAATTAGATACACATAATAGCGTTCGAGGCATTGCCATAGAAATGATATATACGTATGAATCAGAGTTCGATTACCATGTAGACTTTTTGGGCTCTTGGCCGGCTGTGAACCCCGCATACGCGAGTGTGACGTCATTAACTGTAACAATCTTAAAATTGCGATATTTGTATTTGGCCAAACATGTGCAACAATATTATCTAATAAAATATTGTGATATTGTGCCATTTAACTTGACCTGGCAGGGAATGCCCGTTCTGCAGCTAATTCCCGACTAATTCCCGACCGGATACACCTGGAAATTAAAACGGCGCTGTTTTAGCTATCCCTTATATGCATGCATTATGTATACAAATGCGAATACACATTAAGTGTGTAAAGGATCACTGCATCCCACGACAACGGCTTCGGTATCCATCAAATAAGTATTTCAATTTTATATCATGATAAAGATGTGGTTATGGTTTTAATCTGCATAAAGAAATGAGGATGTAATCATTGCAAGTTCAAGAACACCTTGAGTAATTCTGTAATGCAGGCAAATACTCTGATACCCGTTGTGCAAATTGTAGAAGAATAAACATGACGACCCATCCCTTACGTAAACATATTATCTCTTCTTGCCACAACAGCTGAATGTGGGCCTGCCCAGTTTAGATGTGATTCTGGCAGTGAACTCGGTGTCTGCATTCCAAATGATAACGTTTGCGATAGAGTTATTCATTGCTACAACGCAGAAGATGAGACGAGTTGTGGAGGTAAGTTTTTCCTTAATACATAAGCACCAATGGATGTGTAAAAACGTTCGTTTTGCGCATGCCAAGATGAAGTTCGTGCTTTTCCGATTACTATATGTGTGTGAATTGTGTCTGTGTGTCGTCTGCTCCACGCACACTGTGTTGCTCGGTCGCGCACAGAATTGTAATATCTAAGTCGATTACTGTGACCAACTCTTTTGGGTTGGAAGCGGTGGCCGACTGGTTTTGTGTGAGGCTTAGCAGGTAGGCGATGTTGCCGTGAGTGTGTGGGGGTTCGAATCCCGTTTGGGTTATAGTAAAAAATTATATTTCTATTCATTTTTGAGAGAATACTGACTCTTGTTCAATTTAAGAATGCTTTGCAGATGAATTTCAGTGTATAACTTCACGGGAATGTGTAGCGTCTTTGCAGACGTGCGACCAACTATTTGATTGTCGAGACGGAAGTGACGAAAGCTCAAGCATGTGTGGTAAGCATTATGTCTTTAGAATTACCGAAGTACCCAAGAATAGAAATAAAAACCTATAGTATTTTGATGAGGTATGCAGACAGTGCAGAGGTACAAACTTGTAATGGTCTATTTTACGCTGTATGTCATACAAAGTTAGACATATTTCTTCGTTTAACATTGAATTGAAAAATCGGAATCTGAAAGTGAAGTTAAATCACTTATTTGAAAATGATCTAAGTACCTATGGTTTTTCAACCTTGATCGCCTATATCTTGTGAGCGAAATATGCAACTTTTAGCAATATCTGCCGTGTTACTTTATCATTTGTCTATACTTTCACCATAAATAACTTTCACCAAAGTAAAATGCAAAACTCTCATGTTAGATTTTGCAGTTATTTTTGAACATAAATTCATGTACAATTTATTTTCAGTGCATGGTTTGAGAAATGTCGCATTAGGCAAACCTACGATTCACTCAGTCCCAAGCGAAGTAAACGGTACATCAGGAAATGCTGTAGATGGTGACAATAAGACATGTGCGCACACAAAATTTAACTATGAACCTATATGGTCAGTGGATCTTAGAAAGACCTATCTTGTCTACGAAATTAGGATAACACACACAAAAACTTGGACTGGTGAGTATTACTCTGTGTGACCTCTATCCCTCTCGACTGTGCCTCAAGTGTTATGTCTTAAAGGGACAGGTCATTTATTAGCTTTATCTAAAAGCAAATTGACAAACATGAGAAAAAATTCAATGGAAAACAAATGGCCAACACAATGTAAATACTGAATGTCAACAACTACTAAAACGAAAAGCTATTATTAAGGTCTGGCCCGTCATTGACGACAATTTTGTATGTTACGTCTGATGTCTTTCCGACTTTAAAATGCACCAAAGCAGCTATCAGTTCCGTAATAGGTATATCACATACCATATGCCAGAGTACAGTTATCGAAATAATCGTTCATATTTTTCGCGTGCTCCAACAAATCGAACCCTTAAAGATTCAAGGCCATATGCAACTCTCTGTACGGAATACAACATCTGCAATATTTTTCCTTCATGATTCATTTTACTTTATGGACATGATGAAGTTGTAAGTGAATGATGTTTACACAAATTTTATGTAAACAAAACACATTCTAAGTAGTATTTATAACACAATTTTATCATACTATGTCAACACTTAGCAAACGTGAATGAACATTTGTATTGCAATAGTCATTCGCTTATATTTGAAAAATTATCCAATCAAGACATGTTCCCGACATATAAAGGCTTACATTAAGTTTTCAAGATTATAGCACTGCATTTTGTTAATGGCATAATACAGGATTTGAAATCCAGGTATTTGATAAATTATTTTACAGCTCGACTCTTCGATAGCGAAGTCCTGGTTGGATCAGATGAGCTGTCCCCCTATAATTCAGTCTGTTACACTAACGTCCAGAAGCACCAGACGCTGGCAGAGACTTTCACGTTGAAGTGCACGCCAAATGCTGTCGCAGGTCGCTACGTAAGCATACAAGTGAAAGGAAAAATGGAAGATATGCGACTCTGTGAAGTTCAAGTTATGGCCATTGGTAATACATATTACTGAGATTTATGCAGTCAACAACTCATACAGCACTTGTGCTCCTCTCTGAAAAGTGTTATGTGTACATGAAGCTAATGCTAAGAGAGAGAGAGAGAGAGAGAGAGAGAGAGAGAGAGAGAGAGAGAGAGAGAGAGAGACTTCTCCACGATGCGTATATGATTTCTACATTAAATTCCTCACCGATGAGTACATTCTCGCTGTCCATTAGCAAGGTCTCACATTTTTTTCGGCGAAAGAAGTTTGTATAATGATAAGACAAGTAACCAAGCGGGAGAAAGAGTTTCCTCTTCACTTATTTCCTCTTACCGAGGTGCACCTCTTATCGGGTGTGGAGATGGATGGCCTGATTCAAGAATCTTGCAGTCTGCAGATTGTTACATGATACTTACACTTGTTATTTTTCGCCCAGTGACCGATGAGTCAAGAACTCAAGTTAAGAAGCCATAACATTATAATGATATTAGCGCAGCAGTGTGAGAGGTTTTGATCACCCACGATATCTAGATGTACAGAGGACGACGTGTTGATTTTACATTTTGATTGCTATCAAATAACTAAATTGTATATAAGTGGCATGCAAGATAGAACGGAAAAAGAAGGGACAGTTTGAAGCAGTATGTAACACCCGTGTATAACAAATAAAAATGTGTCATTGACTTTGAACTACTTCTCAGTTTTGTGTATCCCGACATCCTCTAACTAGCCATTCCCCGACAGAAATCTGTGAATGATATCATTCACTTACGCCATCAAAGACCAATAGCCACATGGTTAGCGGAAAGGCGAGTCGTATTCTGCGGAATCGCCTCCAAAATAGTAAATACGCTTGTAAGCTCGAGTACAAATACACAAAGGCCAGTAAATTAGGTTGAATTACATACAATACTCTATTTTTATGCACAGATTCAAAATACTGGAACTTAGCACTCAGTCAAAAGGCCACTCAAAGTAGTACCTTCGCATATGGTAGTGCCGTAAAAGCAGTGGACGGAGAAAAAAGTAACAACTACGATGAGCGAAGTTGTACGCACACTCAGAAAGAGTACCAGCCTTGGTGGAAAGTCGATCTTGGAGGAAAATATGAAATTCATAAAGTCATTATAACAAACCGAGCTGACTGTTGTGGTATGTTTGATCTTGGTCAAAATGAATATGTTTACACAGCTATGACAAAGAATTTTGCACCGCCGATAATCACAATTAGGCTTTTTGTCATATTATTCCATTGGGTCAGTAATCCCACTCTAGGTATATTCATAGATTTTTCAAAAGCATTCTACACAATCAATCACGATGTTTTACTTGCAAAACTTGAATTTTATGGTATAAGGTTTACTTCTTAGCTGGATTCAAAGTTATTTATCGTCAAGAAGTCAGTTCGTTGGTGTACACGGTGTGAATTCTCACGCAAAAACAATCACATGTGGAGTCCCCCAAGGATCAATTTTAGGCCCTACCCTTTTCCTAATCTATATAAATGATATTCCTATGTCATCAGACGCGTTTAACTTTCGACTTTATGCTGATGACTCGAATTTATTCCACACATTTTGTAACAGTTCAAATTATATTAATCTGCATACTATTAATGACGATTTTAGGCATGTTAGTAACTGGTGTGACGCCAACAAACTGACAATCAATTCCACAAAACAAATTACATGATCATGAAAAGTTGTAGAAAAAATATTGAGTGTCACGGTTCACTTCAATTGAAGAACAATGACATTCGTAAAGTGGAATGTGCTTCTTTTGTTGGAGTAATTATCGACAGTAACCTGTCTTGGAAACAACACATTGATGAGGTATGTGTGAAAATTAGCAAATTAACTGGTGTATTTTACAAATTACGTCACATAATGCCACAATCGATCTTAGTCCTGTTGTATAACGCCTTTGTTCTTCCCCATCTTACTTATTGTCTTGAAGTGTGGGGAGCCACATATCCAACATACCTTAATGAAATATTTGTACTTCAAAAAAGATGATTCGCACAATGACCTTTAGTAATTGGACAGAACACACAGCACCACTTTTTAAAAAACTAGATATACTTGATATTTACAAACAGCATAAATTACAGCTTGCAGTCTTTGTTCATGATGCTCTTCATGCTAGACTTCCATGTACTTTTCATGACTTTTTTACTCCAATTTCACATTCATATTGTACAAGACAAAAGGAACGAAATGATCTGGAAATACCCAAAGCTAAACACAGAGTAGGTCAGTTTACAGTAAAATATACAGCAACAAAAACTTGGAACAGCATACCTGATATCATACGGAACATAACAAATAGAAATAGTTTTAAACGTGAATATAGAAAACATCTCCAATCTCTTGTCTAAAGAAATGTATCACTGTAATATATTTCTGATTTCTTTATATTTTTTTTCTTTTCTGAGTAGTTTTCTGTAATGTAATTACGTGTGTTTCAGAGGAACAGCTTGCCCACATTCTTTTGCCAAAATATGTTAATGAGGCTGGAGGCGGACTCGATTAGTTGCTGGACAACTATTTTCCGTACTCCTTTTCCCTCCTTCTGTGTAATCGATTTATTGTAAATTTACATTTTGATCTTCACTTGTTTTTGGGAATAAACATTATTATTATTATTGTATGATTTCATAGAAACAACCGCAATCGTCCCTTTAAGTTGCAAAATGACCATTAAGGGAGTTAATATTATCATTTTGACTTTTTACGAAATTAAATAGAGTCTTCATGAACGAAATAATTTGCTACTTACCGTATTCGTATACTCAGGTGACCGTCTCTATGGTGCAGTGGTCAGAGTCGGTAACGATGACGTCATTGAAAACAATGAACGGTGCGGACAAACCGTAACGACGGACGATATCTACCAAGACGGCGAAGTGACAGTTGAATGTGTTCTGTTTGGCCGTTTTGTATCAGTACAACTCGAAAATAAAACAGATTATCTCAGTCTTTGTGAAGTCCAAGTCTTTGGTGAAGGTAAGACGGGTTTTTTTTGAGAATCAGTGTGCATGTCATTAGACAGAAAAGTATAGGGTTGAGGTAGATTGAGCCTGGTGACAGATATTCAAACTCTACAATGTTTACAATACTTTGCTGATATACAGCTGGCCAGTACTCATTTAGGCTTTCGGAGTAGTATCCGTCTCAAAAATGAAAGACTGTAATTTGCTCAAACAGGGGCACATGAATTTGAGACAGACAAAAGAATACTAAACTATGTGAAAGAATAAAGAATACTAAACCTTGTTTTATGTACGAGCCTCTTTTCCTTGTTTTCTTCTTTCTTGCCCTATGTTTCCTCGCTTTTTGCATTGAATTCAATGTTCAAAGTCTGATACTAGAGAAACGACTTATCTAACATTCACAAATATTTGAAATTCAAATTGTCGCCATCGCTGTATTAACTCTACGGGGAAATTAAACTTTTCCCATTTTCAAAAAAGTTAGTCGGAGACCGTTTTGCTTCTCCAAGAGCTTTAAAATGAGCCCCCAAAAGTGTAGATCAGAAAAGGATTGTAGAAATTGAAGAGTCCGACTTTCTGTCCCCGAGGCGCACTTTGCCGTAAGTCTCTGGTGATCGCGATAGATAATTCACAACGTCACACTCAAATCTTCTCGTTCGGTTACCAGATATCGTCGATAATCTGCCCAACGTAGCCCTCTACAGGCCAGCAGAACAAAGCAGCACATACTATGACTACGAGGCAAGCAATGCCGTAGATGGTAATGAAAACCCGAATTTGTTGACTGGCTTAAGCTGCATACATTCTGCCAAAGAGAAGGGTGCCTGGTGGAGGGTAGACCTGATTGATATCTATGCTGTATACAAAGTGGTTATCACTAACCGTTACGATTGTTGTTGTAGGTATTCCGTCTGTTGCTGAATTATACCGTTTACACAATTTATCGTGTTCTAAATGCAAGACCACTAGTAATTGCTTCATTAATGACAGAACACAGCTTAAATTAAATGCATGCATGAATGCATATAATCTTGTAATTACAGGTACATAGAAAACAATATCCCCTTTTGTCTCACGTGCAGGTAGAAATACATAGACGCTGTATGTATGTATGTATGTATGTATGTATGTATGTATGTATGTATGTATGTATGTATGTATGTATGTATGTATGTATGTATTGATGCATGCATGCATGCATGCATGCATGCATGCATGCATGTATGTATGTATGTATGTATGTATGTATGTATGTATGTATGTATGTATGTATGTATGTATGTATGCATGCATGCATGCATTGCAGAATCTGTTACCGATGTATTTAATACGTTTATCAACAGTGATGTATTTCCTAATTGTTTTAAATGTGCAAGGTTATCTCAATACATAAGGGAGGAACTAAGCACGATGTAAACAACCAAAGACCTATCTCCCTTTTAGTATAATTTCTTTCTAAAATCCAGGAAAAGCATGTATATATTAGTCTTTATAACTTCTTGCAGTCATACAAACTTACTGTCGATTCACAGTCAGGTTCAGACGACATCACTCTTGTCACACCGCTTTACTCATGTTTAATAATCAGCTGCTGCAGAATATGGATGAGGGTTTATACAGTGGTGTTATTTAGAGTTTATCCGTAAGCCTTCGATCTCGTTGACCATGAAATATTGCTTATAAAACTTTCTATGTACAGGCTTTCCAAAATGTGACTAAAATGGTTCATATCATATCAGGACGTAGACATTTTGTCACTTACATGGGAGCACACTCTGATGTTATGGCGATGGCAAGTGAAGTTCCTCAAGCTTCTATTTGAGGCCCATTCTTGTGTTTATTAGTGATTTTCCACTTTGTCTCAATTTGAGAAGTTTGAATATGGTTGCTTATGACTAGGCCATTGAGCGTTTCAGGCATTGATATTAATCATATTGAAAGTCGTATGATAGGAGATCTTCTTCCTGTTTGAAACTGGGTTCATAACAATAACATGGCTATAAATACTAAAAAAGCAAAGTGTATGTATGTTGCATCGCACCCCAAAATCAAGGGTTTCCTTGACTCTGACATTGTGTTTTATTTTCATATTAATAACACTAGAATAGACGATGTTACTAGCCACAAACTACTTGGTGTACAAATAGACAACACTGGGTAATACAGTATGGGTTGGGATGAGCACATTAATAATCTTTGTAAAATCCTTTCGACCAGAATAGCTGTTCTTACACGACTTCGCTCTACTTGCCAAAGAAATGTACTTTTATTGGTGTACAATGCTTTGTGTGTTTCTTTGATTGATTACTGCTGTATTGTATGGGGTAATACGTCTACGACAAATCTCCAACGTTTGTATAAACTCAAGAAAAGAGATGGCAGGGTCATTCTTTGTGTTGACACGACATTTTCCTCTCGAACGCTGTTTATAAGCTTGCATTGGTTACAGTTGATTTCTGCATTTTATACTTCAAGGCTATTATGTCTTTCATAGCTCTTAATAAGCTACCACCCAGCTATATTAGAGATCTTTTCCGACCTCTTTCTAACATAAATCGTTTAAATACTTGAAGTGTTAGCGCTGGTGACCTTTACCAACCAATGTTCAGGTCGTTTGCTTTTCGAGCTACGAAAATTTGGAATTCTATTCCTGTCATCGCGAGAGTTTGTTGTCATTTAAATCTGCTTTGCACAGTTATGTCTTTATTAAATTTTGTTACGAAAGTTCTGATCCGGATTATAAAATTATTTGCTTTCAGCGCAAAATTTTTGTTTATTATATCCTTATTATCGTTACCATTTAATTTTGTATTTAGTGTTTATACGAACTGTACTTTTCTCACATCTCCTTGACCTTTTTTACTGCGTTGGTGGGCTCTGATGTAAATTACAACATTTGTCTATTGTAATCAGATTACTCTCTTGCAATAAAGTATAATAATAATATATATATATATATATATATATATATATATATATATACACGAGCATACATGCAAACATACATACATACATACACACATATATATATATATATATATATATATATATATATATATATATATATATATATATTTACAAACGAGCATACATACATACATACATACATACATACATACATACATACATACATACATACATACATACATAA